>NC_081553.1:143592859-143914546 GCF_963082655.1 Stomoxys calcitrans | reverse complement strand
CAATTATAACTGATGGCAGGTAAAGGGTGATTTTTAAAATTTATAGAAAAGTTTTTCGAAAAATAAGGACATAATATTCAGAAAAATGTATGAAATCTTTATTTGAGTCGATAGTACGACCCATATAGTTAAATGTTTGAAGATTATTTCACGCAAATGTTGTCCGTGACTGCGCCTCAAATGGTCCATCCGCTTAGTCCAATTTTGGCATACTCTTTCCAACATTTCGCCGGTATCTCTCTTCCAATGCGTCAATTGAAGTGGGCATGTCTGTATAGATATGAGCTTTAACATAACCCCACAAAAAATAGTCTAAATCCACTAAACCGCACGATCTAGACGGCCAATTGCCCGATACCGAAAGTGAAATAAAATGTTAACCGAACTCGCTTATCAATAAGTCCATTGTAACGAGTGCTGTGTGGAATGTGGCACCGACTTGTTAAAACCACATGTCATGCTAGTCAAGCTCTAGCGTCTTGGGCAAAAAAAGTTGGGTATCATCTCACGTTAGCGCTCACCATTCACAGTTACGTAACGATTCGCATCATCTTTGAAGAAGTACGGTCCAATGATGCCACCAGCCCATAGACCGCACCAAACTGTGACTTTTCTAGATGCATTGGTAGCTCTTGCAATGCTTCTGGCTGATCTTCACTTCAAGATCGTCAATTCTGCTTCTTTACGTACCCATTGAGCCAAAAATGAGCTTCGTCGCTCAATGGCAAAAGCGCACGATGAACTTTCTTAATAGAGCACGCATTTTGAAAATAAAATTCAATAATTTGTAAGCGTTGTTCGTTTGTAAGACGATTCATGGTTGAATTATAAACGAAACTGAAGATATTTGACAGTGAAACAAAACACGAAACGAACGTGAGCAGTTTAATCCAGTTTTGTCAAAAAGATAATAGCTAAAAAATCATCCTTTACATATTGTGATCTGAGCTTATCAATTTTTTACTCCGGAAAATTAAAATGGAACAAAATAAAATGGTATGATATGAAGTGAAATAACATAAGGTTAAAAGCTCAAACTCAATAAAATATTATATGTGAAATTCCATGCAAGTATATCTCGCCCCAATGCAGTGCAATTTATTTGCTTTCGTAGCAACAAAACGTGTTAGATATGTTAGCAGATTTTGTAGTTGAAACATCTGATTTTGTAAGTCGACATAGCAGACGGAAATGTTTGCTAAAATAACAGCGCTTTGTTTGCTGAAACAGCAGTCATGTCTGCTTTCCCGTTTTCAGCAGACAAACTATTGCCTTACCAAACGTGATTGCTATTTTGAATAACAAATTTCGTTCAGTGCATTCCTCTTGGTTTTTCCATTGGAGTTTTTGTATTCCCTTTAGGGGAATACTGACTTCCTCGTAGGTATAGTTAGTTTCCCACGTTCCAGTTTGGAAAGACGCAGTATTCCGATGTACTTATATCTGTTTAGGCTATTACAAGGACACATTGTTTTGACACCTATAACCGCAATTTCTACGACCAAATGACTGCTTTTATCCTATATTGAGTAACAGCTTTCACATTTTCATAACGGGAATTGTTGTTGCAGTGTATGTTAGTAAAGTATCTTTATTTGAAATTTTGAAAAAGATGTACGACTATGACAGTAGGTCGTCAGTCAGTATTAATAATACACTTGCTTGCTTTTGTTTAAATGCATGTAAAGGACAAGAATATGAATATTAAAATGTTTTGTTTAGTTATACTAATTTATTAAATCGATATTGAACAGCCGTTTTGACGTAACCAATAAGATTTTTACCGTCCAAACTTCTTTTCCGTTCAGAATATTTATAATTTCAATCTGGCACAATCAACGTTTTCCAAAGATGCGCAATCTGTATTCTTTCAGAATAGGAAAGATTCCCAGAAAGTGCTGCAGTGTTTCTTTCTTCTCTAGGTTACATAAAGTGCCTTAGAGATTTTCTATTTTGCCATACTTATTGTCGTTGAGATAAATCAAATCACACCGTGCTTTAAACATCCATGATACTTCTCCAGTATTCAGTTGCCTATTGTAGTATTGTAGAACGTGCCCCTTGTGTGATGTAGGTATTTGGTTATTATAGTGTATTGGCTTTGTTGTGCCTTCGGAATAGCATCTCTTTCGCGTTTTAACTCGTGATTCTCCTGATTTTTTTTTTTAATTATTAGATTCTAGATAGTAGACTTTAAGCCTTTGAGTGTGACATGTGAAGCCAAATAATAAAATCATTTTTATTCTGAACCCAGAAAAGTTGCTTTATTATTAATGCTTTGGTAAGTTGAGAAGAGTTCTATAAAAGTAAGATAAATGCATTTGGCGCGTGTATACATGCCCTCCTTCCAACTCAGTCCCAATAGAAAAAGCAAAGCCCAAAGTATTGTCTGGGAGTCTCATAACTTGTTTAGTAAACAAACTTTGCAACTTTTCTCCTTCTTCGAAGTGGGTATACCCCTTAACTTGAGCAGCATAAGATTGTACGCTTTATTGCAGTCTTTGCTTGCCCATTTCTATTCTGTATGTGCTTTAGAATTTTCATTTGTGGCGTTATAATAACGCCTATTGAGAACATGTTTCTTCTCCACGGTATATCGGCCTATATTGCTCAAAAAGTCTTCCACCTTTTCTGAATATAATCAGTTTTGGTTTGTCTGTATTCCATTTTTACAGTAATACTCCAAATTAGATATCATTTGTTACATTATTGTATCCGTCTTTTGCCAGAATAATGAGGTCATTTTGCTATATATAAGCTTCCCTCCAGGGCATGGTATAAGTCTCCTGTGTATACTACAAATTATAATGGCGATAATAGGCATCCTTGCTTAACTGTTGGTAAATACTCCGAGAGCTCTTGTTCAGTTCAAAGAGTGGACACTGTTTTTCGATAAATGCTTGCATATCCCATTCAGTTTAAAAATCAACAAGTTTCTGGGAATTCTAAATCGACAAAGTAAGCATAAACCTTCTTATTTTCGTCCATTTTAATGTTTACGACAGATGCTATTGGTTTTTTTTTTGTTAATTAATGGCATAACTAGTACAACAGGATTTACAATTTTATAATTGACTGTGCAAGAATTATAAGGATAAAGTCAATTATTACACCAAAAATATATAATACTTCAATTATAATTATAAAAGAATTCTTGTTAGAGCCTTTGAGCGGACGTATTTTTATTTCGCTCCACAAGAATTTTTTGTATCTCGTAACAGGTAAAGGGTGATTTTTTTGAGGTTAGGATTTTCATGCATTAGTATTTGATAGATCACGTGGGATTTCAGACATGGTGTCAAAGAGAAAGATGCTCAGTATGCTTTGACATTTCATCATGAATAGACTTACTAACGAGCAACGCTTGCAAATCATTGAATTTTATTACCAAAATCAGTGTTCGGTTCGAAATGTGTTCATTCACCGTAACGTTGCGTCCAACAGCATCTTTGAAAAAATACGGTCCAATGATTCCACCAGCGTACAAACCACACCAAACAGTGCATTTTTCGGGATGCATGGGCAGTTCTTGAACGGCTTCTGGTTGCTCTTCACTCCAAATGCGGCAATTTTGCTTATTTACGTAGCCATTCAACCAGAAATGAGCCTCATCGCTGAACAAAATTTGTCGATAAAAAAGCGGATTTTCTGCCAACTTTTCTAGGGCCCATTCACTGAAAATGATTTGCAAGCGTTGCTCGTTAGTAAGTCTATTCATGATGAAATGTCAAAGCATACTGAGCATCTGTCTCTTTGACACCATGTCTGAAATCCCACGTGTTCTGTCAAATACTAATGCATGAAAATCCTAACCTCAAAAAAATCACCCTTTAGTTATTTTCGGAGAAATTTTCACGTCATTTAAGGATAGCTACGACAGTGTTATCCATTAGTCGGATGATGATCTGGGTCTGTTTCCAGTGCAAAGTCCCAAAAGCTGCGTAGTGGTATCAGGTCGTAGCATGTTGTCTGCTACTGAGCCAGGGGTGTGGTTGCGCCAGGCTCCACAAGCCGACAGATGACTGGTCAGCAGGGTCTTTTGACGAAGACACCCATTTCGAGACTTAAGGACTATGCCAAACCTATTTTATCTTCGCGTGCCTATTATTTGCCGAGGTTAACCAATACGCTTTATAAGAGGTTGGAATAATAAGAGGTGCATCGCTCTAAGGTTTAAGACTCCCACCGATAAGGAGAACGACTCCCTTAATTGGGCTCGGAGATTAGCTGAACCTGGGGGCATGCCATGCCCAAAAGAACTAAGGTGAACAATAATAATATGGGTCCAAGGACGTTTGCTTATGTCGGAAGGACAGTTTGGTTATGGTAGTTGTCGACAAGGGAGAAGAAATGGGCTGCATACTTTAGAATAATTGAAGTGGGATAGTCAATGGCCTTTCATGGGCACCTTTCAGTTTGCGACGATGCTGGTGGGTATCGGGGCCGATAGAAACTAATTGCCTTCGGGGTTCAACGCTCAATTGGGATATATCGTTGCGCCTTAAAGAATATTGGCTAGATCTGGCCAGGCGCAGCACTAGATTTAGTCAAGATGGAAGAAATTCCTTATAGAGCAATGGCACAATCTTGGATAGCAAGGACTGTAAACCCAATTTTTCAACTTCCAACTGGAAGATTGGATGAGGCTGATGGCGACGGGAGTCATGAAGTATTCGCACTAACTCCGGCTGTCTCGCAAACTTCAACAAGTCTGAAGGAGTTGTATCCTACGCATTTAACAAGTTGAAACTGATGGTGTATAGAAGCGGTGGGTTTGGGGAATCAGGAGATGACTCATCAGTTGTTCCTGAATACTTGTCTGATGAACTATCGACAACATCTCTAAAGTCTGCAGGAGACTGAAAATCCCCCTGCCACGATCAGGGGAAGGAGCCGAAACGGGGCAGCTGTTCGCCAGCGGGGAAAGACAGAACTCAAAAGGTACTTCGGCAGCAGCAGCTAGTGAAGCACCTAAGACGGAAACGTCAGCACCGCAAGTGAGGAAGAGTGGTTAAAAATCTTTATTAACTGCCCCTGGATGCGTAAGCAATCTCATCATGGCAAGATCGAACGAATCTTGTGAGGTTGAATTCTTGGCGGACTCAGAAGACGAGGCTAACGTAACAGTGGTGGAAATTCTAAATCCTGACTATGGTTCTGTTTCTGCAGGTAACTCTCCACCATAGTAAGGGCGCTTCGGCGGCACTAAAGGTCCATCTGATAGCAGGATGATTTGACGTGAATGTACGAATCAGAGATGCCGCTTTCAAGATTTAAGTAACCAGCAACTTCTGCAGGGGACAAGAGCCTAATTGTCTAATTAAATTTCATAGTTTAAGATTAGTTCTTTTAATGCTTTAACAATGGGTCATTTTGACTTACTTACTTAGTTACTTCAATGCGTTTTATAATAAACAAGTAAAAGCGTGCTAAGTTCGGCCGGGCCGAATCTTATATACCCTCCACCATGGATCGCATTTGTCGAGTTCTTTTCCCGGCATCTCTTCTTAGGCAAAAAAAGGATATAAGAAAAGATTTGCTCTGCTATTAGAGCGATATCAAGATATGGTCTGGTTTGGACCACAATTAAATTATATGTTGGAGACCTGTGTAAAATGTTAGCCAATTCGAATAAGAATTGCGCCCTTTGTGGGCTCAATAAGTAAAATAGAGATATCGATTTCTATGGGAGCTGTATCGGGCTATATACCGATTCAGGCCATAATAAACACGTATGTTATTGGTCATGAGAGAATCCGTCGTACAAAATTTCAAGCAAATCGGATAATAATTGCGACCTTTAGAGGCTCAAGAAGTCAAGATCCCAGATCGGTTTATATGGCAGCTATATCAGGTTATGAACCGATTTGAACCATATTTGGCACAGTTGTTGGATATCATAACAAAATACTACGTGCCAAAATTCATTCAAATTGGATAAGAATTGCGCTCTCTAGAGGCTCAAGAAGTCAAGACCCAAGATCGGTTTATATGACAGCTATATAAGGTTATGGACCGATTTGAACCATACTTGGCACAGTTGTTGGATATCGTAATAAAACACGTCGTGCAAAATTTCATTCCAATCGGATAAGAATTGCGCACTCTAGAGGCTCAAGAGTTCAAGACCCAAGATCGGTTTATATGGCAGCTATATCAGGTTATGGACCGATTTGAACCATACTTGGCACAGTTGTTGGATATCACAACAAAACACGTCGTGCGAAATTACATTCCAATCGGATAAGAATTGCGCACTATACAGGCTCAAGAAGTCAAGACCCAAGATCGGTTTATATGGCAGCTATATCAGGTTATAAACCGATTTGAACCATACTTAGCACAGTTGTTGGATGTCATAACAAAACACGTCGTGCAAAATTTCATCCCAATCGGATAAGAATTGCGCACTCTAGAGGCTCAAGAAGTCAAGACCCAAGATCGGTTTATATGGCAGCTATATCAAAACATGGACCGATATGGCCCATTTACAATACCAACCGACCTACACTAATAAGAAGTATTTGTGCAAAATTTCAAGAGGCTAACTTTACTCCTTCGGAAGTTAGCGTGCTTTCGACAGACAGACGGACGGACAGACGGACGGACATGGCTAGATCGACATAAAATGTCACGACGATCAAGAATATATATACTTTATGGGGTCTCAGACGAATATTTCGAGTAGTTACAATCAGAATGACGAAATTAGTATACCCCCCATCTTATGGTGGAGGGTATAAAAAGTAAACAAATCTTACAGAACTACTTGGGGCTTTTATTCCAATGTAGGGCAATTTATAGATCCACATACTCATTTATAAAGAAAATAAAGAAAAACAATTGAATTATTATAAAATTTAGAGAATTGATTTGAACACAACTGTATGTGTAAACATCTGTTTTTCCTTTTGAATCTCAAAACGAATTTTTGGAAAAAGCGTTCATGAAAAAAAAAACTTTGGAAGAGAAATAATGAACCACCTTAAATTGACGGAATGTGCAAATGTAATTAAAACTATTAAAAATATTTTTAATATCTTGCATTCTGTAATCATATTACATTTAGAAACTAAGACTCCCATATATCCCATATTACCAATTGTTAACACTAACAATGACATATTGATCAAATAAAAAAAATACAAAATATCTCACGTTTTGAATTTGGAAAGTTTGTTAGTAAAATGTCTAATACTTTAGGATAACTGATGTATATAAATTATCTTCTTATACATAAAGTTGAATTTGTGTTTGTTTGTTTGTCGGTTTGTTTGTTTGTTCCGTACAGACTCAAAAACGGCTGAACCAATTACCTTGAAATTTTCACAGATTGTATAGGTTGCTCTGGAAGGAAACATAGGCTATAAAATTCGTTTAATATCGGAAGGGGGCCTCACCCCAAAAGTACTAGCGAAAAATAAAAGTGAACCGATTGGAACAATATGGGACTCAAATACGAATATGGTACTAAAATTTGGGTCTAAGTACCCCTCGGACCGCCCTAATCCAAAAATTCCCCCAAACAGACATATTGGCCGTTCATGTCAATATGGGCCTCAAATGGAAAGTATTCGACAGTAGATTACAAATATGCCATACAAAATTAGGTCCAAGTGATGGGAGGTGGCCCCAACCTCAAATGGACATATTAGCCGACCATGTCTATATGGGACTCAAATGAAAGGTTTTTGGGAGGAGATTACGAATATGACATTAAAATTTGTGTTCAAGTCTAGGTGGTGCTTTTCCATCCAAAAATAAGTCAAATACGTTGATTGACACATTATGACAATATGGGACTCAAATGAAAGGTATTTGAGAGAAGAAAACGAATTTGATATCCAATTTCGGAGCCAAGTGTTTGGGGGTACGCCCTGAAGCACCCCCTAAACTGAACTTCATTTCCTATCATTGCAATATGAAGCTTAAATCAACGGTATTTGGGAGTATATTTTCAGGGCAAAGTGCCGGTGGCCGTCCCAACCCCAAAACACCCTCCAAACAGTTCATATATACCTACCATCCATATAAAACATGGTTTCAAATGTCCAAAGCCCGCCAAATGGGTATATAGACCAAACACGACAATATAGAGCTCAAACTAAAGGTGCTTGAGAGATAAAAACGAACTTGCTATCCAATTAAATAGCCATGTGTTTGAGGAACTGCCCCACCCGAAAAGACCTCACTATTATATAAAATCTATTACATACTTTACTTTACTTACTTTAATTGGCTATAATAGAATATTTGTTCCACTAGCCGAACGTAGAATAGCGTTCCAAGCGCCTCGACCTTCTGCGCTCATTCTTAAATCTCTGACACCAAGTTTCGAGGTGTCTCCCAAAACTTGATCTTTGCATCGGGCTTTTGGTATTCCCGGTTTGCGTGCACCACCGTGTTTGCCTTCAAAAGACTTCTTTGCTGGAGCTTCTTCATCCATTCTGTCAACATGACCTAGCCAACGCAGTCGTTGTATTTTGATGCGTGTAACTATGCTATCGTCGTCATACAGCTCGTAGTTCATACGTCGCCTACATTCTCCGTTAACGCAAACTGGTCCATATATTTTACGAAGAATCTTTCTCTCAAATACTCCAAATACTGCCTCATCTGCTTTCACAAGTACCCATGCTTCAGAACCATATAACAGCACGGGTAGTATCAGTGTCTTGTAAAGTGTAGTATTAGTCTGTCGAGAGGTGGCCTTGTTTCTTAACTGCTTACTTAGTCCAAAGTAGCATCTGTTTGCCAGTATTATTCTTCGCTTTATCTCAAAACTGGTGTCATTCGTTTCGGTTACGGCGGTGCCGAGGTAGATAAAGTTACTGACTATCTCAAAGATGTGGTTCCCAACTTTCTCCATTTTCTTTATCTGCTCGGCTGTGCCAGGCTTTTTGGGAGTTGAAACCATCCATTTCGTCTTATCTCCACTTACTGCCAGACCCATTTTCACTGACTCTCTTTCGATCCTTTCAATGGCTGCAGTTACTACTTCCGGTGACCGACCTATGATATCGATATCGTCGGCATAGGAGAGTAGCATGTGCTCTCTTGTGATTAGTGTGCCATATCTATTCACATCTGCATCTCGTATAATCTTCTCCAGCAGGATATTAAAGAGATCAAGCCATATCTGAGTTTGGTATCCCTGCAAAATAAATAACACTCTGCAGGATGACACTTGCTGATACGCGTTCCTCAGTAAGAATAGGAAAGAATCTCTCCGAACCATTTAATACTAAACGAGGTTTCAAACAAGGATACAGCCTTTCGTGTGATCTCTTTAATATCCTGTTGGAGAAGATTATACGAGATGCAGATGTGAATAGATGTGGCACACTAATCACAAGAGAGCACATGCTATTTGATGGTTAAATTGATTGATTTTCGGTAAAATGATACTTATTTTCGGGACAAAGTCCCTGGGGCTCACCCCACCATCAAACAGAATTTATTTACCGGTCATGCCATTATGGGACTCTTATAAAATGTAGAGCACGAAGCGTATATTTATATTAAGGGCCAATTATCTCTCTAAACCGGAAATATTTACAAATACGATAATATAGGACTCAAAATAAAGATATTTGAAAGTGGAGTAAAAATTTACCCTGGAACCGAACTCATCACATCAATGAAGCTTTCCGATTCAAGTTTACACTCAATGAGAAGGTACTTTCTTGTAGCCGAGTCCGAATGGCGTGCCGCAGTGCGACATCTCTTTGGGAAAAATTTTTTACATGACCATGAATGGCAAATGTTGCCAGCATTAAGCGGGGAACAAGACTGCGCTAAATTTTGTCCGATGTTATCGCCAGGATTTGAAGGCTACACTAGCACGAATTCGATATACACATTCAGGGCGAAGTGTCCCAACCGTCAAAAGATATTAGAGAGTTAAAGAAGGCGCAGCGGAGCTGGCTCAGTTCGGCTTTGTTTGTATGTTTGTTTGTGGGTTTGTAAATTTGTTTGTTCCGTAAGACTCAAAAACGGCTAAACCGATTTCTTTGAAATTTTCCCAAATTCGGGGGAATGGTCCGGAAGGAACAATAGGCTATATAATTTTTTGATATCGCATTGGGGGCGTACCCTCCCCCTTAACCCAAAAGTACCAGCCAAAAATAAAAGTAAGATAAGTATTTTCTGACTATTGCAATATGAGGCTCAAATAAAAGGGTTTTTAAAGTGGAACACGAATCCGATATATATTTTCAAGGCCAACTCACTCAGTGGCTGCCCATCCCCAAAACACCCCCCAAGCCGGTCATGTTTGCCGACTATGGAAATATGGGGCTCAAATTAAAGGTATGTGGGAGTAGACCACGTATCTGATATCACCATTAGGGGCCAACTGTCTAGCGGATGTCCCACCACCATAACAACCCCCAAATAGGACGTATTTGCTCACCAAGACAATTTGGGTCTTAAAGAGAGTGGAACTAAATATTCATAGTTTTTAGGGCCAATACCCCAAACCGGACATATTTGCTGACTTTTGCAATAAGGAGTTTAAATGAAATTAGAAAACGAATTTGATAACCAATTTTGAGGGCAATGGCAATATGGGCTTCAAATAAATGAAAATAAAGTTTTGCTGATATATTTTCCGGGCTTAGTGTTTGGGGGACCACACCAATCCCCAAAACTCCCCTAAATCGGGCATATTTACCGACCATGTCAATGTGGAGATTAAATGAAAGGTATTGGGGGGTAGAGCAAGAATTGATACCCATTTTCGAGTCCAATTTTCTGGGGGTCTACCCCTTTCCCAAAATACCCGACAAACAGCAATTTCTTAGTGACCATAGCAATATGGGGCTCAAATAAAGGTACTTGGGAGCAGAATACGAATTTGATATCTAAATGAAGAATTGTGTATTAAAGGCATCACCCCTTTCCCAAAACACCCCCAAAGGGAAACAATTTTTCGACCATGCCAATATGTTATGTTAAGTTATGTTCGTTTATTGATAATGCTTGTTTATAGAAGAAAATGCAGCCGCCACGTGCAACGCCACATTTCTAAAGAGGGCAATAAACTTACTCTACCATTTAACATAGTATTGTCTTTTAGTCGATGAAATGTTGGTTGTATATCCTCTCCCAATGTAAGTGTAGCGATACACGTACATCCATAAAAGGGGCCTATAATTAACAATATAAAGGCAATAAAATGATGTCCTGTTCTAGGGTTGCCAATTTAATTGTGTCATTAAAAGTTATCCGGAGTTTTATGGGAATAATTTACGGCCACCGAAATGAGTTCAAAACAGCGATTTTTCACCAACCCTAATTACTTTCCACAACACATTTGCCTGAGAACGAGCAAGAGCAAGATTTTTCTATTTGCAATAATTTATTATCAATTACAGCAATTCTTTATGTTGCAAAAGAAAAATGTTTAATTTATGCAAAAATAATAAACATCCATTGCTAAGTGAAAGAATACAACTAAGAAAATTAAAACAAGTAAAAGCGTGCTAAGTTCGGCCGGGCCGAATCTTATATACCCTCCATCATGGATCGCATTTGTCGAGATCTTTTCCCGGCATCTCTTCTTAGGCAAAAAAGGATATAAGAAAAGAGTTGCTCTGCTATTAAAACGATATCAAGATATGGTCCGGTTCGGACCACAATTAAATTATATGTTGGAGACCTGTGTAAAATGTCAGCCAATTCGTATAAGAATTGCGCCCATTGGGGCTCACGAAGTAAAATAGAGAGAACGATTAATATGGGATCTGTATCGGGCTATAAACCGATTCAGACCATAATAAACACGTTTGTTGATGGTCATGAGAGAATCCGTCGTACAAAATTTCAGGCATATCGGATAATAATTGCGACCTCTAGGGGTCAAGAAGTCAAGATCCCAGATCGGTTTATATGGCAGCTATATCAGGTTATGAACCGATTTGAACCTTATTTGACACAGTTGTTGAAAGTAAAAATAAAATACGTCATGCAAAATTTCAGCCAAATCGGATAGGAATTGCGCCCTCTAGAAGCTCAAGAAGTCAAATCCCCAGATTTGTTTATATGACAGCTACATAAGGTTATGGACCGATTTGAACCATACTTGGCACAGTTGTTGAATATCATAACGAAATACTTCGTGCAAAAATTTATTCAAATCGGATAAGAATTGTGCCCTCTAGAGGGTCAAGAAGTCAAGACCCAAGATCGGTTTATATGGTAGCTATATCAGGTTATGGGCCGATTTAAACCATAATTGGCACAGTTGTTGGATATAACAACAAAACACGTCGTGCAAAATTTCAGCCAAATCGGATAGGAATTGCGCCCTCTAGAAGCTCAAGAAGTCAAATCCCCAGATCTGTTTATATGACAGCTATATAAGGTTATGGACCGATTTGAACCATACTTTGCACAGTTGTTGGATATCATAACGAAATACTTCGTGCAAAAACTTATTCAAATCGGATAAGAATTGTGCCCTCTAGAGGCTCAAGAAGTCAAGACCCAAGATCGGTTTATATGGCAGCTATATCAGGTTATGGGCCGATTTGAACTATATTTGGCACAGTTGTTGGATATAATAACAAAACACGTCGTGCACAATTTCATTCTGATCGGATAAGAATTGCACACGCTAGAGGCTCAAGAAGTCAAGACCCAAGATCGGTTTATATGGCAGCTATATCAGGTTATCGGCCGATTTGAACCATACTTGGCGCAGTTGTTGGATATCATAACAAAACACGTCGTGCAAAATTTCATTCTGATCAGATAAGAATTGCGCACTCTAGAGGCTCAAGAAGTCAAGACCCAAGATCGGTTTATATGGCAGCTATATCAGGTTATGGACCGATTTGAACCATACTTGGCACAGTTATTGGATATAATAACGAAACACGTCGTGCAAAATTCCATTCCAATCGGATAAGAATTGCGCACTCTAGAGACTCAAGAAGTCAAGACCCAAAATCGGTTTATATGGCAGCTATATCAAAACACGGACCGATATGGTCCATTTACAATACCAACCGACCTACACTAATAAGAAGTATTTGTGCAAAATTTCAAGCGGCTAGCTTTACTCCTTCGGAAGTTAGCGTGCTTTCGACAGACAGACGGACGGACGGACGGACGGACATAGCTAGATCGACATAAAATGTCACGACGATCAAGAATATATATACTTTATGGGGTCTCAGACGAATATTTGGAGTAGTTACAAACAGAATGACGAAATTAGTATACCCCCCATCTTATGGTGGAGGGCATAAAAACTACTCCCACAGTCTGAACGACTAAGCCATAAAATTCACAGCTTTGTAAAATGGGTGTGATTGGGTGTGCCGTTGTGATATGTTGCTTTCCCATTCATTGGAAGTGAATGACAATGCAGGTTGAAAGAATGCATCACTTGGAAGACTGGACCGGTAACAAATATAAATGTTTTAGTACCTATCAAAAGACAAGTACTTAAGCTTGAGCAAAGCTCAATTTACGATAACGTGGTAAGTGCTCCTTTTTATACCCTCCACCATAAGATGGGGGGTATACTAATTTCGTCATTCTGATTGTAACTACTCGAAATATTCGTCTGAGACCCCATAAAGCATATATATTCTTGATCGTCGTGAAATTTTATGTCGATCTAGCCATGTCCATGTAGCTGCCATATAAACCGATCTTGGGTCTTGTCTTCTTGAGCCTCTAGAGTGCGCAATTCTTATCCGATTCGAATGAAATTTTGCCTCTAGAGGTCGCAATTATTATCCGATTTGCTTGAAATTTTGTACGACGGATTCTCTCACGACCATTAACATACGTGTTTATTATGGTCTGAATCGGTCTATAGGCCGATACAGCTCCCTTATAAATCGATCTCTCTATTTTACTTCTTGAGCCCACAAAGGGCGCAATTCGTATTCGAATTGGGTGACATTTTACACAGGTCTCCAACATATAATTTAATTGTGGTCCAAACCGGACCATATCTTGATATCGCCCTAATAGCAGAGCAAATCTTTTCTTATATCCTTTTTATACCCTCCACCATAAGATGGGGGGTATACTAATTTCGTCATTCTGATTGTAACTACTCGAAATATTCGTCTGAGACCCCATAAAGCATATATATTCTTGATCGTCGTGAAATTTTATGTCGATCTAGCCATGTCCGTCCGTCTGTCTGTCGAAAGCACGCTAACTTCCGAAGGAGTAAAGTTAGCCGCTTGAAATTTTGCACTAATACTTCTTATTAGTGTAGGTCGGCTGGTATTGTAAATGGGCCATATCGGTCCATGTTTTGATATAGCTGCCATATAAACCGATCTTGGGTCTTGTCTTCTTGAGCCTCTAGAGTGCGCAATTCTTATCCGATTCGAATGAAATTTTGCACGACCTGTTTTGTTGTGATTTTCAAGAACTGTGCCAAGTATATATAAACCGATCTTGGGTATTGACTTCTTGAGCCTCTAGAGTGCACAATTCTTATCCGATTGGGATTAAATTTTGCACGACGAGTTGGGTTATGATATCCAACAAGTTTGCCAAGTATGGTTCGAATCGGTCCATAACCTGATATAGCTGTCATATAAACCGATCTTGGGTCTTGATTTCTTGAGCCTCTAGAGTGCGCAATTCTTATCCGATTGGAATGAAATTTTGCACGACGTGTTTTGTTATTATATCTAATAACTGTGCCAAGTATGGTGAAAATCGATCCATAACCTGATATAGCTGCCATATAAACCTATCTGGGGTCTTGACTTCTTGAGCCTCTAAGTGCGCAATTCTTATCCGATTGGAATGAAATTTTGCACGACGTGTTTTGTTACGATATCCAACAACTGTGCCAAGTATGGTTTAAATCGGTGCATAACGTTATATAGCTGTCATATAAACCGATCTTGGGTCTTGACTTCTTGAGCCTCTAGAGGGCGCAATTCTTATCCAATTTGAATGCATTTTGGCACATAGTATTTTGTTATGATATCCAACAACTGTGCCAAATATGCTTCAAATCGGTTCATAACCTGATATAGCTGTCATATAAACAGGTCTGGGGACTTGACTTCTTGAACTTCTAGAGGGCTCAATTTCTATCCGATTTGGCTGAAATCTTCTTGAGCCTCTAGAGGTCGCAATTATTATCCGACTTGCCTGAAATTTTGTACGACGGATTCTCTCATGACCATTAACATACGTGTTTATTATGGTCTGAATCGGTCTATAGGCCGATATCGCTCCCTTATAAATCGATCTCTCTATTTTATTTCTTGAGCCCACAAAGGGAGCAATTCTTATTCGAATTGTCTGACATTTTACACAGGTCTACAACATATAATATAATTGTGGTCCAAACCGGACCATATCTTGATATCGCTCTAATAGCAGAGCAAATCTTTTCTTATATCCTTTTTTTGCCTAAGAAGAGATGCCGGGAAAAGAACTCGACAAATGCATGGTGGAGGGTATATAAGATTCGGCCCGGCCGAACTTAGCACGCTTTTACTTGTTTATTGTTATTTTCAACAACTATATCAAATAAAGTACAAGTCGGTTCATAACCTGATATAGCTGCCATATTAACCGATCTGGGATCTTGACTTCTTGAGCCTCTAGAGGTCGCAATTATTATCCGATTTGCTTGAAATTTTGTACGACGGATTCTCTCACGACCATTAACATACGTGTTTATTATGGTCTGAATCGGTCTATAGGCCGATACAGCTCCCTTATAAATCGATCTCTCTATTTTACTTCTTGAGCCCACAAAGGGCGCATTTCGTATTCGAATTGGGTGACATTTTACACAGGTCTCCAACATATAATTTAATTGTGGTCCAAACCGGACCATATCTTGATATCGCCCTAATAGCAGAGCAAATCTTTTCTTATATCCTTTTTATACCCTCCACCATAAGATGGGGGGTATACTAATTTCGTCATTCTGTTTGTAACTACTCGAAATATTCGTCTGAGACCCCATAAAGTATATATATTCTTGATCGTCGCGACATTTTATGTCGATCTAGCCATGTCCGTCCGTCTGTCTGTCGAAAGCACGCTAACTTCCGAAGGAGTAGAGCTAGCCGCTTGAAATTTTGCACAAATACTTCTTATTAGTGTAGGTCGGTGGGTATTGTAAATGGGCCATATCGGTTCATGTTTTGATATAGCTGCCATATAAACCGATCTTGGGTCTTGACTTCGTGAGCCTCTAGAGTGCGCAATTCTTATCCGATTGGAATGAAATTTTGCACGATATCCAACAACTGTGCCAAGTATAGTTCAAATCGGTCCATAACCTGATATAGCTGCAATATAAACCGATCTTGGTTCTTGACTTCTTGAGCCTCTAGCGTGTGCAATTCTCATCCGATCAGAATGAAATTTTGCACGACGTGTTTTGTTATGATATCCAACTACTGTGCCAAGTATAGTTCAAATCGGTCCATAACCTGATACAGCTGCCATATAAACCGATCTTGGGTCTTGACATCTTGAGCCTCTAGAGTGCGCAATTCTTATCCGATTGAAATGAAATTTTGCACGACGTGTTTTGTTATTATATCCAACAACTGTGCCAAGTATGGTTGAAATCGGCCCATAACCTGATATAGCTGCCATATAAACCGATCTTGGGTCTTGACTTCTTGAGCCTCTAGAGGGCGCAATTCTTATCCGAATGGAATTGAATTTCGCACGACGTGGTTTGTTATGATACCCAACAAATGTGCCAAGTATGGTTTAAATCGGTCTATAACCTGATATAGCTGCAATATAAACCGATCTTGGGTCTTGACTTCTTGAGCCTCTAACGTGCGCAATTCTCATCCAATCAGAATGAAATTTTGCACGACGTGTTTTGTTATTATATCCAACAACTGTGTATAGTTCAAATCGGTGCATAACATGATATAGCTCTCATATAAACAGATCTGGGGATTTGACTTCTTGAGCTTCTAGAGGGCGCAATTCCTATCCGATTTGGCTAAAATTTTGCATGACGTATTTTATTTTTACTTTCAACAACTGTGTCAAATAAGGTTCAAATCGGTTCATAACCTGATATAGTTACCATATAAATCGATCTGGGATCTTGACTTCTTGACCCCTAGAGGTCGCAATTATTATCCGATATGCCTGAAATTTTGTACGATGGATCCTCTCATGACCATCAACAAACGTGTTAATTATGGTCTGAATCGGTCTATAGCACAATGCACAGACCGAATTAAACCAAGCCAGTTAAAAGTCATGAAAGAAATCATTGTACAAAGTTAGCCCAATCGGATGAAAATTGCGCCTTCTATGGGCGCAATGTGTTTGATAGGACACATTCAGTGCCAAACCGCTTATTTTTGTTCACTTTTGCAACACATTTAAATTTGCCCATAGGATCAATTGGAAAAATATCAATCGATATTCAGACAAAAAATGTCGATGGTGCCATCAATATTTTGCTAGCTCTACACACATGGCCGTTTCGTCGGTGGTATACGTGAAATGCGTTTTGCTCTGAATGGCGCATGATGTTCAATGGCATATGTATTTTTTTTATACTCTCCACCATAAGATAGGGGGTATACTTATTTCGTCATTCTGTTTGTAACTACTCGAAATATTCTTCTGAGACCCCATAAAGTATATATATTCTTGATCGTCGTGACATTTTATGTCGATCTAGCCATGTCCGTCCGTCCGTCCGTCTGTCTGTCGAAAGCACGCTAACTTCCGAAGGAGTAAAGCTAGCCGCTTGAAATTTTGCACAAATACTTCTTATTAGTGTAGGTCGGTTGGTATTGTAAATGGGCCATATCGGTCCATGTTTTGATATAGCTGCCATATAAACCGATCTTGGGTCGATTGGAATGAAATTTTGCACGACGTGTTTTGTTATTATATCCAACAACTGCGCCAAGTATAGTTCAAATCGGTCCATAACCTGATATAGCTGCCATATAAACCGATCTTGGGTCTTGACTTCTTGAGCCTCTAGCGTGCGCAATTCTTATCCGATCAGAATGAAATTGTGCACGACGTATTTTGTTATTATATCCAACAACTGTGCGAAGTATGGTTCAAATCGGCCCATAACCTGATATAGCTGCCATATAAACCGATCTGGGATCTTGACTTCTTGACCCCTAGTGGTCGCAATTATTATCCGATATGCCTGAAATTTTGTACGACGGATCCTCTCATGACCATCAACAAACGTGTTTATTATGGTCTGAATCGGTCTATAGCCCGATACAGATCCCATATAAATCGTTCTCTCTATTTTACTTCGTGAGCCCCAATGGGCGCAATTCTTATACGAATTGGCTGAAATTTTACACAGGTCTCCAACATATAATTTAATTGTGGTCCGAACCGGACCATATCTTGATATCGTTTTAATAGCAGAGCAACTCTTTTCTTATATCCTTTTTTGTATTTTGATCGTCTTCACGTTCTAAGTCGTTTTAGGAATTTCCGTCCGTCCGGGTTAAATTGTTCTATGCGTTGGTATAGCTTTTAAATACCTATGGTGTAAATCGGTTTGTTGAGATCTGCAAGAGTTTTTGCAGACAATTTCAAAAATTAGTCAAGTGAAATACTGTACAAGAATTTTATTTTTAGTCAAGTGAATTATATAATAATTAGTCAAGTGAAATACTGTACAAGAATTTTATTTTTCCTAGAACAAGGTAATCGCTTTATTCAATGTTTTCTAAGCAACTAACAACGAACACTCAAAAATATTTCTCTGTTAGGCAATAAAAATAGCAAAAATATAAAAAACCAGATCGGCATAGGCTTCATATTTAATAACATACAGTTACGACTGGAATTCATATACAGATTCAAAAGAACAAACGAACAAGCGCACTTCGTTGTAATTCCAAGTAAATGAATATTGTTGTAGTTCCGCAGTAGGCAGTTTTGTGTAGTGAAAGGAAAAGCAAGTGCAGTATAAAGTGGTTGTGATTAGTTTATGCTAACATCGATTATGACTGCACCGTACACGGTTTATAACCTGATATAGCTCCCATATAAACTGATCTCCCGATTTTACTTCTTAACCACCTAAAGGGCCCAACTCTTTACCGAATAAGCTGAAATTTTGCTCAATGATTACCACTATGGTCTCCAAAATCCAAAACAAGTATGGCCTGAATCGGTCCATAACCTGATATAACTTTAATAGCATGGAAAATTGAATCTCTCTCACAGAAATTTGAAAGCATATCTGTATACTCGAACAACGTCTGAGAATATAAGGTGTGGAATAGGCTAACGATCATTTTGTTTTGAGCAAATGTGTCCTGCACTGTATAACTTCATTTCCCAAAAGACCTAGCGTTTGTGGCTTGCACTTTTTCTTTTTTATACCTCGCACCATAGGATGGGGGTATACTAATTTCGTCATTCTGTTTGTAACTACTCGAAATATTCGTCTGAGACCCCATAAAGTATATATATTCTTGATCGTTACTTCATTTTAAGTCGACCGTCTGTCTGTCGAAAGCACGCTAACTTCCAAAGGAGTAAAGCTAGCCGCTTGAAATTTTGCACAAATACTTCTTATTAGTGTAGGTCGGTAGGTATTGTAAATGGGCCATATCGGTCCATGTTTTGATATAGCTGCCATATAAACCGATCTGGGATCTTGATTTCTTGAACCTCTAGAGGTCGCAATTATTATCCGATTTGCCTGAAATTTTGTACGACGGATCCTTCAATGACCATCAACATACGTGTTTATTATGGTCTGAATCGGTCTATAGCACGATACAGCTCCCATATAAATCTATCTCTCTATTTTAGTTCTTGAGCCCCCAAAGGGCGCAGTTCTTATTCGAATTGGCTGACATTTTACACAGGTCTCCAATATATAATTTAATTGTGGTCCAAACCGGACTACATCTTGATATCGCTCTAATAACAGAGCAAATCTTTTCTTATATCCTTTTTTTTGCCTAAGAAGAGATGCCGGGAAAAGAACTCGACAAATGTGATCCATGGTGGAGGGTATATAAGATTCGGCCCGGCCGAACTGAGCACACTTTTACTTGTTCTTACTGTGGTGCGAAATCGACAAATTCTCAAAATCCTGCTGTAGATGTGAAATGAATAGAAATATTCCAATTTTTTTATGGAAAATTGTAAACACTGATTTGTCGAGGACCCATCGACTGTGACAGCTGATCATAAAACAAAAGCTAAACTTTGAGTTGCTTGCCCAAAACTTTGTATTGCGAGCCGATTCTTTTTTTCTGTGCGAATATCTTTGTTTTTATAGTAAGGTAATAATACTAATATTAGTTTAAGGTTTGGTTATTCATTTATTTTATTAAACGTTTCGGCGAACTGGCTAGTATTTTGATGACAATATTTTGCTTTTGTTAAATATTGAAAAAAAAAAAAACAATTATATTTTGCGCTAGTTTTAATTTGTCTCAAATTAGTTATATGATTTCAACAGGATATCTTCATGATTTGATGATCGGCTTCATTAGCGAATAAATTTTTTCGATATTACAAGAACATAAATATTGACCAATTTAAAAATAAACACATGCATCCTGCTCAAATGACGTGCTCAAGTTCTCCTTCTAATTTCATTATAATCGGTCGAAAATCCTTTTTTGATTGATGGTTAGGTTAGATTAGGTTTAAGTGTCAGTCTGCCATAAGACTCACTTAGACGTTATCGTCCATTGTGATTCCACAGAAACACAAGAAGATGCCTTCTAGTTCCTGCCGTTGAACCATCCGGATCGCTTAAAAACCCCAACAACTTGCTAATGTTCACATCTGCTAAATCAGACAGGTTCTCAAAGAAATGAGAACCTAAAGTGGAACTCCTGTTGACAGCTAGTGTGGGATACAGATTAGACAGTGACCAGTCATGAGCGGCCCAATAACTGAGACGTCTGTTATAGCCAGTAACAGCAAAGCAGTAGATCTCATCAAGTCTAGATTAGGCCACATAGTTTTGGAATGCTCATAGCCCCCTCTTTGTGACCATCTATCGTTCGTTGTCCTTCGGGCCTGGTCCTGAAAACTTAGCTTACATGGCGCTAGAGGTATACCCACAGATTCTAGTATCCCTGGAATGTGTAGGGTAGTTCCTAGTCTCGCAAGCTCGTCGGCTTTACAATCCCCTGGAAATCTCTGCGGCCCGGCACCCAGAACATGTGAATCTTGAACTGTTCAGCCATCTCGTTGAGAGATCTCCGACAGTCGAGGGCGGTTTTGTGTTCAGAAATACGTTTTACAGGGATTTAATGGCTGCCTGGCTGTCTGAGAAGATATTAATGCCAATCGTCGTAATGACATTATATCTTAACCATTCCACCACTTCCTTAATTGAAGGGTCTCCACTAGATACACACTGCTGCGGTCGGGTAACCTTTTCGATATGACCAGATCTAGATCTCTAGAGCACACCCCAAAGCCCACTTGGTCGTCTTGTTTGGAACCATCCGTATAGAAGAAGGATATCATAGTTCCAATCGGTTCTATCAGCAATAGTGGTACAGTACTTTTTATCAAAAAACGGCTAAGGTAGGGTGTAATGCACACTGCCTGGAACATCGGATATTGTATCAAGGATAACACAGTGTCCGTAACCGCCACATGATCAAAGAGAAAGCAACCTTAGCCACACGACAGTGGTCGTAGCAATTTGTCTAGCCACAATGTCCAGAGACATTAGATGTAGCATTAAATTCAGTGCATCAGATGGTGTCGTCCTCAGTGCGGCTGTGTTGCACAAACAAGTCATCCTTTGGATCCGGTTAAGTTTCGAGCAGTAGGTGGAGTTTTGAAACGCCGTCCACCAGACCACAACACCATATAGCATAATAGGTCTGACAACTCCAGCATATTCCCAATGCATGACACGCGGCCTAAACCCCCAACTTTTGCCTAAACCCCCAACTTTTGCCAATTTCTCTCTTTTGGATTTGCATTAGCATACGCCATTTTCTTCCAGAGACAATAATATATTATTAGGGGATATATTCCAGAGTAAAGGAGACAGTTCACCACCTTGAAGTATTCCTCTGCTGAAGGGTCGTGAAGGGCTGTTTTAGTGGATATGCCTTTACTATATGCACGCTGCTGCCGCGACAGGCGATCTCCAGGGATCTTTGCCCTATGACATGTTTCTATCAACATCTCAAAAGTCTTCAGCATAAAGAACCTCTCAAAGTCTTCAGCATAAAGGATGACAGACAAATAGGACGAAAATATTTCGTCTTCGTGTGGTAATGTTTTCCTTCGTGTCCCTCCATCCCTTCTGAATATACCCCACCGTTATAGGTCTCGAGGTGCTATTGTTCTAGTTGCTCTTCTGGCTTTTGCTCTGTTGAAGAGTTTTCTGCAGTCCTTGCTTAGACCAACCAGCTCTGGGGTTCACTATGGCTGGCACTGTTTTCCCCTTGGCTTGGTACTAGGACATGCTGACACAAGCGAGTCATTAGGGCGTCGTGATCCGCTTGATCATTACGTCTATATTCTCCGTAGTTTCCACCTCCTTTTCTAGTCTAGAAGGGATAGTGGGGCAGTACTTGTGCCGAAATTTATCCCAATCCGCCTTTCTTCTGTTAAGCCGAGAAACCACTGCTGCAGTATTTTCTATAAGGCTGAAACTAATATAATGATGATGAGAGAAGCTGTGGTCATCCAACACATCCCAGTCGCATATTCTTCCACTTATATTTTCCGATACAAAGATAATATCAAGTACCTCCTGCCTTTTTACCAGGAATAAAGATCGGTTTGTTCCCTTTACTACAAATCGCCAGATTGCAACTTATAATATATTCAATAAGCAGCTCACCCTTTCGTTGACAACCGAACTTCCCCATATCTGGTGATGTGGATTAGCATCACTTCCCACAACGAGGCTCTTCTTCCCTACAGAAGCAGCTTCAACCAGCGACTTAAGGTTTGATGGCGGCATCTTCGAATCGTGTTCTGATTCGCCAGGAGTTCATCCTCACAAGATTCGTTAGATCTTGTCATGATGAGCTTCAGTACGCTTCACAAGTTGCTGCTGTCAAAGTACTTCTTTAGGTTCCGTGCTTCCCCTGGCCCATACCTTGAGCCCAGTCAACCCGGATGACCCACCCACACTGTCACGATTGTGGCAGGGGGATTTTCAGTCAGCGATGTGGTGGATAGTTCCTTAGGGAAGTGTTTAGCAACAGCTGCTTCCAACCCCACCGCTTCTATAGACCTTCAGTTTCAACTTGTTGAATTCGTAGGATTCGTAGAAAATTTCTTCGCAGAAAATTTCATTGAAATTTTGTCTATTAAAATACTTTCATTGAAATTTGGAAAAAATTTAGAGAAAATTTTTTTGAAATTTTGTCTTTAGATAAAATTGTATTGAAAATTGGTCTTTTAAAATTATTTAATAAAATGTTGTCTTTGGAAAAAAATTTATTGAAATTTTATCTTTGGAAAAATTTTATTGAAACTTTGTGATGAATTTTTGTGAAAAAAAACCTCATTGATAGTTCGTCTTTAGAAAAATGATATGAAATTATATAGAAATTTTGTCTTAAAAACTAATTTTATTGAAATCTCCTGTAAGTGATTTTTTTTATGTTGTCTTGGATAAAATTTTAATTTTGGAAAAAGTTTTATTGAAACTTATTTTTAGTAATCTTTTTTCAAATTTTGTTTTTGGAATTTTTTTGAAATTTTGTCTTTAGAACAATTTCGAGACATTTTCACTTAAATTTCGTCCTAAGCCACGTACTACGCGATGTTTTCGGCGATAACATTTTTTAGATAGATGATTTCAAAGCAAAAAAAATCGCTTATTTCACCCAGCAGGACAATCCCTCATTACACATAAAAAATTTTTAATCAAATTGTAATTGATATTGAACATAGCGAACATAGCTGTGCTTTAAAGAGAAAATTTCATTGAAATTTTGTCCTTAGAGCAATTTGCATTTAAACTTTTTTTTAGAGAAATTTCATTGAAATTTTGTCTTTGGAGAAAAATACATTAAAATACTGTCTTTATAGAAAACAAGCTGACCCGGGCCCGCTCCGCTGCGCCTTCTTTTACTTTATATGGAAAAAAAGATTCCTTGAAATATTTATTTTCGACAATTAAAGATCTTTAGTGAAATACCATGCTATCTTGACTAACAGTTTAACAATATAAGTGGCTTTATCTGAATCCCATAAGATCTTTATTGGTCTACGAATACGAATTGGATGTAAGGTGTACTCCATTCTTAAAATACTCCATTTCAGCCCGATATTCTAATGGTATCTGATTAAGTGGTGTTTTCGGGGGAGAGGTGGTCCCCCAGATACTTGGCCCTGAAAAAATATCAGCATCGTGCTCTTCTCTCAAATCTCAAATACCATTTATTTAAACCCCATATTGGCATTGGCTTAAGAGGAGTTTACAGGATGAGGCGTTCCCCAAACACATGACCCCAAAATAGGTAATCAAATTCGTTTTCTAATCTCAAATACCTTTCATTTGAGCCACATATTGGCATGGCCGAAAATTTTTTTCCATTTGGGGGTGTTTGGGGGGCCTCATATTGCGATGGTCGCTAAAAAATTGCTGTTTGTGGGGTATTTTGGGAAAGGGGTTGACCCCCGGAAAACTGATACCGAAAATGGGTATCAATTCTTGCTCTACCCCCCAAAACCTTTCGTTTAAGCTCCACATTGACATGGCCGGTAAATATGCCCGATTTAGGAGTGTTTGGGGAGTGGGGTGGTCCGCTAAACACTAAGCCCGGAAAATATATCAGCAACGGGCCCTATTCTCATATATCTATATATCATTTATTTTTACCCCATATTGCCATTGCCCTCAAAATTGGATATCAAATTCGTTTTCTAATCTCATTTAAACTCCCTATTGCAAAAGGCAGCTAATATGTCTGGTTTTGGGTATTGGGCCTGAAAACTATGAATATTTTGTTACACTCTCTTTAAGACCCAAATTGTTTTGGTGAGCAAATACGTCCTATTTGGGGATTGTTATGTTGGTGGGACATGCGCCTGACAGTTGGCCCCTAATGTTGATATCAGATACGTGGTCTACTCCCACATACCTTTAATTTGAGCTCCACATTTCCATAGTCGGCAAACATGACCGGCTTGGAGGGTGTTTTGGGGGATGGGCGGCCACTCAGTGAGTTGGCCTTGAAAATATCTATCGGATTCACGTTCCACTTTAAAAACCCTCTTATTTGAGCCTCATATTGCAAAAGTCAGCAAATACTTAGTATTTGGTGGTGTTGTGGGGTTGGGGTGGCCCCATAGACACTTCTCCCGAATATTGATATCAAATTCGTGCTTTACTCCCAAAGACCTTTCATTTGAGCCCGATATTGCTATGGTCGTAAATTTGTCTCCTTTGGCGATGTTTTTGGTGAGAGGCGGCCCCCCAAACACTTGGTCCCATATTTGGATATCAGATTCGTATTCTACATTCAAATACCTCTTATTTAAGCCCCATATTCCCATGGTCAGTAAATAAGTCCTGTTTGGGGGGTGTTTTGTGAAAGTGGAGGACCACCATAAACGTGGTCCCAAATTTGGGTATCAGATCCGTATTCTACTCGCAAATACCTTAAATTTGAGTCCCATATTGCCATGGTAGGTAAACATGTCCGATTTAGGGGTGTTTTGGGGCTTGGTGTGGTCTTGTTCCGACAATTGGATATCAGATACGTTTTCTTATCCTAAATACCTTTATTTTGAGTCCCATATTGTCGTGATTGGTCTAAATATATGTTCGGTAAGTTTTAGGGTGGGGCAACCCCCCTAGGTACCTAATCCGAAATTTGGATACCAAATTTTTATTTTTAGGGTACTATATGAGAGCACTCAAAAGAAAATCGGTTCGGCCGTTTCTGAGTCTATAAGGAACACACAACCATACAAAAAAAAAAAAAAAAAACAAGTAAAAGTGTGCTAAGTTCGGCCGGGCCGAATCTTATATACCCTCCACCATGGATCGCATTTGTCGAGTTCTTTTCCCGGCATCTCTTCTTAGGCAAAAAAAGGATATAAGAAAAGATTTGCTCTGCTATTAGAGCGATATCAAGATATGGTCTGGTTTGGACCACAATTAAATTCTATGTTGGAGACCTGTGTAAAATGTCAGCCAATTCGAATAAGAATTGCGCCCTTTGTGGGCTCAAGAAGTAAAATAGAAAGATCGATTTATATGGGAGCTGTATCGGGCTATATACCGATTCAGGCCATAGTAAACACGTATGTTAATGGTCATGAGAGAATCCGTCGTACAAAATTTCAGGCAAATCGGATAATAATTGCGACCTCTAGAGGCTCAAGAAGTCAAGATCGAAGATCGGTTTATATGGCAGCTATATCAGGTTATGAACCGACTTGTACTTTATTTGATATAGTTGTTGAAAATAACAATAAAAAACGTCTTGCGAAATTTCAGCCAAATCGGATAGAAATTGAGCCCTCTAGAAGTTCAAGAAGTCAAGTCCCCAGATCTGTTTATATCACAGCTATATCAGGTTATGAACCGATTTGAACCATATTTGGCACAGTTGTTGGATATCATAACAAAATACTACGTGCCAAAATTCATTCAAATTGGATAAGAATTGCGCCCTCTAGAGGCTCAAGAAGTCAAGACCCAAGATCGGTTTATATGACAGCTATATAAGGTTATGGACCGATTTGAACCATGCTTGGCACAGTTGTTGGATATCATAACAAAACACGTCATGCAAAATTTCATTCCAATCGGGTAAGAATGGCGCACTCTAGAGGACCAAGAAGTCAAGCACATTTGTAGGATATCATAACAAAACACGTCGTGCAAAATTTCATCCCAATCGGATAAGAATTGCGCATTCTAGAGGCTCAAGAAGTCAAGACCCAAGAACGGTTTATATGGCAGCTATATCAAAACATGGACTCATATGGCCCATTTACAATACCAACCGACCTACACTAATGAGAAGTATTTGTGCAAAATTTCAAGCGGCTAGCTTTACTCCTTCGGAAGTTAGCGTGCTTTCGACAGACAGACGGACGGACATGGCTAGATCGACATAAAATGTCACGACGATCAAGAATATATATACTTTATGGGGTCTCAGACGAATATTTCGAGTAGTTACAAACAGAATGACGAAATTAGTATACCCCCCATCTTTAAAAATAAAAATTTGGTATCCAAATTTCGGATGGGGTACCTAGGGGGTCTGCCCCACCCTGAAAAATTACAAACATATATTTAGACCAATCACGACAACATGGGACTCAAATGAAAGGTATTTAGAAAAATCCAATCCAATCTGATATCCAATTGTCGGACCAAGTGTTAGGGGGACCACCCCAACACCCAAAACACCCCTAAATCGGTCGGATATATTTTCCGACAATGCCAGTATGGGACTCAAATGAAAGGTATTTGCGAGTAGAATACGAATCTGATATACAAATATGGGACCACGTTTCTGGGGGTCCCCTCCTTTCCCAAAACACCCCCAAACAGAATTTATTTACTGACCATGGGAATATGGGGCTTAAATCAAAGGTATTTGAACGTAGAGTACAAATCTGATATCCAAATATGGGACTAAGTGTTTGGGGGGCCGCCTCTCACCAAAAAGTTCCCCCAAAGGGGACAAATTTACGACCATAGCAATATGGGGCTCAAATGAAAGGTCTTTGGGAATAAAGCACGAATTTGATATCAATATTCGGGAAAAGTGTCTATGGGGCCACCCCACCCCCACACACCACCCAAATAGGAAGTATTTGCTGATTATTGCAATATGAGGCTCAAATAAGAGGGTGTTTGGAGTAGAGCGCGAATCCGACATATATTTTCAAGGCCAACTCCTCAAGCCGGTCATGTTTGCCGACTATGGAAATATGGGGCTCAAATTAAAGGTATGTGGGAGTAGACTACGTATCTGATATCAACATTAGGGACCAACTGTCTAGGGGACGTCTCACCACCATAACAACCCCCAAATAGGAAGTATTTGCTCACCAAGACAATTTGGGTCTTTGACAAGAGAGTGTAACAAAATATTGGGAGAGTGTAACAAAATATTCATAGTTTTTAGGGCCAATAACCCAAACCAGACATATTTGCTGACTTTTGCAATAAGGAGTTTAAATGAGATAAGAAAACGAATTAGATATCCAATTTTGAGGGCAATGTCAATATGGAGTTCAAATAAATGATATATAGATATATGAGAATAGGGCACGTTGCTGATATATTTTCCGGGCTTAGTGTTTAGGGGACCACCCCAATTCCCAAAATACCCCTAAATCGGGCATATTTACCGACCATGTCAATGTGGAGCTTAAATGAAAGGTATTGGGGTGTAGAGCAAGAATTGATACCATTTTCTGGGGGTCTACCCCTTTCCCAAAATACCCCACAAACAGCAATTTTTTAGTGACCATCGCATGTGGGGCTCAAATTAACGTATTTGGGAGTAGAAACCGAATTTAAAAACCTATTTTGGGGCCATGTGTTTGAGGGACGCCTCATCATGTAAAATCCTCTTAAGCCAATGGCAACATGGGGTTTAAATAAATGGTAGTTGAGATAAGAGCACGATGCTGATATTTTTTCAGGGCCAAGTATCTGGGGGACCACCTCTCCGCCGAAAACACCACTTAATCAGACATCATAAGAATATCGGGCTGAAATGAAATATTTTAAGAATGGAGTACATCTTACATCCAAACTTAAATTCGTAGACCAATGAAGATCATATGGGATTCAGATAAAGGCACTTATATTGTTAAACTATTAGTGAAGCGATATACTATTTTCGAAGCATGGCATTTCACTAAAAGCTCTTTATTTGTCGAAAAGTATATTCCAAGGAAACTTTTGTTCCATATAAAGTAATAGATGGCGCAACGGAGCGGGCCCGGGTCAGCTAGTTTATTATATTATTTCCTGGCTACGTCCCTGATGTACACCCATATGCGAACTCATAGACATTTATGGTGGTGTTACAGTTTCAACAATTTGTTCTCTTTTTGCTGAGGGCTGAATTTCATCGTATAAATCTCAAGCATTTCTCATCCAACCCACATTCGACCGACTACCACTTCTCCATTTCAGTTGCAAAAGGAATGCTACACGTTTCAACCGCATAGTCCCATTCATCCAAGGATTCAAGTACATTCCACTTGTGCTTGATCGGAGGAACTGTATAAATTAAATTTGGCTCTTTTAACTTCAGCAGAAATATCCTAATATACATACATACGCGTATGTATCTATGTATTTTTAACTTTAGTGAGCTAGTTAAAGTTACAGTGAGCATTAAAAGAACCACATATTTTTATACCCTCCACCATAAGATGGGGGGTATACTAATTTCGTCATTCTGATTGTAACTACCCGAAATATTCGTCTGAGACCCCATAAAGTATATATATTCTTGATCGTCGTGAAATTTTATGTCGATCTATCCATGTCCGTCCGTCTGTCCGTCCGTCTGTCTGTCGAAATCACGCTAACTTCCGAAGGAGTAAAGCTAGCCTCTTGAAATTTTGCACAAATACTTCTTATTAGTGTAGGTCGGTTGGTATTGTAAATGGGCCATATCGGTCCATGTTTTGATATAGCTGCCATATAAACCGATCTTGGGTCTTGACTTCTTGAGCCTCTAGAGTGCGCAATTCTTATCCGATTGGGATGAAATTTTGCACGACGTGTTTTGTTATGACATCCAACAACTTTGCTAAGTATGGTTCAAATCGGTTTATAACCTGATATAGCTGTCATATAAACCGATCTTGGGTCTTGGCTTTTTTAACCTCTAGAGTGCGCAATTCTTATCCGATTGGAATGAAATTTTGCACGACGTGTTTTGTTATTATATCCAACAACTGTGCCAAGTATGGTTCAAATCGGTCAATAACCTGATATAGCTACCATATACACCGATCTGGGATTTTTGACTTCTTGAGCCTATAGAGTGCGCAATTCTTATCCGATCACAATGAAATTTTGCACGACGTGTTTTGTTACGATATCCAAGAACTGTGCCAAGTATGGTTGAAATCGGCCCATAACCTTATATAGCTGTCATATAAACCGATCTTGGGTCTTGACTTCTTGAGCCTCTAGAGAGCGCAATTCTTATCCAATTTGAATGAATTTTGGCACGTAGTATTTTGTAATGATATCCAACAACTGTGCCAAATATGGTTCAAATCGGTTCATAACCTGATATAGCTGCCATATAAACCGATCTGGGATCTTGACTTCTTGAGCCTCTAGAGGTCGCAATTATTATCCGTTTTGCCTGAAATTTTGTACGACGGATTCTCTCATGACCATTAACATACGTGTTTATTATGGCCTGAATCGGTATATAGCCCGATACAGCTCCCGTATAAATCGATCTCTCTATTTTACTTCTTGAGTCCACAAAGGGCGCAATTCTTATTCGAATTGGCTGACATTTTACACAGGTCTCCAACATATAATTTAATTGTGGTCCAAATCAGACCATATCTTGATATCGCTCTAATAGCAGAGCAAATCTTTTCTTATATCCTTTTTTTGCCTAAGAAGAGATGCCGGGAAAAGAACTCGACAAATGCGATCTATGGTGGAGGGTATATAAGATTCGGCCCGGCCGAACTTAGCACGCTTTTACTTGTTTTTAATTACCAGTAAGGTAAGGCATATATGTTCAAACTGTAATAAATACGGTTAACAAATGATAATATTGATGCAAATTAGCTAAAATCTGACGAACATATATATGGGAGCTACATCTAAATGTGAACTGTTTTGACCAAACTGTTGTTTGGTAGGCATTGAGGAAAGAGTTGTGCACAATTTTGGCAATATTGATCAATAAATGCGTTTCCAGTGAACCCAGAAGTGAAAATAGGGTGAAATACATATATGGCACCTATATATAAATCTGAATCGATTTCTATGAAATTCACGAGCAATATTAAAAGTCATAAGAAAATCCTTCCTTCCAAATTTTGAGAGAATCGGTTAACAAATGATAACGTTATTGCAATATTAGTCCAAATCTGGCGAACTTATATATGGGAGCTATATCTTAATCTTAACCGATTTCGAGCGAGCGTCTTAGATTTTGAGAAATATTCCAATAAAGTGATCATTTGTTAACCGATACTCTCCATAGAAATCGGTCTAGATTTAGATATAGCTGTCATATATATATATATATATATATATATATATATATATATATATATATATATATATATATATATTTATTTATATATATTTCTCAAAATCGGTCGAACATATATGCGGGAGCTATTTCTAAATCTGAACCGATTTCAAGCAAACTTTATAGATATTGTGAAAGTCTTCGAGGAAAGCGGTTTGTTAAGATTGGTCAATAAATGCGCTTGCAGTGCCTCTGGGAGTGAAAATCGGGCGATATACCTTTAGTTTATGCATAAATCAATATGGACAGACAGACAGGCGGACTGACATAACTTTATCGAATCAGGAAGTGATTTTGAGTCGATCGGTATACTTATCACTGAGTCTATCTCATTTCCTTCTGGGTGTTACAAACAAATGCACCAAGTTATACTACCCTGTACCACTACTGTGGTACGTCGAAAAAATAACTGTTAACTTAAAAATTATTTCTTTTTGCCTGTTAGGGCGAGATCATTAAATTTTACAATTTTTGTTTGTTTCTCTTTCGAGACGAGCTGAATGATCTAAGATGCAAATGGAAAAGGAAAGCCATAGGTAGCAACACACACCAACCACTATGGGACGCGTTTCGTCTTTGGTTAGAAGTCTTTTCAACCATATTAGGTCTGATGGCTTTAAGGGACGTGCATTGGTATGTTGTATTTAAATCGTATTAATTGCGAAAACGCATCTATGATACAGTTACCATATTAACCAAGCTCGACAACCCTGCTTATTAGCTGTACTTTTTCCAATGCATTTATTTTTGTATCTAGCTCTATCAGGTTACAAAGAGGGGGCTGTGAGCATTCCAAAACTATGTGGGCCAATCAAGATCTGAAGAGGTCTACCGCTTTGCTGTCATTAGTCACTGTCTAATCGGAAAACATGCTGACGGGCTGAAGGTTGCCAGCAACAACTTTTGCAGAAGGTGTGAGGACATCGAAGAAGAAGAGACTATAGAACACCTTCTGTGTGTGTGTCCCGCACTAGCAGTCAGAAGGAGTTCCACTTTAGGTTCTCATTTCTTTGAGAACCTGTCTGATTTAGCGGATGTGAACATTCGCAAGTTATTGGGATTTTTAAAGCGATCTGGATTGCAATACTAGGGCTCCGTCAGTCCAAAACGCTGGCCTTAAGTGACGTCTCAGGTTTCCGATCGGATACTCGAGACGATACTTAAGGTCGAGTGCAGGGCATTGTTAACTATACATACATTGATGGCTCTCAGATCAATATTTCGATGAGTTACAAACGGAATGACGAAATTACTATACAGCCATCCTATGGTGGAGAGTATTATAATTTTTGAGATGTTTAATTAATGAAGTTGAAAGCCCGATGTTAAAAAACAGATCTTTGGCATATACTATTTCATTTTATACTCTCCACCATATGATACGGGTATACAAATTTTGTCATTTCGTTTGTAACGCTTCGACATATTTGTCTAAGATCCCATAATGTATATATTTTCTGATCCTCATAACTTTTAAAGTCAATTTAGCCATATTCGTCATTCTCAATTATTATTCGATTTGATTGAAATTGATATAACTGCCATATAAACCGGTCAATTATGGTCTAAATTAGTTCATAACCTGATATAAATCGATCTCTCAATTTGACTTTCTATGACTCTGCAGGGCGCAATTATTACTCGATTTGCCTGATAATGTGAACATTTTGTAACTTCTTACAGCCACGACTTCTTACAGTCTACATCGGTCAAAAACTTGATATAGCTTATGTATATAATTGAAATAGTCATTCAAAGAACTTGACAAATGCGATCTTTGGTGGAGGGTATATAAGATTGGGCCTGGCCGAACTTAGTTGTTTAATTTAGTTTATGCAATTTTACGTTTTGCTCATTTTGGAACTAGCCTAGAGATCGAAGTTATCGTTAAGTATTGCTGTATTTTCGGAATCCGTCATCGAATTTTGTCTTATTTTTTCGTAAATCAAAAATCGAATACCATATCGGAAATTGAAAAATCAGTTAAGCTCTATATTGAGGGCCAAATATCCCTCCGCATTTTGGAGCAGAGAACGCATTTTGGAGTGGAGAACGAGGAATGTATTATCGCTTCTGTACACAAAGAGGTACTTCGGAACCTTTTTCATCTTCATATATCTATAACATCCACGTTTTTTGACGTAGAACGTTAAAGATTCATTTTTTCACAAACAAATTGTTGTCTATTCTTTAAAACCTGGTCGATTCATTAATTTGGAGCGATTTTACAAACCTTTTTCTATTTAACCTATGTTAAAGAAGGTTTAGTGAGGTTTAGTGGGACCTCGACAAAATATTTTAGTGTTACATTTTAAATTTCTCTTTCTTTAAATGAGTTCAACAAATAAAAAATTTGGAAATTCTTCTACGGTTGGAAGTACAATAGTTCTCTCGAAAATATAACAAGTAAAAGCGGGCTAAGTTCGGCCGGGCCGAATCTTATATACCCTCCACCATGGATCGCATTTGTCGAGCTCTTGCCACGGTATCTCTTTTTAGGCAAACAAAGGATAAAAGAAAATACAATAATTGCTATGTTATTGGAACAATATCAAGTTATGGTTCATTTAGGACCATAATTGAAATGAATATTGGGGAGCATAGTAGAAGTCATTGTGTAAAATTTCAGATAAATCTAGTAACAATGGCGCACTTTAGGAGCTAAAGAAGTAAAATAGGGAGATCGGTTTGATGGGAGCTGCATTAGGCTATAAACCGATTCATGCTATTTTCGACACATATGTAAAAGGTCATGAAAGAAGCCGTTGTACAAAATTTCAGCTAAATCGGATAATAATTGCGCCCTCTAGTGGCTCAAGAAGTCAAGACCCCAGATCGGTTTATATGGCAGCTATATCAGGTTATCGATCGATTTCAACCAATCGGATAAGAATGGCGCACTCAAGAGGATCAAGAAATCAATCACATTTGTAGGATATCATAACAAAACACGTCGTGCAAATTTCATTCCAAACGGATAAGAATGGCGCACTATAGAGGTTCAAGAAGTTAAGACCCAAGATCGGTTTACATGGCAGCTATATCAGATTATAGACCGATTTGAACCATACTTGGCACAGTTGTTGGATATCATAATAAAACACGTCGTGCAAAATTTCATTCCAATTGGATAAAAATTGCGCACTCTAGAGGCTCAAGAAGTCAAGACCCAAGGTCGGTTTATATGGCAGCTATATCAAAATATGGACCGATATGGCCCATTTACAATCCCAACCGACCTTCACTAATAAGAAGTATTTATGCAAATTTCAAGCGGCTAGCTTTACTCCTTCGAAAGTTAGCTGGCTTTCGACAGAGAGACAGACGTACATGGCTAGATCGACGGACGGACATGGCTAGATCGATATAAAATTTCAAGACGATCAAGAGTATATATACTTTATGGGGTCTCAGACGTATACTTCGAGTAGTTAAAAACAGAATGACGAAATAAGTATACCCCTATCCTATTGTGGAGGGTATAAAAAGAAATGTAGACAGGGCTTGATAAAATAATAATGGACAAGTAAAAGCGTGCTAAGTTCGGCCAGGCCGAATCTTATACCCTCCACCATGGATTGCATTTGTCGAGTTCTTTTCCCGGCATCTTTTTTTAGGCAAAAAAAGGATATAAGAAAAGATTTGCTCTGCTATTAGAGTGATATCAAGATATGGTCCGGTTTGGACCACAATTAAATTGTATGTTGGAGACCTGTGCAAAATGTCAGCCAATTCGAATAAGAATTGCGCCCTTTTTTGGGGGCTCAAAAAGTAAAATAGACAGATCGATTTATATGGGACTGTGTCGGGCTATAGACCGATTCAGACCATAATAAACACGTATGTTGATGGTCATGAGCGAATCCGTCGTATACAATTTCAGGCAAATCGGATAATAATTGTGACTTCTAGAGGCTCAAGAAGTCAAAATCCCAGATTGGTTTATATGGCAGCTTATCAGGTTATGAACCGATGTCCCCAGATCTGTTCAAACGACAGCTATATCAGGTAATGAACCGATTTGAGCCATACTTGGCACAGTTGTGGGATATCATAACAAAACACGTCGTGTAAAATTGCGCACTCTAGAGGCTCAAGAAGTCAAGACCCAAGATCGGTTTATATGACAGCAATATCAGATTATGGACCGATGTGAACCATACTTGGCACAGTTGTTAGATATCATAACAAAATTCGTCGTGCAAAATTTCATTCCAATTGGATAAGAATGGCGCACTCTAGAGGCTTAAGAATTCAAGACCCAAGATCGGTTTATATGGCAGCTATACCAAAACATGGACCGATATGGCCCATTTACATTACCAACCGACCTACACTAATAAGAAGCATTTGTGCAAAATTTCGAGCGGCTAGCTTTACTCCTTCGGAAGTTAGCGTGCTTTCGACAGACAGACGGACGGACATGGCTAGATCGACATAAAATGTCACGACGATCAAGAACATATATACTTTATGGGGTCTCAGAAGAATATTTCGGGTAGTTACAAACAGAATGACGAAATTAGTTTACCCCTTATCCTATGGTATAAAAATGCGTTAAAGTTGTGAATAAAAGGTTTATGCGAGAAATATATTACATTGGTTACTTAAAGAAAGGCTTGTAGCTTGTTAGAAAACCTTAATACATTAACGACAAATGGCTAGAAAAATACCTAAGAATAGAGTTGTCTTGAAAAAATTCTAGCTGGAATTAGTAAAGAGGTATCAAATGAAATTTTGATTGGCGTTTTTCTCATCATATAGGATGATGCTTTGGTGGAAAATTGGCTTGTCGGAAATCGGCAGTTTTTTATATCCAAAAATCAAACAAAAAATTGCCTCAAAATCCATAGGAGTGAGATTACTGGAACCATTTTAGTGTATTGTTGCATTGATGGTTTCTACATTAACAAGTAAAAACGTGCTAAGTTCGGCCGGGCCGAATCTTATATACCCTCCACCATGGATCGCATTTGTCGAGTTCTTTTCCCGGCATCTCTTCTTAGGCAAAAAAGGATATAAGAAACGAGTTGCTCTGCTATTAAAACGATATCAAGATATGGTCCGGTTCGGACCACAATTAAATTATATGTTGGAGACCTGTGTAAAATTTCAGCCAATTCGTATAAGAATTGCGCCCATTGGGGCTCACGAAGTAAAATAGAGAGAACGATTTATATGGGATCTGTATCGGGCTATAGACCGATTCAGACCATAATAAACAACGTTTGTTGATGGTCATGAGAGGATCCATCGTACAAAATTTCAGGCATATCGGATAATAATTGCGACCTCTAGGGGCCAAGAACTCAAGATCCCAGATCGGTTTATATGGCAGCTATATCAGGTTATGAACCGATTTGAACCTTATTTGACACAGTTGTTGAAAGTAAAAATAAAATACGTCATGCAAAATTTCAGCCAAATCGGAAAGGAATTGCGCCCTCTAGAAGCTCAAGCAATCAAATCCCCAGATCTGTTTATATGACAGCTATATCAGGTTATGAACCGATTTGAACCATACTTGGCACAGTTGTTGGATATCATAACGAAATACTTCGTGCAAAAATTAATTCAAATCGGATAAGAATTGTGCCCTCTAGAGGGTCAAGAAGTCAAGACCCAAGATCGGTTTATATCGTAGCTATATCAGGTTATGGACCGATTTGAACCATACTTGGCACAGTTGTTGGGTATCATAACAAAACATGTCGTGCGAAATTTAATTCCAATCGGATAAGAATTGCGCCCTCTAGAGGGTCAAGAAGTCAAGAAGTCAAGACCCAAGATCGGTTTATATGGTAGCTATATCAGGTTATGGACCGATTTAAACCATACTTGGCACACTTGTTGCATATCATAACAAAAGACGTCGTGCAAAATTTCATCCCAATCGGATAAGAATTACGCACTCTAGAGGCCCAAGAACTCAAGACCCAAGATCGGTTTATATGGCAGCTATATCAGGTTATAGACCGATTTGAACAATACTTAGCACAGTTGTTGGATATCATAGCAAAACACGTCGTGCAAAATTTCATTCCAATCGGTTAAGAATTGCGCACTTTAGAGGCTCAAGAAGTCAAGACCCAAGATCGGTTTATATGGCAGCTATATCAAAATATGGACCGATATGGCCCATTTACAATACCAACCGACCTACACTAATAAGAAGTATTTGTGCAAAATTTCAAGCGGCTAGCTTTACTCCTTCGGAAGTTAGCGTGCTTTCGACAGACAGACGGACGGACGGACGGACGGACGGACATGGCTAGATCGACATAAAATGTCACGACGATCAAGAATATATATACTTTATGGGGTCTCAGACGAATATTTCGAGTAGTTACAAACAGAATGACGAAATTAGTATACCCCCCATCTTATGGTGGAGGGTATAAAAATAATTTTTATGGCCATAAAAATACAATTCATCAAAATCGGGAAAACAAGTTTTTGAGATCACCGTTAGTGGATAAAATGGCGAAAATTGATGTTTATCAAACGGATAAATATTCCTAGCACAAAATCAGCAGAAAAATCGGGCGGAGCCATAAAGTATTTATGGATTATTTTAAAAAGTCGGAAATACATGATAAAAGTAAAAGCGTGCTAAGGTTGGCCGGGCGGAATCTTACATACCCTCCATCCAAAGGATAACGGATACAATTTTATAAGGTCTTGAAGGCTATGGAACGATTTCGGCCATACTTGGTTTGGATGTTGGAGAACACTGTGAAAATTTCAGCCAAATCGGATAAGAATTGGGCACTTTAGGGGCTCAAGAAGTAAAATCAGGAGATCTGTTTATATGGGATCTTTATCAGTCTATGAACGGATTCAGACCAGATCTGGAACGTATGTTGAAAATCGTAGAAGAAGTCATTGTACAAAATGCCAGCCAATTCGTATAAGAATTGCGCCCTCTAGATGCCCATGAAATCAAATCCGAAGTTCGGTTTATATGGGAGCTATATTTAGACCATACTGTACATATGTAGTTGTTGGAAGTCAAAATAAAACACTTCAGCTAAATATAATGGGCTATTTTCATTATATTACCACTGCAAGCGGCAATCTTCCCAAAATTTTGCACAATGCCTTTTTGTGAAACTTGGACTACGTGTATGTATTTTGGACGAAATCGATTCAGGATAAGATAAAGCACCCAATTTTAGGATAGGTGTACGGTATAATATAGTTGACACCGCCCGACTTTTCCCTTTACATACTTGTATAATTTAGAAACCATTAAATTCAACGAAATTCTTAACGATTCACTGTCCGATTATTATTATTTAGAGTATTTATATAAACATAATATATATTTTTTTAATTTCATTAATATTTTTTTTAATTATTTTAATATTTATTTTTAGTTTTAAATTGTCAAAAAGTTATTACAAAAATATACTTTTGATTTCCTAAGCCACTATGTTCATACAACAAAAAAAAAATTAACAAAATATTAGTATTTTGTTTAAAACAACAGCCTGTGAACATGGTTAGACGAAGTCAACCGAAATATCGGAAATAAATTGAAAGAACACATTAAAACACTACGTTTTAACTGACCTGCAGCCGAAACCATTAAGTAAGTCATAACAATTTTAGATTTTAATGACTAAACACCTGATATCAACACTAGAAGGCCTATCGCAATAAATAATTTTTTTTAATATAGAAACCATCAAATGCTACTGGACTTTTGAACGATTTCTTGAAATTGCGCTCTCAAAATTTTTTACAATATTTTTTTTTTATTTTTTTTAAATAAATTTTATTCATTAATAGTTAGTGGCAAATAGTTCATAGACTTGAATTTGGCTAATAATTTTACTTAACTAAAATTCTATTCAACATATCAAATATTCTTTTGGTAGACAACACTTTAAATAACTCATGATAAAAGTTTCGTTGTTTTCATTTCAACAATTTGTAACATCAATTTTCTTCAAGTTGAATATAAAATTTGTGAAAAATTTCCTAAATTTGAATAGTTTTGTACAACTTTGAAAAGAACTCAAGCTTTAATTTAAGGTTTTCTTAAAATGTAATGGGATTGAAATATTTTTTAACTAAACTTTGCAGAACCACGAACTTTATAAGAATAACAAAATTGACTAATTCATTCATATTTCTTGATCTTCCACGAGAAGGTTTTCAATTATTTACACTTTCATAAATATATCAATAATTAATTTCTAAAGTCATAATTTTAATAAATTTTTCTTCCAAATAAACATGGAACGTACTGTAGATATCATGACAAGGGTTGGGACATCCAGCGAACTGCTCAAATACAAACATCATGCCTTTATCAACAAAAAATCGTTGGAGACTGCCCTGAACTGAATTGGAAATGTCACATTCACGAGCTCACTGAGAAGGCTCACAGATGTTGTGCACTATGTAGACGGGCCGTAGGTTCGAAATGGGGCTTGAATCCGAATAAAGTCCACGGGATCTACAGGAGCGTGATAAGACCGATACTTACTTACGCCTCAGTAGTTTGGTAGAGAAAACTACAATGCTAGAATAATACAACGGGTTTCCCGGTGCGGGACAACAGGCTGGAACTTTGAGCTCCAATCTGTGTGGTGTTCTTCATTATCACGAGAAGTTTAGCTTGGTGCTACCGGGCGCGTTCACAGGTTGCGAATAGTGGAATGCTTCATACGGAGTATCTGCAACTGCGGAATAACCTCAGTAAGAAGCGGAGTGACACAGGCTCTTCCTTAAATACTGAGTGCTCATGATACTACAAGGCAAGTGATTGGCGCCTTTAAATAACCAATGGCCATCATGTTCCCGCGTCGATCGGTCATGTAGACCGCAACGAGAAAATGTTGTCATAGCGTAGGCGGAGCTCCGAAAACCACGCCAACTAGGACACTGGATGCTATTCTAGATATATGACCCATTTACATACAGATTAAGTTTGAGGCAGTAATGAGACTTAAGCCGATGGGAGAATGTATAGAGGATGAGGTCGAGTGCAAAGCACTGCTGCCATCTGCACGTACTCGGATAGACGGAAACCTAATATTATCATCTAGAAGATCATGTTACACAGAAGCTATACGCCAGAGTTGGCGTGGCGGTCTAGAGTTAAAAGCCAGACACTGAGATTTGTTGTAGACTGCCTGACCATAATACGATCCTACAGGCGGAGATCCGGGCGATCAGGGAATGCATGAGGTGGTGTGATGTTCACTCGAGAATGTCGAATGTGAACATCTTTATGGACAGTAAACTAGCTATTAGGGCAATAACAACCAGGATGTTAAGGTCACCAACAGTCTTGGAGTGTAAGAAGGAGATTAACGAGATTAAAGAGCGGAGTAAGGGGGAATGGAAGAGCCGTCGATTTGAGAGTGAAGGCCAGAGAACTGCCGTCAATAAACTTATTTAATCCGAAACTCTTCGGGTCGACGCATCCCGAATTAATTGGTCGACGAATGCGCATAAAAGTCTGTGGAACAGCGAAACGGTCGGTAGGACGGCGAACATCCTATTACTGAAAGAAAGTAAGATGGAGATCGGTATAGCTTTCGGTATCTTAATGGGACACATAGGACTACGATCTCGCTTATGCAAAATCGGTGCGGCAAGCGATGGCATGTGGGAACGATGACGAGACGTTGGAGCATTTCCCATGTCATTGCTCTGCTTTCACAATACCAGACATAAACCAACTTTGAGCGTGTTATGGAAAGCAATTAGGGGGTTTGTAAGTAGAACGGAATTCCTAACATAGATTTTCTTTTTCGAGGTTAGGTTAGGTTCAAAAGAGGGTGCGGATTTTAATCAGCCCCGTGCCACTATGGACATACACCTAAGCCAATAATCGGCTTGTTGTGCGCTCTAAATACAAACAAGAAAAAGCGTGCTAAGTTCGGCCGGGCCGAATCTTATATACCCTCCACCATGGAGCGCATTTGTCGAGTTCTTTTCCCGGCATCTCTTCTTAGGCAAAAATGGATATAAGAAAAGATTTGCTCTGCTATTAGAGCGATATCAAGATATGATCCAGTTTGGACCACAGTTAAATTATATGTTGGAGACCTGTGTAAAATGTCAGCCAATTCGAATAAGAATTGGGGCTCAAGAAGTAAAATAGAAAGATCGATTTATATGGGAGCTGTATCGGGCTATTGACCGATTCTGACTATAATAAACACGTATGTATATAATATATCAGGTTCTATACCGAATCGAACCATACTTGGCACAGTTGTTGGATATCATAACAAAACACGTCGGTCAAAATTTCATTCCAATCGGATAAGAATTGCGCCCTCTAGAGGCTCAAGAAATCAAGACCCAAGATCGGTTTATATGGCAGCTATATCAGGTTATGGACCGATTTGAACCATACTTGGCACAGTTGTTGGATATCATAACAAAACATATCGTGCAAAATTTAATTCTAATCGGATAAGAATTGCGCACTCTAGAGGCTCAAGAAGTCAAGACCCAAGATCGGTTTATATGGCAGCTATATCAAAACATGGACCGATATGGCGCATTTACAATACCAACTGACCTACACTTATAAGAAGTATTTGTGCAAAATTTCAAGCGGCTAGCTTTACTCCTTCGAAAGTTAGCGTGCTTTCGACAGACAGACGGACGGACCGACAGATGGACGGACATGGCTAGATCGACATAAAATGTCACGACGATCAAGAATATATACTTTACGGGGTCTCAGACGAATATTTCGAGTAGTTACAAACAGAATAACGAAATTAGTATACCCCCCATCCTATGGTGGAGGGTATAAAAAGAAGTAAATTAGAATACATTAAAACAAGTAAGTCTAGCTTTACGCGTCAAGTGTCTAGCTTTACGCGTTCCACCCCTATCGTGATTTCTACAGATGGACGGACTGACAGAGCATCGAGGCGATCAAGAATATATACACTTTGTGGGGTCTAAGACTAATATTTCGAAGTGTTACAAACGCAATGACTAGATTAGTATACCCCAATCCTATGGTGGTGGGTATAATAAAGAGATAATCATAATGTTTACATTAACGTATGTGGTTTAATGTTCTAAAAAAGTTTTTAAGTCTAATTTTAAATATAAAAGCATTGCTGATGCCTAGTATACTATATGAGACGGATTGGACCACTATATAATTGCCATACGGATACTAAACTCCCCTGTCTCAACGTTATAAGTTTTCTTCCCCTATTGGATTTTGCGAACCTGAGTCTGTTATACATATTCCTTGGTTTCTGCTCTCATATTGAGAAAGGTGTCGAAGCCGCATCAATAAAAGGAGTTGGTAAAAGCGATACATGTTGCATGTATCGTATAATACTATCGTATGCCACGAAGCGTATAATACTATCGTATGCCACATTCAGCTTGCGTTGACTCTGCGATTCAGAGTGACCCCACAACCGTATGAATATAAAATCAGACACTAAAAATGTCTTCGACAAGAGATACCGTATGTTATGCGCACAAGTCCGTCCAACAACGGTATTGCTCTGGTCAGATGATAATTTCAACGGTATAGTTGTGGTCAATACCGGCCTGTGGCCAGTTGAAAGTTTCAATCAACTTTCGCAATGAAACATAATTTCAATGAAAGTTTCTCTAAAATTAAAAAAAAACGCAGACATTGCCTTTAAAAACATAATTTGAATGAAATTTTCTCTACTGACATATTTCATTTCAGAAATCGGATGGAAACCGTGGTGGACAAGAAGGCAGTCAATTGCGTTTATAAAACACTACTTCCCAAATTTTTTAAGTGTTTTTTGCTACGCCATTCACTGAATATAATGTTGCAAAGCCAGACCATATGCTGCTTAAATCCCATTAGGAAATAGTTATATGGTATTTCCGTGGCGCTGTCTGTAGGTTTCCACTTACCTATACATTTATATAAAGTAGCATACATCACTTGCACCGCTTACATCGTTGATAATACCGGGTATTGAAAGTTTGTTTCTCTCGTCCTTCTCCAGGTTAACCTCATGTTAGGTATGTTATCAATGTTTTCACTTGTTACAATACGTCTGACAGTAGCGTTTCCCCCACCTAGATTTGGAATATGGACAATCCATGCATAAGAACTTTTAAAGCCCGAAAATAAAACGAAATGAACATAGCATGATATTTCATTTGCATTGAACAGCACATTCCTGGTTCACTTTTATAACCACCACCATAGGATAAGGGTATACTAATCTAGTCATTTAGTATGTAACACCTCGAAATATTTGTCTAAGACCCCATAAAGTATAAATATTCTTGATCGTCTCGACGTTCTGAGTCGAAATCACTATAGCGGACGAACGCATAAAGCTAGCCGCTTCAAAAATTCCAAATATACGTAATATTGGTGTAGGTCATTGGGGATTGCAATTGGGCCATATCGGCTCACTACTAGCTGACCCGGGCCCGCTCCGCTGCGCATTCTTTTACTTTATATGGAACAAAAGTTTCCTTGGAATATTTATTTTCGACAATTAAAGAGCTTTTAGTGAAATACCATGCTACGAAAATAGTATATCGCTTGACTAACAATTTAACAATATGGGTGCCTTTATCTGAATCACATATAATATTTATTGGTCTACGAATCTAAGTTTGGTTGTAAGGTGTACTCCATTCTTAAAATACTTTATTTCAGCCCGCTACTCTCATGATATCTGATTTAGGGGTGTTTTTGGGGGTGAGGTGGTCCCCCAGGCACTTGGCCCTTAAAAATATCAGCATCGTGCTCTTCTTTCAAAAACCATTTATTTAAACCCCACATTGCCATTGGTTTGGGGGAGTTTACACGATGAGGCGTCCCCCAAACACATGGCCCAAAATAGGTTATCAAATTCGTTTTGATAACCTACATATTGGCATGGTCGAAAAATTTTTACCCTTTGCGGGGTTTTTTTGGAGAAGGGGCGATTCCCTAAATACATGGTCCTAAATTTGGATATAAAATTCGTATTCTACTCCCAAATACCGTTATTTGAGCCCCATTTTGCGATTGTTACTAAAAAATTGCTGCTTGTGGGGAATTTTGGGAAAGGGGTTGACCCCCAGAAAATTGGTCCCGAAAGTAGGTATCAATTCTTGCTCTACCCCCCAATACCATTTAAGCTCCACATTGACATGGTCGGTATATATGGCCGATTTTGGGGTGTTTTGGAAAATATATCAGCAACGTGCTCTATTCTAATATATCTATATATCATTTATTTAAGCCCATATTGTCATGCCCCCCAAACACTTGGTCCCATATTTAGATATCAGATTCGAATTCTACAATCAAATACCTTTTGCCCCATATTCCCATGGTCAGTAAATAAGTCCTGCTTGGGGGTGTTTTGGGGATGAGGTCCACCCCCTCAGAAACATGGTCCCACATTTGGATGTCAGATTCGTATTCTACTCGCAAATACCTTTCATTTGAGTCCCATATTGTCGTGATCGGTAAATATGTCCGATTTAGGGGTGTTTTGGGGGTTGGGTGCCGTTGTGGGAGTGGGGTGGCCCCATAGACACTTTTCCAAAATACTGATATCAGATTCGTGCTTTACTCCCAAAGACATTTCATTTGAGCCCCATATGGCTATGGTCGCAAATTTGTCCCCTTTGGGAGATGTTTTTGGGAAGAGACGGCCCCCCAAACACTTGGTCCCATATTTGGATATCAGATTCTTATTGTACACTCAAAAACCTTTTATTTAAGCCCCATATTCCCATGGTCAGTAAATAAGTCCTGTTTGGGGGTGGTTTGGGGAAGGGGTGGACCTCCAGAGTCGTGGCCCGACATTTGGATATTAAATTCGTATTCTACTCGCAAATACCTTTCATTTGAGTCCCATATTGCCATGGTCGGTAAATATGTCCGATTTAGGGATGTTTTGGGGTTTGGGGTGGTCCCCCTAGCACTTGGCTCGACAAATGGATATCAGATACGTTTTCTTATCCTAAATACCTTTCATTTGAGTCCCATATTGTCGTGATTGGTGTAAATATATGTTAGGTAGGATTTAGGGTGGGTATCCATCCGAAATTTGGATACCAAATTTTTATTTGTAGGGTACTATATGAGAGCACACAAAATTTCGCTTAAATCGCACCACCCATCTCCGAGATCTGCCGTTTCTGATAATTAGGGTAAGGGGGAGGGTCCGCCCCCCCCCCCTTAAGATATCAAAAAACGTAGTACCCTATTTTCACCACGGGACCATTAAAAAAAAAAATTTCAAGAAAATCGGTTCAGCCGTTTATGAGTCTATAAGGAACACACAAACATGCCAACAAACAAACAAACCTACAAACAAACACAAATTGATATATATATATATATATTTATATATATATATAGATATAAATATATATATATGTATATATATATATATATATATATATATATATAAATAGATATATATCTATATATTTATATCTATATATATATATAAATATATATATATCTATATAGTATATCTATATATTTATATCTATATATATATATATATATATATATATATATATATGTATATATATATATATATATATATGTATATATATATATGTATATATATATTTATATATATATATTTATATCTATATATATATATATATATATATATATATATATATATATATATATATATATATATATATATATATATATATATATATATTGGGTTGCCCAAAAAGTAATTGCAGATTTTTCATATATATAGCTTGCTTTAGAATAAAAATGTAAAAAAAGTATATTTGATTAAAGTTCATTCTAAGTTTTATTACAAATGCATTTACTTTCTTTTAAAAAATCCGCAACTACTTTTTGGGCAACCCAATATATATATATATATATATATATATATATATAAAAATATATATATCTATATATATATATATATATATATATATATATATATATATATATATATATACATATATATATATATATATATATATATATATATATATATATATATATATATATTTTTTTTTTTTTTTTTTTTTTTTTTACTTCAATAAAATGCAAGCATATACAATCACAGGGGTACATTTCAGCTTATTTCAAATTTTAGATTAATGATAAAGGATAACCATCTACGCAAATTAAAGTTTTCCCATGAACATTAAGGAACCATGAACATTAAGGAACCAATACACTGATTGTTCTTTATATAAAATGTCGATCGCCTACTAAATAAATGCAAAACCATGACGAAAGCCAAACAAGAACATACAACAATGGCAACATAATTGAAATAAAGTTGATTGTGGCACAGTTCGCGAGTAATTGACATACAGGTATTTATACCCTACACCACCACTGTGGTACAGGGTATTATAACTTTGTGCATTTTTTTGCAACGCTAAGAAGGAGACGAGGTAGAGTCATTGATAAGTATACCGAGCGGATTAGAATAACTTTCTGATTCGATTTAGCTATGTCCGTCCGGCTGTCCATGTATTCTCGTAATCAAGGTACAGGTCGCTTTTATTTTCCGCTTGCCAAGAAATTGTGCACAAGTCTCTTTTTTGGTCCAAGGACAAACGATATTGACTTTAAATAAAATCGGATCAGATTTAAATATAGCTCCCATATATATCTTTCATCCGATGACCTTGGAAGGCTTTAGTCACCACATCTATGGTCCTATCTTTATAAAAATTTGCATAACATGTTTAATTTGATAATAATTTTTTTTAAAGCCGAATCGCAATGTGATTTTTTCAAAAGATATCATTTTTGTGATTGTTAAACGAAAAGTTATTAAAAGTTTCTTTGACCCAAAATCTTCATGGAATTTTCTGACCAACAATTTTTTTTTTATAAAAATTGTTCCGAAAGACAGACATTAAACAACATTTTTTCTAAGACATAATTCTATATGAGTTGTTATTTCAATTCTCGCTTTATTATTTGAATAGAAATTTTATCTGTAAAAAAGTATGATTTAAAAATTACTTTAAATGAAAAATATTTCACTCTGCTTGTTACTCTGAAAATCTTTTTCAAAAATTAATTAGTAATATTTAATTATAAATTATTTGAATTACATCAGCAATGAGTCGGAGCAATTAAGGACTCGGAAACACGATTTTAAAACCCCGAAATGATAAAGCAGATTAATTTATAATTTAAAATAATTATTTTAAATAAGGTTATTTCGTTTCTTTCTTGGAATTCACATACAGTATTTAAGGCAATTGATACGGATCTCATGGTGATTTGGGGACGAAAATTCTTGTAGAAATTTGTTGGTTTCGTTTTGAAATTTTCTTTCTTTCAAGAAAATCTTTTTCATTTTCGTTTGTTTCTCTTTCGAGATGATCATTAATCAATCATCGGATATTGCAAATGGTAAAGGAAAGCCAAAGATAGCAACACACACCAACAACTATGGGACGTGTTTCGTCTTTGGTTAGAAGACTTTTCCACCATATTAAGTGTGATGGCTTCAAGGGCCATGCGTTAATATGTTGTATTTGAGTCGTATTAATTGCGAAAACGCATCTTTGATACTATTACCACATTAACCACTCTCGACAACCCTGTCTATTTGCTGTACTTTTTCCAATGCATGTGTTTTTTGGTAATGACAGGCTTTTTTCTGTGGCAATTACTGTCATTGGTATGTGTTGCTATCTTTGGCTTTCCTTTTTCATTTGCAATATCCAATCATTGAGCTCGTCTCCAAAGAGAAACAAACGAAAATTGTAAAACTAATGATCATCGCCCTAACAGGTAAAAAACTTGAAAAATCATTTTAAAATGAAAAGATTTTGCAAATAATATTTCCTTGCGTTATGTACGAAAATCTTTAATGAAATTCGATGAGTCAAATTGCATGTTTACACAAAGGTAGGTATTGAGTTAGTGTTTCACAGTGAAATATCCATGTTTTTCACGATTACTTTTACAAAATACAAAATATCACAAATATCATAATACATTTATTAAGATTTTATCATAAAAATCTACATTCGAAGGGGTAAAGCTAGCCGCTTGAAATTTTGCACAAATACTTCTTATTAGTGTAGGTCGATTGGGATTTAAATGGGGTGGTAAATGGATAGCTGCCATATAAACTGATCTTGGGTCTTGACTTGAGCCTCTAGAGGGCGCAATTCTCGTCCGATTTGACTGACATTTTGCACGTAGTGTTTTGGTATCAATTTCAAGTGTTAAGTATGATTAAAATCGGTTCATAATCTGGTATAGTTGTCATATATACCGATATTGGATCTTGATTTCTTGAGCCAACAGAGCCCCAATTCTTATCCGATTTGGCTGAAATTTTGCATGAGGTGTTTTGTTATGACTTCCAATAACTGTGTTAAGTATGGCGCGAATCGGTACATAACCTGATATAACTGCCATATTAACCGATCTTGATTTCTTGAGCCTCTAGAGGACGCAATTCCCATGACCCTACACATACGTTTCTAATATGGTCTGAATCGATCAATAGCTTGACACAGCTCCCATATGAACCTACCTCCTGATTTTGCTTCTTGAGCCCCTTCAAGGCCAATTCTTATCCGAATGAATTGAAATATTACACTATGACTTCTAAAGGGTGATTTTTTTGAGGTTAGGATTTTCATGCATAAGTATTTGACAGATCACGTAGGATTTCAGACATGGTGTCAAAGAGAAAGATGCTCAGTATGCTTTGACATTTCATCATGAATAGACTTACTAACGAGCAACGCTTGCAAATCATTGAATTTTATTACCAAAATCAGTGTTCGGTTCGAAATGTGTTCAAATTTTGACAAATTTTGTTCAGCGATGAGGCTCATTTCTGGTTGAATGGCTACGTAAATAAGCAAAATTGCCGCATTTGGAGTGAAGAGCAACCAGAAGCCGTTCAAGAACTGCCCATGCATCCCGAAAAATGCACTGTTTGGTGTGGTTTGTACGCTGGTGGAATCATTGGACCGTATTTTTTCAAAGATGCTGTTGGACGCAACGTTACGGTGAATGAACACATTTCGAACCGAACACTGATTTTGGTAATAAAATTCAATGATTTGCAAGCGTTGCTCGTTAGTAAGTCTATTCATGATGAAATGTCAAAGCATACTGAGCATCTTTCTCTTTGACACCATGTCTGAAATCCCACGTGATCTGTCAAATACTAATGCATGAAAATCCTAACCTCAAAAAAATCACCCTTTACAATGTTCAGCATTCAATTCATTTAAGGTCCGAATCGGACTATAACTTGATATAGCTCCAATAGCATAACAGTTCTTATTAAATATTCTTTGTTCTATGTTTGCCTAAAAAGAGATACCGAGTTCTATGCGCGGTATCTCTTTTTAGGCAAACATAGAACTCGACAAATGCGATCAATGGTGGAGGGTATATGAGATTCGGCCCGGCCGAACTTAGCACGCTCTTATTTGTTAGTTCTACTACGTTTTCTTATGATATCATAAATAAATTAGGAATACTTAAGGACCTTTAAAGACATGATGGAAATTATAAGCATATACGACTATAGGTGAATGCAATTTTAACCGAACATCTTTCCATCAAAACCGGATTTTTGATCGATTTTAATTAAGTTCAAAGAAGAAATTAGCCACACCATTTAAGCAGATTGTAGATGGTTGTTCCTAAAAATTTGTCAAAATTTGTTTTTTTCAATATTTTAAAATTACAGTTGCTGAATGTTTTCATTTTTTTTGCGTAAAATACTGAAGCCGATTCGCCGATACTTTCACTATAAAACTAAGAATTTGCAAAGAACACCACACTTTAAAGGCTTTTAAAGATTAGGATCGGCCTATAAATAGCGTTTTGGCAATCAGTACAAAATCCAGCCCTCTCTTCATGACCAAATGGCACCGCCGATGGGTCAGATCCTGCACCCAATAGCGACCACAATTAAAAAAAAACAAATTGAAGTATCTTGACCAATTTCACAATAACTGAAAAACTTTCGCAATTTTCGATTTTGAAACAGTAAAAGCGTTCTAAGTTCGGCCGGGCCGAATCTTATATACACTCCACCATGGATCGCATTTGTCGAGTTCTTTTCCCGGCATCTCTTCTTAGGCAAAACAGGATATAAGAAATGATTTGCTCTGCTATTAGAGCGATATCAAGATATGGTCCGGTTTGGAACACAATTAAATTATATGTTGGAGACCTGTGTAAAATGTCAGCCAATTCGAATAAGAATTGCGCCCTTTGGGGGCTCAAGAAGAAGTAAAAGAAGAAGAGAAATCGATTTATATGGGAGCTGTATCGGGCTATAGACCGATTCAGACCATTATAAGCACGTACAAAATTTTAGGCAAATCGGATAATAATTGCGACCTCTAGAGGCTCAAGAAGTCAAGATCCCAGATCGGTTTATATGGCAGCTATATTGGGTTATGAACCGATTTGAACCTTATTTGACACAGTTGTTGAAAGTAAGAATAAAATACGTCATGCAAATTTTCAGCCAAATCGGATAGGAATTGCGCCCTCTAGGAGCTCAAGAAGTCAAGTCCCTAGATCGGTTTATATGACAGATATATCAGGTTATGGACCGATTTGAACCATACTTGGCACAGTTGTTGGATATCATAACAAAACACGTCGTGCAAAATTTCATTCCAATCGGATAAGAATTGCGCACTCTAGAGCCTCAAGAAATCAAGACCCATGATCGGTTTATATGGCAGCTATATCAAAACATGGACCGATATGGCCCATTTACATTACCAACCGACCTACACTAACACGACCTACTTCCTTTACTCATTCGGAAGATAGCTTGCTTTCGACAGACAGACGGACGGAAATGGCTAGATCGACCAAATTGAAGAAGGACGTCAAAGAGCCTAACTAAACCCACTGTCTTAAATTTCTGCGACATCGGACAATAAATGCGCCTTTTATGAACACAAAACCTAAAACTGAGATACCGGTCTATATGACAGCTTCCAAATCTGGACCGATCTGTGCGATATTACAGAAGTATGTCAAGGGAATTGACTTCACTCAGTGTCCCAAATTTCGGCGGACAATAAATGCGCCTTTTATGGGCCTAAGACCTTTAATCGGAGGATCGGTCTATATGGCAGCAATTACCAAATCTGAACCGACCTAGGCCTAATTAACGAAGTCGAAAGGCCTAACACAACTCACTGTACCAAATTTCATCAAAATCGGATAATAAATGTGGCTTTCTATTGTATATGGCGGTCTATATGGGGGTTATATCAAGATATAGTCCGATATAGCCCATCTTCGAACTTAACCAAAATGGACCAAAAAAGAATCTGTGCAAAGTTTCAGCTCAATATCTCTATTTTTTAAGGATTGTAGAGTGATTTCAACAGACTGACGAACATGTCTAGATCGTCTTAGATTTTTACGCTGATCAAGAATATATATACTTTATAGGGTCGAAAATGGATATTTCGATATGTTGCAAACGGAATGACAAAATGAATATGCCCCCATCCTTCGTTGGTGGGTATAAAAAAACACTAAATGATGACTATTTAATAGGTAAAGGGTGATTTTTTTGAGGTTAGGATTTTCATGCATTAGTATTTGACAGATCACGTGGGATTTCAGACATGGTGTCAAAGAGAAAGATGCTCAGTATGCTTTGACATTTCATCATGAATAGACTTACTAACGAGCAACGCTTGCAAATCATTGAATTTTATTACCAAAATCAGTGTTCGGTTCGAAATGTGTTCATTCACCGTAACGTTGCGGCAAATCATTGAATTTTATTACCAAAATCAGTGTTCGGTTCGAAATGTGTTCATTCACCGTAACGTTGCGTCCAACAGCATCTTTGAAAAAATACGGTCCAATGATTCCACCAGCGTACAAACCACACCAAACAGTGCATTTTTCGGGATGCATGGGCAGTTCTTGAACGGCTTCTGGTTGCTCTTCACTCCAAATGCGGCAATTTTGCTTATTTACGTAGCCATTCAACCAGAAATGAGCCTCATCGCTGAACAAAATTTGTCAAAATTTGAACACATTTCGAACCGAACACTGATTTTGGTAATAAAATTCAATGATTTGCAAGCGTTGCTCGTTAGTAAGCCTATTCATGATGAAATGTCAAAGCATACTGAGCATCTTTCTCTTTGACACCATGTCTGAAATCCCACGTGATCTGTCAAATACTAATGCATGAAAATCCTAACCTCAAAAAAATCACCCTTTATTATGTGGTATGGTGGTGAATGACTATTCATAGACAACCACCATACCATATGATCCACTCTAAGCGAGTAGCACTAACGTTTAAATTAGCGTCATCTGGCAATCTTCAACTGAAATTGTTTGATCCAATTGGACCAATTAATCCAATTAAAAACATGCCAACATGAACAGAGAGAGGGCAGAGTGGTAAAAATTAATCATCAGCGTTTTTTTTTGTTATGACAACCTATCGATCCTTTGAATAAAGAACAAGTAAAAGCGTGCTAAGTTCGGCCGGCCCGATTCTTATATACCCTCCACCATGGATCGCATTTGTCGAGTTCTTTTCCCGGCATCTCTTCTTAGGCAAAAAAGGATATAAGAAAAGAGTTGCTATTATATTAAAACGATATCAAGATATGGTCCGGTTCGGACCACAATTAAATTATATGTTGGAGACCTGTGTAAAATTTCAGCCAATTCGTATAAGAATTGCGCCCATTGGGGCTCACGAAGTAAAATAGAGAGAACGATTTATATGGGATCTGTATCGGGCTATAGACCGATTCAGACCATAATAAACACGTTTGTTGATGGTCATGGGAGGATCCGTCGTACATTTCAGGCATATCGGATAATAATTGCGACCTCTAGGGGTCAAGAAGTCAAGATCCCAGATCGGTTTATATGGCAGCTATATCAGGTTATGAACCAATTTTAACCTTATTTGACACAGTTGTTGAAAGTAAAAATAAAATACGTCATGCAAAATTTCAGCCAAATCGGATAGGAATTGCGCCCTCTAAAAGCTCAAGAGTTCAAATTCCCAGATCTGTTTATATGACAGCTATATCAAGTTATGGACCGATTTCAACCATACTTGGACCGATTTCAACCATACTTGGCACATAACGAAATACTTCGTGCAAAAATTCATTCAAATCGGATAAGAATTGTGCCCTCTAGAGGCTCTAGAGGCTCAAGAAGTCAAGACCCAAGATCGGTTTATATGGCAGCTATATCAGGTTAAGGACCGATTTAAACCATACTTGGCACAGTTGTTGGGTATCATAACAAAACACGTCGTGCGCACTTCCATTCCATTCGGATAAGAATTGCGCCCTCTAAAGGCTCAAGAAGTCAAGACCCAAGATCGGTTTATATGGCAGCTATATCAGGTTATGGGCCGATTTGAATCATACTTGGCACAGTTGTTGGATATAATAACAAAACACGTCGTGCAAAATTTCATTTCAATCGGATAAGAATTGCGCACTCTAGAGGCTCAAGAAGTCAAGACCCAAGATCGGTTTATATGGCAGCTATATCAAAACATGGACCGATATGGCCCATTTACAATACCAACTGACCTACACTAATAAGAAGTATTTGTGCAAAATTTCAAGCGGCTAGTTTTACTCCTTCGGAAGTTAGCGTGCTTTCGACAGACAGACGGACGGACGGACGGACAGACGGACGGACGGACGGACGGACAGACGGACGGACATGGCTAGATCGACATTAAATGTCACGACGATCAAGAATATATATACTTTATGGGGTCTCAGACGAATATTTCGAGTAGTTGCAAACAGAATGACGAAATTAGTATAACCCCCATCTTATGGTGGAGGGTATAAAAATAAAATATAGGAATATAGGAAAGATCTAAAACCAAAAAATTTTGAATCAAATTCTGGGGGACGATGCCTAGGAGAGCCGCCCACACCCAAAACCCGGCAAACGGATTTGTAGAGCAACCACTACAATATGGGACTCAAATTAAAGGTATTTAAGAGTAGAAAACGAATCTGATATCCAGTTGCGGAACTAAGTGTTTCGTGGGTCACCCCACCAATATAAACCCTCTCAAATTGGACATATTTACCGATCATTGCAATATGGATCTTAAATGAAAAATCTTTGGGAATAGAGCACGAAATTGACTTTCACTTTTGGGACCAAGTGTCTGGGGGACCACCACATCCCAAGAAGGACTTTTACTGCCCACTGCAATGTGGGGTTTAAATAAGAGGTATTTGAATGTAGAAAAATCCATAGGAAAATTGGAATACATTTTCAACTACAATTACGCAGAAATGTTCAAATTTAGAGTTCTTCGATCAAACATAGCATAATCGGGCGCAGCAGAGAGGGCCGGGCTCAGCTAGTCTTCTATACTAAATTGAATTTGTGTTAGTTTGTAAGTTTGTATGTTTGTTTGTTTGTTTGTTCCATATAGACTCAAAAACGGCTGAACCGATAACCTTGAAATTTACAGAGATTGTGTAGGTTGGTCTGGAAGGAAACATTGGCTATACAATTTTTTGATATCGGAAGGGGGGCGGACCCTCCCCCTTACCACAAAAGTACTACCCAATCGGTACACTTTTATTTTTGGGAGCTATATCAGGTTATGAACCGATTTGAACCATACTTGACACAGTTGTTGGATATCATAACAGAACACGACGTGCATAATTTCATTCCAAACGGATAAGAATTGCGCCCTCTAGAAGCTCAAGAAGTCAAGACCCAAGATCGGTTTATATGGCAGCTATATCAAAACATGGACCGATATGGCCCATTTACAATCCCAACTGACCTTCACTTATAAGAAGTATTTGTGCAAAATTTCAAGCGGCTAGCTTTACTCCTTCGAGTAAAGCTATCCCTTTGGGGGCTCAAGAAGAAGTAAAAGAAGAAGAGAGATCGATTTATATGGGAGCTGTATCGGGCTATAGACCGATTCAGACCATTATAAACACGTACAAAATTTTAGGCAAATCGGATAATAATTGCGACCTCTAGAGGCTCAAGAAGTCAAGATCCCAGATCGGTTTATATGGCAGCTATATTGGGTTATGAACCGATTTGAACCTTATTTGACACAGTTGTTGAAAGTAAGAATAAAATACGTCATGCAAATTTTCAGCCAAATCGGATAGGAATTGCGCCCTCTAGAAGCTCAAGAAGTCAAGTCCCTAGATCGGTTTATATGACAGATATATCAGGTTATGGACCGATTTGAACCATACTTGGCACAGTTGTTGGATATCATAACAAAACACGTCGTGCAAAATTTCATTCCAATCGGATAAGAATTGCGCACTCTAGAGGCTCAAGAAATCAAGACCCATGATCGGTTTATATGGCAGCTATATCAAACATGGACCGATATGGCCCATTTACATTACCAAACGACCTACACTAACACGACCTACTTCCTTTACTCATTCGGAAGATAGCTTGCTTTCGACAGACAGACGGACGGAAATGGCTAGATCGACCAAATTGAAGAAGGACGTCAAAGAGCCTAACTAAACCCACTGTCTTAAATTTCTGCGACTTCGGACAATAAATGCGCCTTTTATGAACACAAAACCTAAAACTGAGATACCGGTCTATATGACAGCTTCCAAATCTGGACCGATCTGTGCGATATTGCAGAAGTATGTCAAGGGACTTGACTTCACTCAGTGTCCCAAATTTCGGCGACAGCGGACAATAAATGCGCCTTTTATGGGCCTAAGACCTTTAATCGGAGGATCGGTCTTTATGGCAGCAATTACCAAATCTGAACCGACCTAGGCCTAATTAACGAAGTCGAAAGGCCTAACACAACTCACTGTACCAAATTTCATCAAAATCGGATAATAAATGTGGCTTTCTATTGTATATGGCGGTCTATATGGGGGTTATATCAAGATATAGTCCGATATAGCCCATCTTCGAACTTAACCAAAATGGACCAAAAAAGAATCTGTGCAAAGTTTCAGCTCAATATCTCTATTTATTAAGGATTGTAGAGTGATTTCAACAGACTGACGAACATGTCTAGATCGTCTTAGATTTTTACGCTGATCAAGAATATATATACTTTATAGGGTCGAAAATGGATATTTCGATATGTTGCAAACGGAATGACAAAATGAATATGCCCCCATCCTTCGTTGGTGGGTATAAAAAAACACTAAATGATGACTATTTAATAGGTATTATGTGGTATGGTGGTGAATGACTATTCATAGACAACCACCATACCATATGATCCACTCTAAGCGAGTAGCACTAACATTTAAATTAGCGTCATCTGGCAATCTTCAACTGAAATTGTTTGATCCAATTGGACCAATTAATCCAATTAAAAACATGCCAACATGAACAGAGAGAGGGCAGAGTGGTAAAAATTAATCATCAGCATGTATTTTTGTTATGACAACCTATCGATCCTTTGAATAAAGAACAAGTAAAAGCGTGCTAAGTTCGGCCGGCCCGATTCTTATATACCCTCCACCATGGATCGCATTTGTCGAGTTCTTTTCCCGGCATCTCTTCTTAGGCAAAAAAGGATATAAGAAAAGAGTTGCTATTCTATTAAAACGATATCAAGATATGGTCCGGTTCGGACCACAATTAAATTATATGTTGGAGACCTGTGTAAAATTTCAGCCAATTCGTATAAGAATTGCGCCCATTGGGGCTCACGAAGTAATATAGAGAGAACGATTTATATGGGATCTGTATCGGGCTATAGACCGATTCAGACCATAATAAACACGTTTGTTGATGGTCATGAGAGGATCCGTCGTACAAAATTTCAGGCATATCGGATAATAATTGCGACCTCTAGGGGTCAAGAAGTCAAAACCCAAGATCGGTTTATATGGCAGCTATATCAAAACATGGACCGATATGGCCCATACTTGGCACAGTTGTTGGATATAATAACAAAACACGTCGTGCACAATTTCATTCTGATCGGATAAGAATTGCGCACGTTAGAGGCTCAAGAAGTCAAGACCCAAGATCGGTTTATATGGCAGCTATATCAGGTTATGGACCGATTTGAACCATACTTGGCAAAGTTGTTGGATATCATAACAAAACACGTCGTGCAAAATTTCATTTAAATCGGATAAGAATTGCGCACTCTAGAGGCTCAAGAAGTCAAGACCCAAGATCGGTTTATATGGTAGCTATATCAGGTTATGGACCGATTTGAATCATACTTGGCACAGTTGTTGGATATAATAACAAACCACGTCGTGCACAATTTCATTCTGATCGGATAAGAATTGCGAACTCTAGAGGCTCAAAAAGTCACGACCCAAGATCGGTTTATATGGCAGCTATATCAAAACATGGACCGATATGGCCCATTTACAATACCAACTGACCTACACTAATAAGAAGTATTTGTGCAAAATTTCAAGAGGCTAGCTTTACTCCTTCGGAAGTTAGCGTGCTTTCGACAGACAGACGGACGGACGGACGGACGGACGGACGGACAGACGGACCGACATGGCTAGATCGACATTAAATGTCACGACGATCAAGAATATATACTTTATGGGGTCTCAGACGAATATTTCGAGTAGTTACAAACAGAATGACGAAATTAGTATAACCCCCATCTTATGGTGGAGGGTATAAAAATAAAATATAGGAATATAGGAAAGATCTAAAACCAAAAAATTTTGAATCAAATTCTGGGGTACGATGCCTAGGAGAGCCGCCCACATCCAAAACCCGGCAAACGGATTTGTAGAGCAACCACTACAATATGGGACTCAAATTAAAGGTATTTAAGAGTAGAAAACGAATCTGATATCCAGTTGCGGAACTAAGTGTTTCGTGGGTCACCCCACCAATATAAACCCTCTCAAATTGGACATATTTACCGATCATTGCAATATGGATCTTAAATGAAAAATCTTTGGGAATAGAGCACGAAATTGACTTTCACTTTTGGGACCAAGTGTCTGGGGGACCACCACATCCCAAGAAGGACTTTTACTGCCCACTGCAATGTGGGGTTTAAATAAGAGGTATTTGAATGTAGAAAAATCCATAGGAAAATTGGAATACATTTTCAACTACAATTACGCAGAAATGTTCAAATTTAGAGTTCTTCGATCAAACATAGCATAATCGGGCGCAGCAGAGCGGGCCGGGCTCAGCTAGTCTTGTATACAAAATTGAATTTGTGTTTGTTTGTAAGTTTGTATGTTTGTTTGTTTGTTTGTTCCATATAGACTCAAAAACGGCTGAACCGATAACCTTGAAATTTACAGAGATTGTGTAGGTTGGTCTGGAAGGAAACATTGGCTATACAATTTTTTGATATCGGAAGGGGGGCGGACCCTCCCCCTTACCACAAAAGTACTACCCAATCGGTCCACTTTTATTTTTGGGAGCTATATCAGGTTATGAACCGATTTGAACCATACTTGGCGCAGTTGTTGGATATCATAACAGAACATGACGTGCATAATTTCATTCCAAACGGATAAGAATTGCGCCTCTAGAAGCTCAAGAAGTCAAGACCCAAGATCGGTTTATATGGCAGTTATATCAAAACATGAACCGATGTAAACTATACTTAGCGCAGTTGTTGGAAGTCATAGCAGAACACGTCGCGCAAAATTTCATTCCAATCGGATAAGAATTGCGCCCCCTAGAGGCTCAAGAAGTCAATACCCAATATCGGTTTATATGGCAGCTATATCAAAATATGGACCGATATGGCCCATTTACATTACCAACCGACCTACTAATAGGAAGTATTTGTGCAAAATTTACCCCCCAAAATTTAGTTTACCCCTATCCTATGGTGGACGGTATAAAAATTGGGTCCAAGAAACTGGGGGCCCGCCCCAACCCCAAAACCCCCTAAAATAGGTTTTTTGGACGACCTTGACAATATGGGACTCAAATAATTTGATTCACATATAGTAGTGATTGGTCTTTAAATCCGTTTTTTTATACCATCCACTATAGGGGGTATACTAATTTCGTCATTCTGTTTGTAACTAACTCGAAATATTCGTCGGAGACCCAATAAAGTATATATATTCTTGATCGTCGTGACATTTTATATCGCTTCAGCAATGTTCGTCTGTCCGTCCGTCCGTCTGTCGAAAGCACGCTTACTTTCGAAGGAGTAAAGCTAGCCGCTTGAAATTTTGCACAAATACTTCTTATAAGTGAAGGTCAGTTGGGATTGTAAATGGGCCATATCGGTCCATGTTTTGATATAGCTGCCATATAAACCGATCTTGGGTCTTGACTTATTGAGCCGCAAGAGGGCGCAATTCTTATCCGATTTATCTGAAATTTTGCACGTGGTATTTTGGTATCACCTCCAACAACTACGCAAAGTATAGTTTAAATCGGTCCATGTTTTGATATAGCTGCTATATAAACCGATCTTGGATCTTGACTTCATGAGCCTCTAGAGGGCGCAATTCCCATCCGATTTGGCAGAAATCTTGTACAACGGCTTCTCTCATGACCTTCTACATACGTGTTTATTATGGTTTGAATCGAGCAATAGCTTGATACAACTCCTATATAATCCCATCTCCCGATTTTGCTTCTTGAGCCCCTACGAGACGCAATGCTTATCCGAATGAACTGAAATATTACACAATGACGTTCAGCATATATTTTATGGTCCGAACCGGACTACAGCTTGTTATAGCTCCAATAGCATAACAATTATTTTTCAATATTATTTGTTTGTCTAAAAAGAGATACCGCACACAGAACTCGACAAATGCGAACCATGGTGGAGGGTATATAAGATTCGGCCCGGCCGAACTAAACACGCTCTTACTTGTTTTCTATGGCAAAGATTGGAACTTAAACTACCTTAAACACCGTCTTGTGTGGGAAAGTAAAAAAATAATACCGTAAACAACCGCAACGAAATTCCTATATTTTATTTTTCTTTATTCAAAGGACCGATAGGTTGCCATAACAAAGATAAATGTTGTATGATTAATTTTGACCGCTCTGCCCTCTCTCTGCTCATGTTGGCTTCTCCGTTTGGTCTTGTCTATCGAAGAGCTTAAAATGGTTGCAACCATAACGTAAAGGTTTGCAACTCCTGCTGTCACGCTGAACGTCATAATTTTAGGGATATGGCGGCCTACATTTATTTGTAGTTTGGTAGAGGGCGTCTATGGGAGGGTCGTGCGCCACACCCCATCTGCCACTTGAGCACAAATTTGAATGACACATTCTACACAAAATAATCTATCACTTGATTCCCCATTGTTTTAATGGGCCAAATAACCTATTGGAGGCAATTTTAGGAGCACCACCTAGATTCTTGGACACAAAGTTTAATGTCATATTCGTAATTTGCTCTCAAATGCCTATCATTTGAGTTTCATCAAGCTATAATCGAGTAATATTCCCATTTGGGGGGCCTATCGGGGATGGGGCGAATACTTCGACCTCATTTCTTATGTCACAGTGTCCCGTTCGGTCATTATAATTGATCGACTGTTTTGAGGTGAGGCGGTCTGCTAGATATATGAGCAGGATAATGATATCTTATTCGCAGTATACAACCTTATACCTTTAATTTAACCTCATATTGTCATGATTGGTGTATACAGCCGCCTAGGTTCTTGGAAACAAAGTATAATGTCATATTCGTAATCTGCTCTCAAATGCCTATCATTTGAGTTTCATAAAGCTATGGTTGAGTAGTATTCCCATTTGGGGAGCTTATCGGGGATGGGGCGACTATCAATTACTTGGACTTCGTTTTTATGTCATATTCGTAGTCTACTCACGAATACCTTTCATTTGAGTCTTATGTTGATATGTACGGCCAATATGTATGCTTGGAGTTGTTTTTGGGGTTGGGCGATCACTTGGATACTTGGACCCAAGTTTTTCTACCGTATTCGAATTCTACTCGCCAATATCTTTCATTTGATACCCTGTTGGTCCACTTGGGTGGCATTTTTGCAATATCATCAAATTATATAGCCTATACCTCCTTCCTGACCATATTCGTAATCCACTCCCGAATACCTTTCGTTCGAGCCCCAAATTGTCGTTATCGTCCAATGAACCTATTTGGGGTCGGGGAGGCCCCCAAATACTTTGACCCAATTTTTAATATGAAATTCGTACTCTACTCTAGAATACCTTTCATTTAAGTCCCATATTGTCCCGATCGGTCTATTTTTTTTTTAGGTGGTACTTTAGGGGTGCGCCCGTCTTGCGATATCCAAAAATTATGTAGCCAATTGCTCCTTCTGGACCATTCGCAATAATCTATGAAAATTGCAAAGAAATCGGTTCAACTGTTGAGTCTATACGGAACAAACAAATCTGAATCGATTTTTTCCTATTTCAATAGGCTTCGTCTCTAGGCCGAAAAACATGCCTGTACTAAATTTTGAATAAATGCGCTTGCAGTGGCTCTAGAAGTGAAAATCGGGCGATGTACATATATGGTAGCTATATCCAAATCTGAACCGATTTCTATGAAATTCACATGTAATATTGAAAGTCATAAGAAAATCCTTTATGTCAAATTTCGCCTCTGGGCCATACAAAATGCCTGTACTAAATCATAATAGTGGTGAAGGGTATAGAAAATGTAAAAACCACTTTAAAACTTTTTTTAATGACGTTATGCATATTTTTTAAAGCCGAAAAAACATAAAAACATTTTTTGGCCGGCCGGAGGATTCGAACCTGGGTTTGCAAGTTCTTAAAGGCATGGAAGTCTTGTGTGCTACACAGTAGTACGCGAATTTTAACAACTTACTCAACAAAATAACTTGTTGAAAATCTACAAAATTTCAATTACTTTGTCTGTCAAGTTTCTTTAAACCTAATTCAACAAAATGAGAATTTGAAGTTTCACATACAAATTTGGTAGTTGATTTTTTCTTAGAGTTATTTTTTTCTGTGAACATTTAGAGAGAAAGTTTGTAAATGGAATCTTTTGTGGCACAGATCATGTTATTCTGCTTTTCAATGCAAAGGTCCCGAGTTCGAGCCTCGAAACATCAAAGAAATTAGTTTAAGTTAATTTTCCAACACCCCACTTGAGTTTTTAACTATTTTATCTATTCTTATCAACAGTTAGTTTTATTTGTACAAAGCTAATTATCTAAGCCCTTACGAATCTGTAATTAAACGTGAGTGAAGTTCATGAACTAAAGTGCACTATGTTATCAACTCAACAACTATAGGCATTTTTTCTGAGTGTACGTACTTATAGGTATGTCAATCGTGGCATATAAATGAGGCTATAACATATCTAAATCCAAATCGTTCATGCATGTGCCAAAAAAGTAACAACAAGACAACAAATGCGACTTGTATCTTTGCATACATGCATACAGGGACGGGCATGGCAGCATCAAGGCAGTAAGTGATTCTGAGCCGATTGATAGCACTTTTTATACCCTCCACCATAGGATGGGGGTATACTAATTTCGTAATTCTGTTTGTACCTCCTCGAAATATTCGCCTAAGACCCCATAAAGTATATATATACTTGATCGTCATGACATTTTAAGTCGAACTAGCCATGTCCGTCCGTCTGTCTGTCGAAAGCACGCCAACTTTCGAAGGAGTAAAGCTAGTCATTTAAATTTTGCACAAATACTTCTTATTAGTATAGGTCGGTTGGGATTGTAAATGGGCTATATCGGTCCACGTTTTGATATAGCTGCCATATAATCCGATCTGGGATCTTGACTTCTTGAGCCGCTGGGGGGCACAATTCTTATCCTATTTGGCCGAAATGTTCCAACAACTGTGCCGAGTATGGTTGAAATCGGTCCACAACCTGATATAGCTGCCATATAAACCTATCTGGGGTCTTGACTTTTTGGGCCGCTAGAGGGCACAATTCTTTTCCGATTTGACTGAAATTTTGCATGAGGTGTTCTATTATGACTTCCAACAACTGTGCTAAGAATAGTTCAAATCGGTCCATAACCTGATATAGCTGCCATACAAACCGATCTTGGGTCTTGACTTCTTTAGCCTCTAAAGGGCGCAAGTACTACCCGATTTGGCTGAAATTTTGTACAACGGCTTCTCTCATGATCTTTAACATACGTGCCGAATATAGCATGAATCGGTTTATAGCCTAAAACATCTGCCCTATAAACCGATCTCCCTATTTTACTTCTTCAGCCCCTAAAGCGTGCAATTCTTACTAGATTTGGCTGAAATTTTACACAATGACTTCTGCCATGGTCTCCAATATTCAGTTCAATTATGGTCCGAAATGAATCTTCACTTGTTATTATTCCATAACAATTCTTTTCTTTTATCCTTTGTTTGCCTAGAAAGAGATACCGTGGCAAGAGCTCGACAAATGCGATCCATGGTGGAGGGTATATAAGATTCGGCCCGGCCGAACTTAGCACGATTTTACTTGTTCTTCTTGGCATTGCAAACGCTGGCACAAAACTATAATACCCTGACAACAGTAGCGGTGCAGGGTATAATAAATCTTCAATTCCACATCGAAGGTCACCCGGTAATATTTTAAAAATCATATGCTAAACCTTTTGCCGCATGCAAAAAATGCGTCTTGTCTTCGAAAGTACCCCACGGTGTGATAATTGTCCTCAATCTTCAAAAAAAAAAATCCTCGATGACCTTGGCTTGTACAAACATGATACGAAATTGGTTTGGGATAAATAAAAATATCCTTGACATTTGTGTTCAATGCAGTTGGAATTGAAATAAATATTTAACGAGGGATTGTGTGCATATTGGAGTACAACATCGGAAAGAAGCAGCAGCTGTGTCTGCCCTACTCGTGGCAAAATTCTTCCAAGTAAATGGCTCAAACATAAATTAATATAAATAAACCTTTTGCTAAACACCATAGGCAACGAAAGGAGAACCTGCAGGCACATAGCTTGTGCCTGCAGGTGGGGGTGGTGAGCGGTGAACGAAGTGTAATAGAATTGTAAAATCTTACGTGTATTGGGTTTGTAGGTGTCGGAGAGAACATAAAAATAAAATGATATTTCAGCACGTAATTCCCATTAGGTTTGAACATTTGAAATGTTACGGTGAACCAATCGAAACGACGGGCAAACAAAGTCGGTTTCGACTAGCAACAAAAGGCAATATAGCCCAATAATAAACGATCCATTGAGTGCCAAAGAGCCAAGTGACAATTGACCGCAACAAACAATGCTACCGCAATATATATTGATATACACACGAACACATATGCGATAATATTTAGAATGAATACAAACACAAGCACTAAACTGAGATATAAACAGTAACTATCCTATAAGTTTGATTTTGCGTGTGTGTACGGGTTAGCGATGTTGTTAGCATTTGGAATTTTGGGAAGGATATCAATGTTACTCGACCCCAAAGGATTGAAATTGGATACAATAACTTGTCTAAATCCAATAAATTTCACTCGAAAGAAGGCCTAGCACAACATCAAACATTCACAATTCCTCCAAGACGGCAACAAAAAGTGTTGGACTACGCCAACAAGGTTTGGCAGCAGGCCGTGCAAATTGTAATTTGAAGTTTGAAAAAAAAATCTACGGAAAACCATTTTCATGTTAAAGTCAGTTGAAAGTCTTTGACACCAGGAAAGAAAAATAAGTCAGAGTGAATAATCTTATATACCCCCATTATATATCCCAATGGGCAAGTACTTCGAACTTTATCTTTTATGATACACTAAGTTAGGTTAGATTGAAAAGAGGGTGCGGATATTAATCCGCTCCATGTCACTATGGATATACACCTAAGCCAGTACATTATAAAAAGTAACCTCGAAAAAGAAAATCTATTTTAGGAATTCAGTGCTACTTTCAAAATCCTTGTTTTCCATACCACGCCCTTAAGTTGGTTCATGTCAGGTATTGTGTCCCTACCTAAGTACCGGTGTCTTCTGGCCGCGAAAGACGGGCAATCACATAATGAATGCTCCAACGTCTCATCATTTTCCACGTATGCCTATCAAATGTTATCACTTGTCTCAACGAATTTGTATAAGAGAGCTCACAATTTTATGTGCCCTGTTAAAATATCGAAAGCTATACTGACCTCCTTCTTACTTCCTTTCAATAATAGCCTCGTCCTATCACGGTCAGGATCACCCCATGAGATTTTCGTCGCCCTACCTACCGTTTCGCTATGTCACAGTGTTACGTGATCGTTCGTAGCCCACACCCTTAATTCGGACTGCGTCGACGTGAAAGTTTATTGACGGCAGTCCTTTGGCTTTCACTGCCAAATAGTCTGCATATTCATTCCCCCTTACTCCGTTATGGCCCGACACCTGAACGCTGCGGATCGAACCATCCTCAGAGAGGCGTTAACCTCTCCATCAGAACGAGACGGCAACACACGCTCTGATAGAAAAAATCAGCAAGGGCAAGAATCATATTGCCTTAATTCAGGAGTCATGGACGACCCAAAACAAATAGCACTGGTACTCGGTCGATAACCTGCGTTAGTTGTCACAAAAATTTGAATTATATATTTTCCCCAGAGTTGTCAACGTCGGATGCACCAGCGGTGAGACAGGAGGCGGTGGAGCATACCTGACATTACTTTATGTGGCTTTCGAGTCGGAGAGTCGCCCACGTCCACCCGGCTGGTGAGGAAAGCAAAACAGACAGGACACGATGTACTAATAGGGTGCGATGCGAACTCTCACCACATTTCGTGGAGTAGTACAACACACCCTGGCAGAGTTCTTGAATACTAACGACCTAATAACACTTAATGTTGGTAACACTGCTAAGTTTATTAATAGGATTAGGGAGGAGGTACTAGATGTGACAATATGTTCGGAAAATCTAATTGATGAGGTTCACTATCTCTCTGACCATCGCTACATTAGGTTTAGAATAGCACGGCGATCGCCGAATCAAATAAGCGTCCGTAATAAGTTAAAAACCGACTGGACAAAATTCGGAAGACTACTCAGAAGAGGTCTTGGGCAAGATAATTTAGATTGTCCAAGCATAGAAGACATTGACGACAATATCAACAGGGTAATGAAATCAGCCCAGGAAAACCCCTGGATGACCAAGGAGATTCGTAACATTGCCAAAGAGGTCCGCAGACTTTTTAACAGCACGTCGCAAAAAAGCGGAAGTTTATTAGGATGTGTATCACACACGGCTCAAGGAATACAATAAGATAACAAGAGCGGGAAAACGTACCTCCTTGAAGCTTTTCTGCGAACAGGTCGATAGCGTTCATGACTAAGATAAAAAAGTTTCTCTCAAAAACCAATGTTCAAACTAAATAAAACGTTAGTAGACGACATGGAAGTGAGAGCAGAGGCAACGTAGGACATGTTGAAGCTTTTGACAAAAATCCATTTTCCACAGGATACGACGGCACTCACGGAAACACCGGAACCTTGGAATAATGATGTTGATCGATGGCTTACCATTACAGAATTTATGGTGAAGGAATCCTTGAGGAAAGTCTGTGGAGACTGCCCTACACAAGGTTGTGAATAAAAAAAAGACTGCTTCTATGCCAAAAAGTAAACACTGGCGGTATGCATTGACATCGAGGGGGCTTTTAGCAATGTGCGGACCGACACACTGATCCAATCCTTAGACCAGACCCGGGGGGACCCGGTCCTTAGACCGGCATAAATATAAGGGAGAAAGTGGCACAAGGCTCGCCACAGGGGGGCATTTTATCGGCACTCCTATGGGTGACCATCATAAATGACTTATTACGGATGTTGACTGAGAAGGGATTTCAACCGCAGACGATGCTATAATATTTCTAAGGGGTAAGGATCCGGACTAGCTATGCAGAAGGGCCGACAGGGTCTTACATATGGCATATGACTGGGCTAGACCCAGAGGTCTCAATGTTAACCCGGAGAAGACTGAAAAATGCCTGTTCACGAGGAAGACGAAGGTGGCCCAATTTAACGCACCACGTTTCCTCAATAAGATGGTTTCGATATCTGACAAGGTCAAATACTTAGGTGTGATCTTGGGCAGGAAACTGAATTGGCAATGTCTCATTCATGAGCGTACTGAGAAGGCTCACAGATGTTGGACATTATGTAGACGGACAATAGGCTCGAAATGGAGCCTGAATCCGAGGATAGTCCACTGGCTCTGCAGGAGCGTGATTAGACCGATACTTACTTACTCCTCAGGAGTTTGGTGGACTGCTATGGAGAAAAAGTGCAACATAAGGACCATACAACAGGTTCAGAGAACATGTTGTCTTGGCGTAGGCGATGAGGACCACGCCCCCTAGGCCAATATTCTAGATATTCGACCCATTGACATAAAGATTAAGTGTGAGGCAGCCACTACGGCTATGAGACTGAAGGCGATGGGACAATGGATTGAGGATGGGAGCAGCTCATACCATCGCGGTATAATCGAGGCGACGATAGGAAACCTGGAAGGATGGGAAGAGGTTTCCGATCAGATACCTTGAGGTCGAGTGCGAAGCATTGCTGCCAGCGGCATTGTCTTGGATTGACGGAACCCTAGAATTGCCATCTGGAAGATCATGTTACACGGATGGATCAAAGCTAGAGGACAGAGTGGGCATGGGGGTCTACATTGAGAACCCAAGGACTGAAATCTGTTTTAGACTGTCTGACCATAATACGGGTCTGCAGGCGGAGATCCGGGCGATCACGGAATGCGTGAAGTGGTAACACCATACCACTTCACGCATTCCGTGATCGCCGACAGTAAAATCGCCATAGGGACGCCGACAGTAAAATTGCCATAGGGACAATAACAATCAGGACGGTAAGATCACAAAAAGGAGATTAACGCCTTCTCTGAGGATGGGAAAATCCGCATGGTTTGGGTGCCGGGCCATAACGGGGTAATGGGGAAAGAAAAGGCAGACGAAGGGGCGGTGAAGGCCAGAGGACTGCCGTCAATAAACTTGATTAACTCGAAGCCTTTCGGTTCGACGTAGTCCGAGTTAAGGGCGTGGGCGACAAATGCGCATGCAACATTGTGGAACAGCGGAACGGTCAGTAGGACGGCGAAAATCGTATGGGGGGATCCAGATCGTGAGAAGACGGGGCTATTGCTGAAAGGATGTAAGAAGGAGGTCAGTATTTGGTATCATAACGGGACTACGAGCTCATTTATGTAAAATCAGTGCGGCTAGTGATAGCATGTGTAGGGCATGTGGGGAAGATGATGAGACGTTGGAGCATTTCCTTTGTCATTGCCCGGCTTTCGCGTCTAACAGATACCGCTACGTAGGTGGGGACATATACCAGACATGAACTAACATATGGGACTGGCACAGAAAACTATTGAGGAGTTTGTAAGTAGCACGGAATTCCTAACTTAGATTTTCTTTTTCGAGGTTACTTTTTTTTGTATTTAGAGCGCATAACAAGCCGATTACTGGCTTAGGTATATGTCCATAGTGGCATGGAGCGGATTAATATCTTCACCCTCTTTTCAACCTTACCGAACCTAACCTAGACTGGCTGGTCCTGCGCGCTTTGCAAATCAAACAATGGGCTTATGGAAATAGTTTGTTTTTTATATATTTTTGACATTGTCCAAATTTGATAATTTAAATTCGTATTTAACTCTCAAATGCCTTTTATTAGAAACCCATATTATCTAGTTTGGTCTATTTGGGGCATAATATATGCCGTGTGAGAACGAGTAGAGATATCTCTTTGAAAATTCGAATGATAAGAGCTCATGTGATAGAGAGGTCATGTGCAGGCGCTTCTTGGCAGGCCCCTAAATTTGGTCACTGCGGCATTTCGAAAAATTGTTGGGGAATCGCTGCACAGGCTACCCCAAAGAGTTCACGTCTAGATTCGGAAACTGCACCGCAGTCAGCAAAAAGGCTGCAGTCACCTGGAGGGCATCCCGTGCCAAAAAGAACTAGGGTGAACAGCAGTGAGATGGGTCCAAGAGCCTTTGCTTATGTCGCTAAGGACAGTTTGGTGATGGCTGTTGTTGGCAAGGGAGAATAACAGGGATACAGACCTGGGAATAATTGGAGTGGGATAGTCAATGGACTGTCATCAGTATACTCCGATGTCCTTAGGAATTTCCTGGGTCTCCTCCAGTTTGTGACGATGAAGGCTGGTATAGAGGCCGATACAGACTAATTGGCTACGGCGATCAACGCTCAATTGAATTGTATCGTTTGCGCAAAAAAAGTTTGGTGAGATCTGGCCAGGTGCAGCACTAGATTTAGTCAATAAGGAAGATATTCCTTCTCGACCAATGGCGCATGCTTGGATACCAAGGATTCCCTCAGATCCTGAAGCGATACTTGGAAGACTAAGGGTATGTATGTAATCCCAATCATTCAAACACCGACTGGAAGATTGGTAGATTGGATGAGGCTGATGGTGACCGGAGACATGCAGTTTTCGTTCTAAATTCCGGCTGTCTTGCAGACCCCAACAAGGGTGAAGGGGTTGTATCCTACGGATTCAACAAGTTGAAACTGAAGGTCTATAGCAGCGGTGGGGTTGGGGAATCAGTAGACGACTCAGCAGTTGTTGCTGAACACTTGCCAGAGGAATTATCGACCACATCGCTAAAGTCTGTCGGATTGCAGGAGACTGAAAATCCTCCTGCCAGAATCGATACAGGAGGGGATGGCGGGATGGCATCAAAAAGGGACCCGACAAGCCCTGTGTAGATGGGTTACAAAGTTGGACTGGGCTCAAAGTGCGCGCCAGCGGAGAAGCACGGAACTCAAAAAGTACTTCGAGGAGAAATCGTCCAAGTGCCCAGTGTCCTGAGGAAGAGTGGTTTCACAGCTTTCTCACCTGCCCCTGAAGATTTAGTAGTAGCCATCCTTGAAATAAACAAGTCTCATTACTGGCTGGCTTGCCTATTTGTGGCACACGATTCAAAGATGCCGCCTTCAAACATTAAATCGCTGGTTGAAGCTGCTACTGTAGGGAAGAAAAGCCTCATTGTAGGAAGTGATGCTATTGCACCAGAGCTGAGCTGCTTATCGAATATATTATAAGTTGCAATCTGGCGATTTGTAATAAAGGGGAACAGGCAGGAGGTACTAGACTAGAAGTGTTGGATGACCACAGCTTCTCTGATCGTCGTTATATATGTTTTAGCCTTGGTGAAAATACTGGAGTAGAGGTCCCTCGGCTAAACAGAAGAAAGGCGGATTGGGAGAAATTTCGGCACACATTCTGCACAACTATCCCTTCTACACTAGAAAAGGAAGTGGAAACTACGGAGAATACAGATATAGTGGTCAAAGGGATCACGAAGGCCTTGAATGACTCGCTTGTGTCAGCATGCCCTACTGCCAAGCCAAGGGGCACACAGCGACCGCCATGGTGGACCCCAGAGCTGGTTGGTCTAAGGAAGGACTGCAGAAACTCTTCAACAAAGCAAAAGGCACAAGAGCACCACACTATTAGGACATCTATAAGCCTGAGCTAAGAAAATTCAAGGGCGAGATTTGACAGGCTCAGAATAAATCCTGGGTAGAATTCTGCAGCTCCGTGGAGGATACATCTGAGGTCTTTAGGCTAAGGAAGATTCTGTCCTCGAGACCTATTACGGTGGGGTATATCCAGAAGTCAGAGAATGTATGGACAATGTCTATTGCGGAAACACTAGAACTACTCGTTGATACACATTTCCCGGAAATTTTTCCAACTGACAACGTGGCGCCAGAAGAGGTTGTCACTGATATGCATTCGTCGGAGGCCATTAGGGAAATTGTGTCTGAGCCGTAAATCCTTTGAGCGATAAGAAGTTTCGACTCCTTTAAGTCGCCAGGCCCTGACGATGAATCACCGGTTGAATTACAAGCTGTGTGTGATAGACTGTCTCGCGGGCTTAGGGATATATACTCTGCTTGTGTCAGAATGTCATATATACCTGTGGGATGGAGGGACACGAAAGTCCATTTCATTCCGAAGGCAGGAAAACCATACCACACGAAGGCAAAAGATTTTCGTCCTATTAGTCTGTCGTCCTTTATGCTGAAGACTCTTGAGATTTTGATAGAAACATATCTTAGGGCAAATAACACTGGAGATCGCCTGTTGCGGCAGCAGCGTGCATAAAGCAAATCCACTGAAACAGCCCTTCCCGACTTAATCGCCTACATAGAGGGTTCTCTCGCTGTCAAGGGATATACAATGGTAGCATTTCTTGACATTGAAGGGGGCTAGATCTAAAAAGATGGGTCAGCAGAGGAACACCTCAAGGAGGTGTACTGTCTCCTCTACTTTGGAATATAGCCATTAACAATATATTATTGTGTCTGGAAGAAAATGCGTAAAAGTGGTCGCATAGGCTGATGAATTGCGGTTAGGGGAAAGTTTCCCAGCACTTTAAGAGATATACTTCAGGAAGTGCAACTGCAACTGCAAAGTGGGCTACCGAAAGTGGTCTGAATATAAATCCGTGCAAGACAGAAGTAGTTCTTTTCAACAGGAGATACAAGTTACCTACAGTGGAACCTGTCTCCTTGGGTGGAGAGAATGATCCATTTACAGAAAGCGCAAAATACCTGGGTGTTTTGCTTGACAAGATCTTCAAATCCAACATTTTGGAAAGGGCAAGAAAGGTCACTCTTACCCTATACACCTGCACCAGAGCCATTGGCAAAAGTTGGGGGTTTAGACCGCGTGCCATACATTGGGAATATGCTGCAGTTTTCAGACCTATAATGCTATATGGTGTTGTGGTCTGGTCGACGGCGCTTCAAACGTCCACCTACTGCTTAACCGGATCCAAAGGATAGCTTGTTTGTGCATCACAGCCGCACTGAGGACGACACCATCTGATGCACTGAATTAAATGCTATATCTTATGCCTCTGTACATTGTGGCTCCCAACTTGCAGCGACCACTGCCGTGAGGTTAAGGGAGCTTTCTCATTGGTCATGTGGCGACCACAGACACTGTGTTATACTTGGTACAATATCCGATGTTCTAGGCAGTGTAAATTACTCCCTACTTCAGCCGCTTTTTGATAAAAATTACTGTACCACTATACCTGATAGAACCGATTGGAAGTACGATATCTCTGGTAACAGAAGTTACATAGACTTCTATACGGATGGTTCCAAACTAAACGACCAGTTGAGCTTTGGGGTGTACTCTAAAGATGTAGAACTGGTCATATCGAAGAGGTTACCCGACCACTGCAGTTTGTAGGGAAGTGGTGAAATCTCAACGACATAAAATAACAAGTGAAAGCGTGCTAAGTTCGGCCGGGCCGAATCTTATATACCCTCCACCATGGATCGCATTTGTCGAGTTCTTTTCCCGGCATCTCTTCTTAGGCAAAAAAGGATATAAGAAAAGAGTTGCTCTGCTATTAAAACGATATCAAGATATGGTCCGGTTCGGACCACAATTAAATTATATGTTGGAGAACTGTGTAAAATTTCAGCCAATTCGTATAAGAATTGCGCCCATTGGGGCTCACGAAGTAAAATAGAGAGAACGATTTATATGGGATCTGTATCGGACTATAGACCGATTCAGACCATAATAAACACGTTTGTTGATGGTCATGAGAGGATCCATCGTACAAAATTTCAGGCATATCGGATAATAATTGCGACCTCTAGGGGTCAAGAAGTCAAGATCCCAGATCGGTTTATATGGCAGCTATATCAGGTTATGAACCGATTTGAACCTTATTTGAAACAGTTGTTGGATATAATAACAAAACATGTCGTGCAAAATTTCATTTCAATCGGATAAGAATTGCGCACTCAAGAGGCTCAAGAAGTCAAGACCCAAGATCGGTTTATATGGCAGCTATATCAGGTTATGAACCGATTTGAACCATACTTGGCACAGTTATTGGATATCATAACAAAACACGTCGTGCAAAATTTCATTGTGATCGGATAAGAATTGCGCACTCTAGAGGCTCAAGAAGTCAAGACCCAAGATCGGTTTATATGCCAGCTACATCAAAACATGGACCGATATGGCCCATTTACAATACCAACCGACCTACACTAATAGGAAGTATTTGTGCAAAATTTCAAGCGGCTAGCTTTACTCCTTCGGAAGTTAGCGTGCTTTCGACAGACAGACGGACGGACGGACGGACGGACGGACATGGCTAGATCGACATAAAATGCCACGACGATCAAGAATATATATACTTTATGGGGTCTCAGACGAATATTTCGAGTAGTTACAAACAGAATGACGAAATTAGTATACCCCCCATCTTATGGTGGAGGGTATAAAAATCTATTGTTAAAAGGCACCTTCACTGCAAGCCAAAAATAACAAGTAAAAGCGTGCTAAGTTCGGCCGGGCCGAATCTTATATACCCTCCACCATGGATCGCATTTGTCGAGTTCTTTTCCCGGCATCTCTTCTTAGGCAAAAAAGGATATAAGAAAAGAGTTGCTCTGCTATTAAAACGATATCAAGATATGGTTCGGTTCGGACCACAATTAAATTATATGTTGGAGACCTGTGTAAAATGTCAGCCAATTCGTATAAGAATTGCGCCCATTGGGGCTCACGAAGTAAAATAGAGAGAACGATTTATATGGGATCTGTATCAGGCTATAGACCGATTCAGACCATAATAAACACGTTTGTTGATGGTCATGAGAGGATCCGTCGTACAAAATTTCAGGCATATCGGATAATAATTGCGACCTCTAGGGGTCAAGAAGTCAAGATCCCAGATCGGTTTATATGGCAACTATATCAGGTTATGAACCGATTTGAACCTTATTTGACACAGTTGTTGAAAGTAAAAATAAAATACGTCATGCAAAATTTCAGCGCCCTCTAAATGCTCAAGAAGTCAAATCCTCAGATCTGTTTATATGACAGTTATATCAGGTTATTGACTGATTTCAACCATACTTGGCACTGTTGTTGGATATCATAACGAAATACTTCGTTTCAAAATTACTTCATTCAAATCGGATAAGAATTGTGCTCTCTAGAGGCTCAAGAAGTCAAGACCCAAGATCGGTTTATATGGCAGCTATATCAGGTTATGGGCCGATTTAAACCATAATTGGCACAGTTGTTGGATATAATAACAAAACACGTCGTGCACAATTTCATTCTGATCGGATAAGAATTGCGCACGCTAGAGGCTCAAGAAGTCAAGACCCAAGATCGGTTTATATGGCAGCTATATCAGGTTATGGACCGATTTGAACCATACTTGGCGCAGTTGTTGGATATCATCACAAAACACGTCGTGCAAAATTTCATTTCAATCGGATAAGAATTGCGCACTCTAGAGGCTCAAGGAGTCAAGATCCCAGATCGGTTTATATGGCAGCTATATCAGGTTATGGACCGATTTGAACCATAATTGGCACAGTTGTTGGATATAATAACAAAACATTCTGATCGGATAAGAATTGCGCACGCTAGAGGCTCAAGAAGTCAAGACCCAAGATCGGTTTATATGGCAGCTACATCAGGTTATGGACCGATTTGAACCATACTTGGCACAGTAGTTGGATGTCATAACAAAACACGTCGTGCAAAATTTCATTCCAATCGGATAAGAATTGCGCACTCTAGAGGCTCAAGAAGTCAAGACCCAAGATCGGTTTATATGGCAGCTATATCAAAACATGGACCGATATGTCCCATTTACAATACCAACCGACCTACACTAATAAGAAGTATTTGTGCAAAATTTCAAGCGGCTAGCTTTACTCCTTCGGAAGTTAGCGTGCTTTCGACAGACAGACGGACGGACGGACGGACGGACGGACGGACATGGCTAGATCGACATAAAATGTCACGACGATCAAGAATATATATACTTTAGGGGGTCTTAGACGAATATTTCGAGTAGTTACAAACAGAATGACGAAATTAGTATACCCCCATCTTATGGTGGAGGGTATAAAAACTATAATAATGATCATAAGCAAATGGTCCGACAAAAGTTTTTAAAAAAACCTACCAAATTCCCCGTCAGCCGACCAAAATTGTAAACTAAATTAAAAGAAACGCAATATTCTTGTAAAAGTTATTATTTATTTAACAATGTTTTATCTTATATATAACAAGTAAAAGCGTACTAAGTTCGGCCGGGTCGAATCTTATATACCCTCCACCGTGGATCGCATGTGTCGAGTTCTTTTCCCGGCATCTCTTTTAGGCAAAAAAGGATATAAGAAAAGATTTGCTTTGCTATTAGAGCGATATCAAGTTATGGTCCGGTTTGAACCACAATTAAATTATATGTTGGAGACCTGTGTAAAATGTCAGCCAATTCGAATAAGAATTGCACCTTTTAGGGGCTCAAGAAGTAAAATAGAGAGATCGATTTATATGGGAGCTGTATCGGGCTATAGACCGATTCAGACCATAATAAACACGTATGTTTATGATCATGAGAGAATACGTCGTACAAAATTTCAGGCAGATCGGATAATAATTGCGACCTCTACAGGCTCAAGAAGTCAAGATCCCAGATCGGTTTATATGACAGCTATATCAGGTTATGAACCGATTTGAACCTTATTTGACACAGTTGTTGAAAGTAAGAATAAAATACGTCATGCAAAATTTCAGCCAAATCGGATAGGAATTGTGACCTCTAGAAGCTCAAGAAGTCAAGACCCTATATCTGTTTATATGACAGTTATATCAGGTTATGAACCGATTTGAACCATACTTGGCACAGTTGTTGGATATCGTAAAAAAATACTACGTGCAAAATTCATTCAAATCGGATAAGAATTGCGCCATTTGGGGCTCAAGAAGTCAAGGCCCAAGATCGGTTTATATGACAGCTATAACAGGTTATAGATCGATTTGAACCATACTTGGCGCAGTTGTTGGATATCATAACAAAACACGTCGTGCAAAATTACATCCTAATCGGATAAGATTTGCGCACTCTAGAGGCTCAAGAAGTCAAGACCCAAGATCGGTTTATATGGCAGCTATATCAAAACATGGACCGATATAGCTCATTTACAATACAAACCGACCTACACTAATAGGAAGTATTTGTGCAAAATTTAAAGAGGCTAGCTTTACTCCTTCGGAAGTTAGCGTGCTTTCGACAGACAGACGGAAGGACGGACGGACGGACGGACAGACGGACGGACATGGCTAGATCGACATAAAATGTCACGACGATCAAGAATATATGTACTTTATGGGGTCTCAGACGAATATTTCGAGTAGTTAAATGAAGAAATAAGTACACCCACCAAACAGGACTTACTTACTGACCATGGGAATATGGGGTTAAATAAAAGGTATTTGAATGTAGAATACGAGTCTGATATCCAAATTTGGGACCCCACCCCACAACACCACTCAAATAGTAAGTATTTTTTGACTATTGCAATATGAGGCTCAAATAAAACGGTTTTTAAAGTGGAACACGAATCCGATATATATTTTCATGGCCAACTTACTGAGTGGCCGCCCATCCCACAAAACACCCCCCAAGTCGATCATGTTTGCCGACTATGGAAATATATGGCTCAAGTTTAAGATATGTGGGAGTAGACCACGTATCTGATATCAACATTAGGGGCCAACTGTCTAGCGGCCGTCCCACCAAACCCCAATAGTACATATTTGCCCACCAAGACAATTTGGGTCTTAAAGAGAGTGGAACTAAATATTCATAGTTTTCAGGCCCAATACCCAAAACCAGACATATTAGCTGCCTTTTGCAATAGGGAGTTTAAATGAGATCAGAAAACGAATTTGATATCCAATTTTGAGGGCAATGGCAATATGTGGTTCAAATAAATCATATATAGATATATGAGAATAGTGCACGTTGCTGATGTTTTTTCCGGGCTTATGTTTGGGGGACCACCCCAATCCCCAAAACAACCCTAAATCTGGCATACTTACCAACCATGTCAATGATCAAGAATTGATACCCATTTTCGGGACCAATTTTCTGGGGGTCTACCACTTTCCCAAAATACCCCACAAACAGCAATTTTTTAGTGACCATCGCAATATGAGGCTCAATTAAAGGTATTTGGGAGTAGAATACAAATCTGATATCCAAATGTAGGACCATATATTTAGGGCATCACCCCTTTCCCAAAACACCCCCAAAGGGAAAAAATTTTTCGGCCATGCCAATATGTGGCTCAAATGAAAGGTATTTGAGATTAGAAACCGAATTTGATTACCTATTTTGGGGTCATATGTTTGGGGAACGCCTCATCCTGTAAACTCCTCTTAAGCCAATGGCAATATGTGGTTTAAATAAATGGTATTTAACAGAAGATATTTTTTCAGGGCTAAGTATCTGGGGGACCACCTCTCCCCCGAAGACACCACTAAATCAGACATCATGAGAATATCGGGCTGAAACGAAGTATTTTAAGAATGGCGTACACCTTACATCCAAACTTAAATTCGTAGACCAATAAAGATCATATGGGATTCAGATAAAAGCATTTATATTGTTAAACTGTTAGTCAAGTTTGCATGGTATTTCACAAAAAGATCTTTAATTGTCGAAAATAAATATTCCAAGGAAACTTTTGTTCCATATAAGGTAAAAGAAGGCGCAGCGGAGCGGGCCAGGGCCAGCTAGTCTTATTTATAACAAGTAAAAACGTGCTAAGTTCGGCCGGGCCGAATCTTATATACCCTCCACCATGGATCGCATTTGTCGAGTTCTTTTCCCGGCATCTCTTCTTAGGCAAAAAAGGATATAAGAAACGAGTTGCTCTGCTATTAAAACGATATCAAGATATGGTCCGGTTCGGACCACAATTAAATTATATGTTGGAGACCTGTGTAAAATTTCAGCCAATTCGTATAAGAATTGCGCCCATTGGGGCTCACGAAGTAAAATAGAGAGAACGATTTATATGGGATCTGTATCGGGCTATAGACCGATTCAGACCATAATAAACAACGTTTGTTGATGGTCATGAGAGGATCCATCGTACAAAATTTCAGGCATATCGGATAATAATTGCGACCTCTAGGGGCCAAGAACTCAAGATCCCAGATCGGTTTATATGGCAGCTATATCAGGTTATGAACCGATTTGAACCTTATTTGACACAGTTGTTGAAAGTAAAAATAAAATACGTCATGCAAAATTTCAGCCAAATCGGAAAGGAATTGCGCCCTCTAGAAGCTCAAGAAATCAAATCCCCAGATCTGTTTATATGACAGCTATATCAGGTTATGAACCGATTTGAACCATACTTGGCACAGTTGTTGGATATGATAACGAAATACTTCGTGCAAAAATTAATTCAAATCGGATAAGAATTGTGCCCTCTAGAGGGTCAAGAAGTCAAGACCCAAGATCGGTTTATATCGTAGCTATATCAGGTTATGGACCGATTTGAACCATACTTGGCACAGTTGTTGGGTATCATAACAAAACATGTCGTGCGAAATTTAATTCCAATCGGATAAGAATTGCGCCCTCTAGAGGGTCAAGAAGTCAAGACCCAAGATCGGTTTAAATGGTAGCTATATCAGGTTATGGACCGATTTAAACCATACTTGGCACACTTGTTGCATATTATAACAAAACACGTCGTGCAAAATTTCATCCCAATCGGATAAGAATTACGCACTCTAGAGGCTCAAGAAGTCAAGACCCAAGATCGGTTTATATGGCAGCTATATCAAAATATGGACCGATATGGCCCATTTACAATACCAACCGACCTACACTAATAAGAAGTATTTGTGCAAAATTTCAAGCGGCTAGCTTTACTCCTTCGGAAGTTAGCGTGCTTTCGACAGACAGACGGACGGACGGACAGACGGACGGACGGACGGACAGACGGACGGACGGACGGACGGACAGACGGACGGACATGGCTAGATCGACATAAAATGTCACGACGATCAAGAATATATATACTTTATGGGGTCTCAGACGAATATTTCGAGTAGTTACAAACAGAATGACGAAATTAGTATACCTCCCATCTTATGGTGGAGGGTATAAAAATGAATTTGAGTTTGTTTGTATGTTGGTGTGTTCCTTATAGACTCAGAAACGGCCGAACCGATTTTCTTGAAATTTTCACAGATGGTGCATAATGACCCCGTGGTGAAAATAGGGTACTACATTTTTTGACATCCGAAGGGAAGGCGGACCCTCCCCCTTACCCTTATTTTCAGAAACGCCAAATCTCGGAGATGGGTGGTGCGATTAGTCAAGTTAGCATGGTATTTCACTAAAAGATCTTTAATTGTCGAAAATAAATATTTCAAGGAAACTTTTGTTCCATATAAAGTAAAAGAAGGCGCAGCGGAGCGGGCCCGGGTCAGCTAGTATATATATTTAATTCACCAGTAATGTCGAGAGAAAATCTTCCTGTCAAATTTGTACAACGCTTTCCTCGACAACTACCACAATATCCGAGAAGTTTGCTCGAAATGGATTCAAATGTAGATATAGCTCCCATATATATGTTCGTCCGATTTTGAGAAATATTGCAGTAAAGTGCTTATTTGTTAACCGATTCTCTCGAAATTTGGCCAGAAGGATTTTTTTATGACTCTCGACATTACTGGTGAATTTTATAGAAATCGGCACAGATTTAGATATAGCTCTGATATATGTATATCGCCCGATTTTCATTTTAAGAGCCACTGCAAGCGCATTTAATGACCAATCTTGCCAAAATTTTGCGCAACGCTTCTCTCGGTGACTATCACAATATCTGGGAAGTTTGTTCGACACAGCTCCCTTATATATGTTCGTCAGTTTTTGGGTAATTTGCAATATTGTTGGAATTTGTTAACCATAGTCATTACAGTTTGAACGTATTTGCTCGAAATTTGATAGGGTATAAGATAACCCATCTGAAAACATGCATCGAAGACCATCAAAATCGGATATAGCTCCAACATTGTACTAAAGGGTAGGTGTAGGATATTATACAGCCGGCACCACCCGACTTTTGGCCTTCCTTACTTGTTTCAATTACTTCTATTGAAAATATAAATATTCTTGCTTTTTTAATGTTGGTTCTATAATGCACAACATCAAAAATCCCGCAATTCGTGGCAATAGTGGTGTTCCTCAAAACTCATTACGTGATGGCTTTACACGCATCTCAAACTTTTATTTCTTATTTCGTGGTAAACTATTCCTTGGAATCTGTTCACTTTTTAAAATGGAGAGATGCTGCAGTGTCGCCATTGTGCTCAAACTTTGCATTGTTCTCTAGTACATCGTGTTAAACACCCGCCTGCCGCTTTCTGGATTTTCAACGCTGCTGCATCTCATGTAGCTACAAAGTTCTTTTTGTTTGTTAGTGGTTTTGTTCTTTTATCCTGGCATAGCATCTACATCATGTCCTGGTTTCATTCACTGGGGTGAGGATGAAAATGGTGTAGCAAGAAATTAGTATCATAAGTCAAGTTATGACAGGCTTAAAGTAAGTCGTACATCATTAGTTTAGAAGTGAGGTGGGGACATGGTATAGGCATACATGCGCACCCCTCAATTTCATGGTTTAGAGATGGCATGAGCAATTCAGTGGTTTGCGAGCATATGTAGAAAAATATATTAAGATAGCATATGTTACAAAGGAGCAATTAGGGCAACGTATGATGTTTCTCATATGAGCTGGTGAATATCATAGATATTCGAAATTTGGGAGCGAAAAAATATTTTGATAGCGCAACGCTTCTAAAAAACCTTTCAATGTTTACACCTCAATATTTAAAAGTGTAAATAGGTTTAATAACCTATGTACACTTTCCGCAAAGTTATCACCTGGTCAGTAAATATAGACGGTTTAGGTGTGTTTTGGGGATTGGGGTGGTCCCCCAAACACTAAGCCCGGAAAATATATCAGCAACGTGCTCTATTCTCATATATCTATATGAACCCCTTATTTTGGAAAAGGGGTTAACCCCAGAAAATTGGTCCCGAAAGTGGGTATCAATTCATGCTCTACCCCCCAATACCTTTCATTGACATGGTCGGTATATATGACCGATTTAGGGGTGTTTTGGGAATTGGGTGGTCCCCCGAACACTAAGCCCGGAAAATATATCAGCAATGTGCTCTATTCTCATATATCTATATATCATTTATTTGAACCCCATTGGCCTCAAAATTGGATATCAAATTTGTTTTCTAATCTCATTTAAACTCTTTATTGCAAAATTCAGCCCACATATATGTGGGATGGCCCCATAGACACGTTTCCCAAATATGGATATCAGATTCGTGCTTTACTCCCAAAGACCTTTCATTTGAGCCCCATATGGCTATGGTCGTAAATTTGTCCCCTTTGGGGGATGTTTGAGGGGAAAGGCGGCCCCCCAAATACTTGGACCCATATTTGGATATCAGATTCGAATTCAACACTCAAAAACGGTTTATTTAAGCTCCATATTCCCATGGTCAGTAAATAAGTCCTGTTTGGGGGGTGTTTTGGGGAAGGGGTCCCCCTCGCCCAGAAACGTGGTACCACATTTGGATATCAGATTCGTATTCTACTCGCAAATACCTTTCATTTGAGTTCCATATTGCCATGGTCTGTAAATATGTCTGATTTAGGGGTGTTTTGGGGGTTGGGGTGGTCCCCCTAGCACTTGGTTTGACAAATGGATATCAGATACGTTTTCTTATCCTAAATACCTTTATATGAGTCCCATATTGTCGTGATTGGTCTAAATATTTTTTTGGTAGGTTTTAGGGTGTGGCGGCCCCCCTAGGTACCCCATCCGAAATTTGGATACCAAATTTTTATTTTTAGGGTACTATATGAGAGGACACAAAATTTCGCTTAAATCGCACCACCCATCTCCGAGATCTGGCGTTTCTGAAAATTAGGGTAAGGGGGAGGGTCCGTCCCCCCCCCCCCCCCCTCTTCAGATATCAAAAAATGTAGTACCTTATTTTCACCACAGGATCATTATGCAACATCTGTGAAACTTACAAGAAAATCGGTTCAGCCGTTTCTGAGTCTATAAGGAACACACAAACAAACAAACAAACAAACCTACCAACAAACACAAATTGATTTTTATATATAAGATTGCTCTAGAAAACGGTGAACTTGTGTGAACCGTATTCGGTATAGATATTGTGAGGCGGATATTAGCTCACTGCTTCGAACTTAATCGCAATCGCATAAAAAATTGTGCTCCTGAAAAAAATTTTGAAAAATTTTAATGATACATCAAAAATGAGGCGAAGGAGGCCACCATAGCCTAGAGGTTAGCATGTCCGCCTATGACGCTGAACGCCTGGGTTCGAATGCTGGTGAGACCATCATAAAATTTTCAGCGGTGGTTATCCCCTCCTAATGCTGGCGACATTTGTGAGGTACTATGCCATGTAAAAACTTCTCCTTAAAAGAGGTGTCGCAATGCGGCACGCTGTTCGGACTCGGCTGTAAAAAGGAGGCCCCTTATCATTGAGCTTAAACTTGAATTGATATGTGAGAAGTTTGCCCCTGTCCCTAATGGAATGTTCATGGGCAAATTTGCATTGCATCAAAAATTATATCCCCAGCCTTTAAGTAAAGGTGGTGTTTCTGTCTCGGATTAAGACAGCGACCGTGCCAATGAAACAGTCATCGCAGCCGAATCGAGAGATGAGGGCATCGGGATGACAGCAGATGTGAGCGATGGCTTTGCTAAGCTCACAAGCAGACCGAGAGTACCGGCAGAGTAAAATGTACTGGAAAAAGAATCAGATCTTCCAAAGAGCATAACACTGCTAAAATACTGAAGAAGAAAAGGAGCTCCCCGCTTTCAAGTACTCTGGGAAAACCAATCCAGCCATCCCGCAAAGGAGACTCCAGAAAGTGTCCTGCGGAGGTAGCCAAAGTTGGAACAGGAACGAAGGAAGCACGCACGGCCTCTGAGTCTTCATGGAGGACTTTGACTTCCATAAGGAGGCCACATCCTTCACGCAAGGGTAAGATGGTCGCTGAGAATGGTACGGAGCCGCCCTATTACGCCAGAGTGGCAAGGAAGCACAACAGAGATGAGCTGAGCTTATACAGTCATCAATATCGGCTGTGCAGCTAGTAGGATTCCACCAGATCATCGGTCCCAAGTGGAGGATCTGGTTAACGATCGATTTTTGAACATGTGTGGAACTCTGTAGAGGGTCCACCCATACAAATGATGAGCTGCGAGGTTAAATGGGACATCTTTACGCAGCGTTTTGCTTTGGCGGAATGTATTGATACCGACAAACAGCTCGTCAGAGGTATTCACGCTACCTGTGAGGGCGCAAAACCCGACCTGGTGAGAAAGGTGGATATCGCCCAGCTCACAAAGGCTACGGTCTTCATCAAGGGATGGGACAGTAAATATGCGACGGAACGCATACTGGAATTCTTGAGCAGGCAAAACCAAGGTTTGGTCGCAGGGAAGTGAGTGGTCTTTCACAGGGAGGAGAGGGAGGAAGGAACTTTCTTTGTGGTTGGCATTGATCAAGTCTCGGTGACAAGTTTGGCTAAGACTAAAGGCATGGCGCACTGCGGGAGCAAAGCTGTCTTTTTCAAGATTGGGAAGACTAGGATAGGCAGAAATTTTCATTCTGCGACATCAGGCCGTGCAGTGGAAGGTGACTCAACACCGCCCAACAAACAGGTGGCCCACAACGAGACAAGAACGGAATCTCTCAATATTGCAAAGACTAGGAGACGCAATGACCCTAATACTAAAATATCAAGCAGTGCAGTGGCGAGAGACCCAACACAGCCTAACAAACAGGAACCCGACGACGGACTCATCACCAACTTTAAGATTCGGAATAGGGAATAGGGATAGGTAAAGATCCTAATGTTGAAACATTACTCAATGAAAGCCAACGAACAGGGAGCCGATGATGGTACCATCACCTACTTCCAAGAAGCCCTCCACCATAAGATGGGGGGTATACTAATTTCGTCATTCTGTTTGTAACTACTCGAAATATTCGTCTGAGACCCCATAAAGTATATATATTCTTGATCGTCGTGACATTTTATGTCGATCTAGCCATGTCCGTCCGTCTGTCCGTCCGTCCGTCCGTCCGTCCGTCCGTCCGTCCGTCCGTCCGTCCGTCCGTCTGTCTGTCGAAAGCACGCTAACTTCCGAAGGAGTAAAGCTAGCCGCTTGAAATTTTGCACAAATACTTCTTATTAGTGTAGGTCGGTTGGTATTGTAAATGGGCCATATCGGTCCATATTTTGATATAGCTGCCATATAAACCGATCTTGGGTCTTGACTTCTTGAGCCTCTAAAGTGCGCAATTCTTAACCGATTGGAATGAAATTTTGCACGACGTGTTTTGCTATGATATCCAACAACTGTGCTAAGTATTGTTCAAATCGGTCTATAACCTGATATAGCTGCCATATAAACCGATCTTGGGTCTTGAGTTCTTGGGCCTCTAGAGTGCGTAATTCTTATCCGATTGGGATGAAATTTTGCACGACGTCTTTTGTTATGATATGCAACAAGTGTGCCAAGTATGGTTTAAATCGGTCCATAACCTGATATAGCTACCATATAAACCGATCTTGGGTCTTGACTTCTTGACTTCTTGACCCTCTAGAGGGCGCAATTCTTATCCGATTGGAATTAAATTTCGCACGACATGTTTTGTTATGATACCCAACAACTGTGCCAAGTATGGTTCAAATCGGTCCATAACCTGATATAGCTACCATATAAACCGATCTTGGGTCTTGACTTCTTGACCCTCTAGAGGGCACAATTCTTATCCGATTTGAATTAATTTTTGCACGAAGTATTTCGTTATGATATCCAACAACTGTGCCAAGTATGGTTCAAATCGGTTCATAACCTGATATAGCTGTCATATAAACAGATCTGGGGATTTGATTGCTTGAGCTTCTAGAGGGCGCAATTCCTTTCCGATTTGGCTGAAATTTTGCATGACGTATTTTATTTTTACTTTCAACAACTGTGTCAAATAAGGTTCAAATCGGTTCATAACCTGATATAGCTGCCATATAAACCGATCTGGGATCTTGAGTTCTTGGCCCCTAGAGGTCGCAATTATTATCCGATATGCCTGAAATTTTGTACGATGGATCCTCTCATGACCATCAACAAACGTTGTTTATTATGGTCTGAATCGGTCTATAGCCCGATACAGATCCCATATAAATCGTTCTCTCTATTTTACTTCGTGAGCCCCAATGGGCGCAATTCTTATACGAATTGGCTGAAATTTTACACAGGTCTCCAACATATAATTTAATTGTGGTCCGAACCGGACCATATCTTGATATCGTTTTAATAGCAGAGCAACTCGTTTCTTATATCCTTTTTTGCCTAAGAAGAGATGCCGGGAAAAGAACTCGACAAATGCGATCCATGGTGGAGGGTATATAAGATTCGGCCCGGCCGAACTTAGCACGTTTTTACTTGTTTAGATTTGGAAGGCTAAGATAGTCAAAGATCCCAGTATTGAAACACCAGGCAGTACAGGGGATGTAAACCCAATAAAGCTTAACGAACAGGGACCCGACGATGGAACCATTACCGACAGTGCAGTGACAGGAAAGTCAGTGCAGTCTAAAGAATAGGGAGCAGACGATGAGATCATCACCTACTCCCAAGATGCCCATTTACTGGCGGACCAATGATTGAGGTAATCCAGATAAACCTCCACCGGAGCGAGACTGCTACGCATGCTCTGATGTAGAAAATCAGCAAGGGCAAGATTCATACTGCCTTAAATAAGGAGCCATGGACGACCCGAAACAAAGTTTCTGGACTGAACCATATCAACTACCAATTATTCTATGCTAACACTGGTACTCGGCCGAGGACCTGCGTTATTTGTCATAAAAATTTTAATTGTATGTTTTCCCCAGAGTTGTCAACGTCGGATGCAACAGTGGTGAGACAGGGAGACGGTGGAGCATACCTTTCACAACATTATCTGCCTTTCGACTCTCCGACACCGCCACCCACGTCGGAGCTGCAACGGCTGGTGAGGAAAGCAAAATAGACAGGAAACGAGGTGCTAATAGGGTGCGATGCGAACACTCATCTCATTTCGTGAGGTAGCACCAACACTAGTAAGCGGGTCCAAGCCCTGGCAGAGTTTTTGAATACTAACGACCTAATGACATTTAATATTGGTAACACCGCTACCTTTGTTAATAGGATAAGGAAGGAGGTATTAGATGTGACGATAAGTTCCGGAAATCTGATTGATGAGGTTCAGGATTGGAGGGTCTCCATTGAACACTCTTTGTCTGAACATCGCTACATTAGGTTTAGAAAAGCACGGCCAGCGCCGAATCCGATAAGCTTCCGGAATAAGTTGAAAACCAACTGGACAAAATTCGGAAGCATAGAAAAAATTAACGAGAATGTCAAGAGGATTACGACTGCACTGGTTTGATCCTTCGAAGATAGTTGTCCTCTTCGGGAAAGGAAATCAACCCAACTCCTGGGCGACCGGGGAGATTCGCAGGAAAGAGGTCTGCAGACTTTTTAACAGAGCATGTCGTAAAATAGCGGAAGTTTATTGTGATATGTATTATACACGGCTCAAGGAATACAATAAGATTACCAGAGCGGCAAAACGTGCCTCCTGGAAGCTTTTCTGCGAACAGGTCGATAGCGTTAATGACGCCGCCAAGATAAAAAAGTTTTTCTCAAAAGCCCATGTCCAAACTGAAACTTTAGTAGACAACATGGGAGTGAGAGCAGAGACAACGGAGGACATGTTAAGGCTTTTGATGAAAACCCATTTTCCACAGTATACGAAGGGACTCACGGAGACAACGGAATCTCGGAATAATGACGTTTATCGAACGTTTATAACAACGGAATTTATGGTGAAGGAATCCTTGAGGAGCTTCAAACTATTTAAGTCACCCGGACCTGATGGAATATTTCCGGCATAACTACAAAAAGAGGCAGGCTATCTGGCGTCTCGTCTGGCCAAAAATCACAACGTGCCTAGGGCTTTCATATACTCCGCAAGCCTGGCAGTAGGCAAGGGTGGTATTTATATCCAAGCCTGGCAAGGCAAGTTATGCTACACCAAAGGCCTACAGACCCATAAGCCTTACGTCCTTTCTACCCAAAACCATGGAATGCATTGTGGACATCACGATTAAGCGTAGGACATCCAGTGAACAACAGCATGCCTATGTCAAGGGAAAATCGGAGGAGACTGCCGTGCACGTAGTTGTGCATAAAATGGAATAATCCTTCGATACCAAAACGTACACACTGACGGTATGCAATGACGGTATGCAATGACATCGAGGGGGCATATAAAAATGTGCGGAGCGACACACTGATCCAATTCTTACACCAGTACCGGATGGACCCGGTCCTTAGAGACTGGAGAAACCATATGCTAAGGAACAGATGGTTAAATTGTGTGTCCCATGGTATAAATATAAGGGAGAAAGTGGCACAGAGCACGCCACAGAGGGGCATTTAATCGGCACTCCTATGGGTGACCACCATAAATGACTTATTACGGATGTTGACTGAGAAGGGATTTCAACCGCAGACGATGTAATAATACTTATAAGGGGTAAGGATCCGGACCAGCTATGCAGAAGGGCCGACAGGGTCTTGCATATGGCATATGACTGGGTTAGACCCAGAGGTCTCAATGTTAACCCAGAGAAGACTGAAATATGCCTGTTCACGAGGAAGACGAAGGTGGCCCAATTTAACGCACCACGCTTCTTCATTAGCACGATTTCGATATCTGACAAGGTCAAATACTTAGGTGTGATCTTGGACAGGAAACTGAATTGGGAGTGTCACATTCAGAAGCGTTCTGAGAAGGCTCACAGATGTTGGGCATTATGTAGAGGATAGTCTACTGGCTCTACCGGAGCGTGATTAGACCAATACTTAGATACTCCTCAGTAGTTTGGTGGACAGCTATGGAGAAAAAGTGCAACATGAGGAACATACAAAATCTGGAAGATCATGTTACACGGACGGATCAAAGCTAGAGGACAGAGTGAGCATGGGGGTTTACATTGAGAACCCAGGGACTGAGATCTGTTTTAGATTACCTGACCATAATACAGTCCTGCAGGCGGAGATCCGGGCGATCACGGAATGCTCGAAATGGTATTGTGGCAACCGACAGTAAAATTGCCATAAGGGCAATAACAAGCAGGACGGTAAGGTCACGAACAGTCTTGCAGTGTAAGAAGAAGATTAACGCCTTCTCTGAGGATGGGAAAATCTGCATCGTTTGGTTGCCGGGCCATAACGGAGTAAGGGGAAATGAAAGGGCAGACGATTTGGCGGTGAAAACCAGAAGACTGCCGTCAATAAACTTAGTTAACCCGAAGCCTTTCGGGTCGCCGAAGTCCGAGTTAAGGGTGTGGGCGACGAATGCGAATGCAACATTGTGGAACAGCGAAACGGTCGGTATGACGGCAAATCCTATGGGGGGATTCAGATCGTGAGAAGACGGGACTATTACTGAAAGGAAGCAAGAAGGAGGTCAGTATAGCTATTGGTATCATAACGGGACACATAGGACAACGAGCTCACTAATGTAAAATCGGTGCGGCACGTGATAGCAGGTGTAAGGCATGTAGGGAAGATGATGAGACGTTGGAGTATTTCCTTTGTTATTGCTCGGCTTTCGCGTACAAGCCAAGTGTATGTCCATAGTCGCATGGGGCGGATTAATATCTGCACCCACTTTCAACCTAACCTAAATTATGTCGTCATTAAAATTTTTTCTTTAGAAAAAAATCTTATTGAAATTTAGTCTTTAGAGAAAATTGCATTTAAGTTTTGTCTTTGAAAAAATTTAAGAAATTTTGCCTTTAGAGAAAATTGCATTTAAGTTTTGTCTTTGAAATAATTTAAGATATATAGCAATACAATTTTGTCTTTCTTTGAAATATTATCTTAAAACATGTTCTTGAAATTTTGTGATAAGAAAACTTTTTATCTAAAATTTGTCTATAAAAAGATTTCATTAATATGTTCTTTAGAAAAAAAATTATAAATTTTTTTTTTAGGAAAAAAATCATTGGAATTTTACATTTGGATATCAAATTCGTATTCTACTTCCAAATATCTTTATTTGAGCCGCATATTGCGATGGTCATTAAAAAATTGCTGATTGTGGGGTATTTTGGGAAAGGGGTAGACTCCCAGAAAATTGGTCCCCAAAGTGCGTATCAATTCTTGCTCTACCCCCCAATACCTTTCATTTAAGCCCCACATTGTCATGGTCGGTATATATAGCTGATTTAGGGAGTGGGGTGGCCCCCTAAACACTAAGCCCTGAAAATATATCAGCAACGTGCTCTATTCTCATATTGCCATTGGCCTCAAAATTGGATATCAAATTTGTTTTCTAATCTCATTTAAACTCCTTATTGCAAAAGTCAGCAAATATGTCCGGTTTGGGGTATTGACCCTAAAAACTATGAATATTTAGTTCCACTCTCTTTAAGACCCAAAATGTCTTGGTGAGCAAATACGTCCTATTTGGGGGTTGTTATGGTGGTGGGACGTGCGCTAGACAGTTGGCCCCTAATTTTGATATCAAATACGTGGTCTACTCCCACATACCTTTAATTTGAGCCCTATTTTTTCATAGTCGGCAAACATGACAGGCTTGGGGGGTGTTTTGGAGGATGGGCGGCCACTCAGTGAGTTGGCCTAGAAAATTTGTATCGGATTCGTGTTCTACTCTAAAAACCCTCTTATTTGAGCCTCATATTGCAATAGTCAGTAAATACTTTCTATTTGGGTGGTGTTGTCGGGGTGGGGTGGCCCCATAAACACTTTTCCCGAATATTGATATCAGATTCGTGCATTACTTCCAAAGACCTGTCATTTGAGCCCCGTATTGCTATGGTCGTAAATTTGTCCTCATTGGGGGATGTTTTTGAGGAGAGGCGGCCCCCCAAAAGTTGGACACATATTTGGATATCAGATCCTAATTCTACACTCAAATACCTTTTATTTAAGCCCCATATTACCATGGTCAGTAAATAAGTCCTGTTTTGGGGGTGTTTTGGGGAAGGGGTGTACCCCCAGAAACGTGGTCCCAGATTTGGATATCAGATTCGTATTCTACTCGTAAATAGCTTCAATTTGAGTCCCATATTGCTTTGGTCGGTAAATACGTCCTATTTAGGGGTGTTTTGGGGCTTGGGGTGGTCCCCCCCCCCTTCAGATATCAAAAAATGTTGTACCCTATTTTACCACGGGGTCAATATGTACCATCTGTGAAAATTTCAAGAAAATCGGTTCAGCCGTTTCCGAGTCTATAAGGAACACACAAACATAAAAACAAGTAAAAGCGTGCTAAGTTCGGCCGGGCCGAATCTTATATACCCTCCACCGTGGATCGCATTTGTCGAGTTCTTTTCCCGGCATCTCTTCTTAGGCAAAAAAAGGATATAAGAAAAGATTTGCTCTGCTATTAGAGCGATATCAAGATATGGTCCGGTTTGGACCACAATTAAATTATATGTTGGAGACCTGTGTAAAATGTCAGCCAATTCGAATAAGAATTGCGCTCTTTGTGAGCTCAAAAAGTAAAATAGAGAGATCGATTTATATGGGAGCTGTATCGGGCTATGGACCGATTCAGACCATAATAAACACGTATGTTAATGGTCATGAGAGAATCCGTCGTACAAAATTTTAGGCCAATCGGATAATAATTGCGACCTCTAGGTGCTCAAGAAGTCAAGACCCAAGATCGGTATATATGACAGCTATATCAGGTTATGAACCGACTTTTACTTTATTTGACATAGTTGTCGAAAGTAACAATAAAAAACGTCTTGCAAAATTTCAGCCAAATCGGATAGAAATTGCGCCCTCTAGAGGCTCAAGAAGTCAAGACCCAAGATCGGTTTATATGACAGCTATATAAGGTTATAAACCGATTTGAACCATACTTGGCACAGTTGTTGGATATCGTAACAAAACACGTCGTGCAAAATTTCATTCCAATCGGATAAGAATTGCGCACTCTAGAGGCTCAAGAAGTCAAGACCCAAGATCGGTTTATATGGCAGCTATATCAGGTTATGACCGATTTGAACCATATTTGGCACAGTTGTTGGATATCATAAGGAAACACGTCGTGCAAAATTTCATTCCAATCGGATAAGAATTGCGCACTCTAGAGGCGCAAGAAGTCAAGACCCAAGATCGGTTTATATGGCAGCTATATCAGGTTATAAACCGATTTGAACCATACTTGGCACAGTTGTTGGATATCATAACAAAACACGTCGTGAAAAATTTCATCCCAATCGGATAAGAAATGCGCACTCTAGAGGCTCAAGAAGTCAAGACCCAAGATCGGTTTATATGGCAGCTATATCAAAACATGGAACGATATGGCCCATTTACAATACCATCCGATCTTCACCAATAAGAAGTATTTGTGCAAAATTTCAAGCGGCTAGCTTTACTCCTTCGGAAGTTTGCGTGCTTTCGACAGACAGACTGACGGACGGACGGACAGACAGACGGACGGACATGGCTAGATCGACATAAAATTTCACGACGATCAAGAATATATACTTAATGGGGTCTCAGTCGAATATTTCGAGTAGTTACAATTAGAATGACGAAATTAGTATACCCCCCATCTTATGGTGGAGGGTATAACAATCAAACAAACAAATCTACAAAAAAACACAAATTGATTTTTATATAAAGCATATTTTTATACCCACCACCGACGGATGGGGGTATATTCATTTTGTCATTCCGTTTGCAACACATCGAAATATCCATTTCCGACCCTATAAAGTATATATATTCTTGATCAGCGTAAAAATCTAAGACGATCTAGCCATGTCCGTCCGTCTGTCCGTCTGTCCGTCTGTCTGTTGAAATCACGCTACAGTCTTTAAAAATAGAGATATTGAGCTGAAATTTTGCACAGATTCTTTTTTTGTCCATAAGCAGGTTAAGTTCGAAGATGGGCTATATCGGACTATATCTTGATATAGCCCCCATATAGACCGATCCGCCGATTTAGGGTCTTAGGCCCATAAAAGACACATTTATTATCCGATTTTGTTGAAATTTGGGACAGTGAGTTGTGTTAGGCCCTTCGACATCCTTTGTCAATTTGGCTCAGATCGGTCCAGATTTGGATATAGCTGCCATATAGACCGATCCTCCGATTTAGGGTCTAAGGCCCATAAAAGCCACATTTATTATCCGATTTTGTTGAAATTTGGGACAGTGAGTTCTGTTAGGCCCTTCGACATGCCTCTTTAATTTGGTCCAGATCGGTTCAGATTTGGATATAGCCCCCATATAGACCGATCCGCCGATTTAGGGTCTTTGGCCCATAAAAGCCACATTTATTATCCGATTTTGTTGAAATTTGGGACAGTGAGTTGTGTTAGGCCCTTCGACATCCTTTGTCAATTTGGCTCAGATCGGTCCAGATTTGGATATAGCTGCCATATAGACCGATCCTCCGGTTTAGGGTCTTAGGCCCACAAAAGCCACATTTATTATACGATTTTGATGAAATTCGGGGGAGTGAATTGTGTAAGGCCCATCGACATCCTTCGTTAATTTGGCTCAGATCGGTCCAGATTTGGATATAGCTGCCATATAGATCGATCCTCCGATTTATGGTGTAAGGCCCATAATAGCCACATTCATTATCCGATTTAGCTGAAATTTGGGACAGTGATATGTGTTAGGCCCTTTGACATATTTCTTCAATTTGGTCCAGATCGGTCCAGATTTGAATATAGCTACCGTATAGACCGATTTGATAGACTCTGGATTTAAGGTTTAGGGCCCATAAAAGAGGCATTTATTGTCCGATTTCGCCGAAATTTGGGACAGTGCTTTGTGTTAGGCTCTTTGACATGTTTATGCAACTTGGCCCAAATCGGTCCAGATTTGGATATAGCTGCCATGTAGTCCGATATCTCGATTTAAAGTCTTGGCCCCATAAAAGGCGCATTTATAATCCGATTTCACTGAAATTTGACACAGTGACTTATGTTCGGCTTTTCGACATCCTTGTCGTATATAATTGAGTTCGGTATGAGGTATATGAGCATAAGGTATGAAATTTTCACTGAATTTTGATGAAAGGTGGTTTACATATATACCCGAGGTGGTGGGTATCCAAAGTTCGGCCCGGCCGAACTTAACGCCTTTTTACTTGTTTTTATATTTTTAAATTTAACAAAAAAAATATATATATATTTTGTTAAAAAAATAAGTGCTCGGTGTCGACTCCGGAGTCATCTTCCCGAATTCGAGTAAAAATTGATCGTCTCCGCAGCCCTGGCTACATCACAAAATTTGGTGCAGTGCAACATCCAGATCCCCAAAAACTATATTTTTCTACATTATTTTTTAGACAAGGTGTGGTCGGAATTTTTGCAATTATTGCACTATTGTGAGCTGATTGCAAATTTAATTAAACCGCAACAATGCTGTGCAAATCCTGATTTGATCAACTCATATTTATATTATGAACTTCCCACAACTGAAAATATTTAGACTGAAAAAATTTTGTTCCTCAAATTTCTCAAATTGCATAGCACCGATTACCAAGTTCTTAATACGTGTACTAACTATAAAAGGTTTGTGCATCCTATGCAGAAAATTTTACTTAAAAAATCATGACGATTTTGTATGATAAAAACAGTTATAAGTACTTCATTCATGTTCGAAATTTTTTTTTTTCTTCTGAAATGCCTTTCTGATAATCCTTTGCGTTGTTTATAGTGACATGAAAAAATTAATTAGACAAAAAATGGTATCAACTCATGACCTTTTTACTGCAGCCTTTTTTCACAACTTTTGACGTGGTTTATCATGAAAAGAGTGCATTGAACTAAAATCTTATGACGATGAAGCAACATCTGCAGGACGGCACTGCGAAAAACTAGTAAATTACGTCGTGTCCGACGCTCGCCCAAAGTCGAATTTCGTGAAGATCGTCCAAAAACGGATTTGTACCAGAGAACACTGATGCCGTGAGTGAACTTATAATGCAAAACCGTTATCTGACATACCGTTGGATAGAGGCATCCTTAGACATTTCTTCCATCACATTATATTCGATATTGCATGAACACCTTTCCAAAAAATATTGACAATCGCACAATTTGACAATTGCCTTAAAACAGGCTCGTATCGATTAGTGCGAAGAAATGTTGAAAAATACTATCTGGGTACCTCAAAATACGTTTATCAGTTCGACACAGGTGGCAAATCGGATCTATGCGTATGAGCCCGAAACAAAACAACACACAATCGTGTGGGTCCTCGAAGTGGAGACAAATCCAACGCAAGTGGTTCGTGGAAGCAGCACTTCGAAGCAAATGGTTGCCTGCTTTTTCGGCAAAAGTGGTCATGTGCGCTGAACAAATTTTTGTACTAATTTGAAAGGATCAACACAAAAACAAGCAAACTTAATTTAAAATGATTAATATTCCAACCTTTTAAGGAAACATTGACTTTGGTGAAAAATATTTTCCTTCATATCAAAATTCGGAAATGATTGCCATATCCGTTAGTAAATAGGAAATTTAATTTAAAGATATCATCTATATCTTATCAGCTCATACCATCGCGGTATAATCGAGAAGACTATAGGAAACCTGGAAGGAAGGAAAGAGGTTTCCGGTTGGATAACTGAGACGAGACTTGAGGTCGTGTGCGAGGCACTGCTGCCAGCGCCACAGTCTTGGACTGACAGAATACTAGTATTGCCATCTGGAAGATCATGTTATACGGATGGATCAAAGCTGGAGGACAGAGCGGGCCTGGGGTCTACATTGAGAACCCAGGGACTGAGATCTGTTTTGGACTGCCTGACCATTATACGGTCTTGAAGGCGAAGATCCGGGAGATCACGGAATGCGTGAGTTGAGTGAGTGACTTTCGATGTCCATGCATACCGCCAATGTGTACTTTTTGGCATCGAAGGATTCTTCTATTTTATGCACAACCTCGTGCAGGGCAGTCTCCACCGACCTTCCCTTGACGTAGGCATGCTGTTTATATTTCAGCAGTTCACTGGACGTCCTACTATTTACCATGATGTACACAATACATTCTATTATTTTGAGTAGAAATGACGTAGGGATTACAGGTATGTAGGCCTTAAGCCATGCCTGGTCTTCTGCCAGGTTTCGGAGTAAATACACGCTCCAGGCACGCTGTGAAAATAGAGCCAAGATGAGTCGGCCTTCTTGTGCAGTAACGCCAGAAAAATTCCATCACGTCCGGGTGACTAAATTGGTTTGAAGCTGCTCAATGTTCCCTTTACCATAAATTCCGTTATAATAAGCCTTCGATTAACCTCATTATTCCCAGATTCCGATGCCTCCGTCAGTCCCGTCGTATCCTGTGGAAAATGCTTTTTCATCAAAAGCCTCAACGTGTACTACCTGTCTCTGCATTCACTCCAATGTCGTCTTTCTTTAACGCTTTCGACCTTTTCACAGGAAAGCTTCCAGGAGCCACGTTTTACCGCTCTGGTAATCACATTGAATTCCTTGATCCGTGTGTAGTACCCATCCAGGTAAACTTCCTCTTTTTTAAGGTGTGCTCTGTTATAAAGTCTGCGGACCTCTTTCCCAACGTTGCGAATCTCCCCGGTCATCCAGGGTTTTTCTCGGGCTGATTTCCTTTCTCGATGATGACTATCTCCGAAAGACTCCACTAGTGCAGTCGTAAACCTATAGACATTGGTGTCAATGTCTTGTTCAAGTCTTCTTCTAAGTAGTCTTCCGAATTTTGTCCAGTTGGTTTTCTACTAATAACGGAAGTTTATCGGATTCGGCGCTGGCCCTGCTATTCTAAACTTGATATAGCGATGGTCTGATAAGGAGTGCTCATTGTAGACCCTCCAATTCTGAACCTCATCGACCAGATTTTCCGAGCATATTGTCCTATTAACAAGTGTAGCGGTGTACCAATTTAAGTGTTATTAGGTCGTTCAAGAATTCTGCCAGGGCTTGGCCCGCTTATTAATGTTGGTATTACCGCAAGAGATATGGTGAGAGTTGGTATTGCAGCTTTTAAGTACCACATTTCCTGTCTGTTTTGCTTTCCTCATCAGCCGTTGCAGCTCCGACATAGGAGGCGGAGTCGGAGAGTCGAAAGCCAGATAAAGTGATGCCAGGTATGCCGCCTCCCTGGCTCATCACTGTTGTTTTAGACGTTGACATCTCTGGAGAAAATATATATTTTAAATTTTTATGTCATATAACGTAGGCCCTCGGCCGAGTACCAGTGTTAGCATAGAACAGTTGGTAGTTGATGTAGTTCAGTGCAGAAACTTTGTTACGTGTCATCCATAGATCCTGAATTAAGGCAATATAAATCTTGCCCTTGCTGATTTTGTCTATCAGTGCGTGTGTAGTTGCCTCGCTGCGGTAGAGGTTTATCTGAATGAATTCTATCATTGGTCCTCCCGTAAATGGACAACTTTGGAGTGGGTGATGGTCTCATGGTCCGCTCCCAGTTCTTTAGACAGCATTGAGTTTCCTGTCACAACACTGCCTGATGTTTTGGTATTAGGATTTTTGTCTACCCAATCTTGAGAAAGGCGGTAATGGTCACATCGTCGGCTCCCAGTTCGTAAGGCAGCATGGAGTTCCCTGCCACTGCACAGCCTGATGTTTCCATATATGGTTATTTATCTATCTTAGTCTTCCGATTCTTGAGGTTAAATCACCGAAGTTCCATTGTTGGGTCCTGATTCGTTAGGCTGTGTTGAGACTCTCGTCCCTGCACTTCCTGATGTTTTAGTAATAGGATCTTTGCTTGTCCTAATCTTCCCAATAATGAGAGAGTCGGTCTCGCTGTCGGCAGTTAGGCTGAATTGAGTGTCCAGCCACTTCACTGCCTGATGGATCAGTATATTTGCCTATCCCAGTCTCCCCAATCTTAAACAAGTAAAAAGGCGTTATGTTCGGCCGGGCCAAACTTTGGATACCCACCACCTCGGGTATATATGTAAACCACCTTTCATCGCAATTAATCGAAATATGTTCCGATTTGGACCAAATACTAAAAAGTACAAGTTATTGTTCAATTGTATATAACAAAATATTGGTCTTTTTAGAAGCTATATCTAAAAATAAACCAATCTGAACCATATACGACACGGATGTCGAAAAGCCTAATATAAGTGACTGTGTCAAATTTCAGTGAAATCGGATTATAAATGCGCCTTTTATGGGGCCAAGACTTTAAATCGAGATATCGGTCTACATGGCAGCTATATTCTAATCTGGACCAATCTGGGCCAAATTGAAGAAGGACGTCGAAGAGCATAACACAACACACTGTCCCAAATTTCAGCGATTTCGGACAATAAATGAGCCTTTTATGGCCCCAAAACCTTAAATCAAACCTTAAACCTTAACACAACTCACTGTCAAAAATTTCAGCAAAATCGGATAAAAAATGTGCCTTTTTTTATATGGCAGCTATATCCAAATCTGAACCGATCTGGGCCAAATTGATGAATGATGTCGAAGGGTCTAACAGAACTCACTGTTCCAGATTTTAGCAAAATCGGATAATAAATCGGCGGATCGGTCTATATGGGGGCTATATCAAGAAATAGTCTGATATAGCCCATCTTCGAACTTAACCTGCTTATGGACAAAAAAAGAATCTGTGCAAAGTTTCAGCTCAATATCTCTATTTTTAAAGACTGTAGCGTGATTTCAACAGACAGACGGACAGACAGACGGACATGTCTAGATCGTCTTACATTTTTAAGCTGATCAAGGATATTTCGATGTGTTGCAAACGGAATGACAAAATTAATATACCCCATCCTTCGGTGGTGGGTATAAAAAGACGGCCTTGGTCCCGTAGTACATGTCTCAGCCAAACTAATCACGGAGACTTGATCAATGCCCTACACAAGGAGAGTTCCTTCCTTCTTCTTCTCCCTGAGGCAGATCTTTAACTTCTCTACGACCAAATCTTGGTTTTGCTTATTTAAGACTTCCATCATGCGTTCCGTTGAGAATTCTTATTTAAGACTGGCTGAACAGGGCCCGCTCCGTTCGCAAAAGCATTACAATATAAATGCCTTTATCAGAATCCCATATGATTTTTACTGGTCTATAAATTCGCTCGCAGGGTTTTGGGGTCATTAACTTTTGGGTGTTATTAAAGTCTTTATTTCAACTCGAGATTGTCATGATGTCCGATTTAGGGGTGCTTTCGGATGAGGTGGACCCTTAGACTCTTGGCCCAGAAAAAAAAAATACCCGCATCGTGCTCTTCTCTCGAATACCATTTATTAAACCCCATATTGCCATAGGGGGAGTTTATGGGATGAGGCGTCCTCAAACATTTGGCCCCGAAATTTTTATACTTTGGGTTGTGTTTAGGGAAAGGGACGGTGCCCCAAATGCATGGTCCCACATTTGGATAGCAGATTCGTATTCTACTCCCAAATACCCTTGTTTGAGCCCATATTGGGATGGTCAGTAAATATTGTTGTTAGTGGGGTGTTTTAAGGAAGGGGTAGACCCCCTATACCTTTCATTTGAATCCCACATTGACCTGGTTGGTAAATATGCCCGATTTAGGGGTATTTTGGGGAGTGGGACGGTTCCCCAAACACTTAGGCCGAGAATCAATTCTCGGCCTAAGTGTTATATCAGATACCTTTTCTACTTTTAAATACCTTTCATTTGAGTTCCATATTGTCATGATTGGTCTATTTATATATTTGGTAAGTTTTGGAGGTACGGTTGCCCCCCTAGATACCCAATCCGGAATTTGGATACGAAATTTTTATTTTTAAGTTACTTTAAGAGAGCACACAAAATTTCGCTTAAATCGCACCACCCATCACCAAGATCTGGTGGTTCTGAAAATTAGGGTAAGGGGGAGGATACACCTAAGCCAGTAATCGGCTATGGACATACACCTAAGCCAGTAATCGGCATATTGTGCGTTCCAAAAACTATAAAGTAACCCCTAAAAAGAGAATTTTAAGTTTGGAATTCCGAGCTACTTACAAAATCCTTAATTGTTTTCTCAAGCATTCCCTTAAGATGGTTCATGTCGTGTATTGCGTCCCCATCTAGGTACCGATGTCTTTTAGCCGATCAATGACATAGAAAATGCTCCAACGTCACATCATTTCGGACACATGCCCTACGCATGCTATCACTTACCGCACCGATTTTGCATAAGTACGCTGGTAGTTCTATGTGTCCCGTTATGATACCAAAAGCTCAGTCCCTGAGATCTCAATGTAGACCCCCAGGCCCACTTCGTCCTCCAGCTTTGATCTATCGGTGTAACATGATCTTCCAGATGGCAGTACTAGGGTTCCGCCAGTCAAAGATAGTGCCGTTGGCAGTAATGCCTCACACTGGACTTCAAGTGTCGTCTCAGGTATCCTATCGGAAACCTATTCCCTTCCCTCCAGGTTTCCTATCGTCGCCTCGATTATAACGCGATGGTATGATCTGCTCCCATCCTCAATCCATTACACAATTGCCTTAAGTCTAATAGCCGCAGTGGCTGCCTCACACTTTATCCGTATGTCGATGGGTCGGATATCTAGAATATTCTCCAGTGTCCTAGTGGACATGGTCCTCATCGCTCTGCCTATGCCAAGACAACATGTTCTCTGAACTTGATGTATGGTCATAACCTTGCACTCTTTCTCCATAGCAGTACACTAAACTACTGAGGCGTAAGTAGGTATTGGAGGTAGTAAGGTATAAAGCCAGTGGACTATCCTCGGATTCAAGCCCCATTTCGAGCCTACGGACCGTCTATATAATGCCCAGTATCTTTAAGCCTTCTCAGTACGCTACTGAATGTGATCACTTGTCAGATGTCCGAATCGTTTTATTGAGGAAACGTGCTGCGTCAAATTGGCCCACCTTCGTCTATCCCATATTTCAGTCTTCTCACTGTGCAAAATTTTGTGAGAGTCGGTTTACAAATGACGATGTAATTGAAATTTTAGTCCGAATCGCACGAACATAAATATGGGAGCTACATCCAAATCTGAACCGAATTTTTGCAATTCAATAGGCTTCGTCTCTAGGGCCACGAAAATGCCTGTGCCAAATTGGAAGAAGATCGGATGAAAATTGCAACCTGTGCTTTATACACAAATTAACATGGACAGACAGATAGACAGACATAGCTAAATCGGATCAGAACGTGATTTTGAGCCCATCGGTATACTTATCAACGGGTCTATCTATCTTCCTTTTAGTGTTACAAACAAATTCAAAAATGCTAGTGCAATGCAAATTTTGCATATGAACATTCCTTTAAGAAATATATCGCTATGTCATAATGCTCTGTACCACAGTAGTGGTGAATGATATAAAAATACCAAGTTCGAATCGGCCGAATCTTATATGGCCTCCACCATGGATAATGTTAAGTTAAGCAACCAGTTACATGCATTTTTATACCCTCCACCATAAGATGGGGGGTGTACTAATTTCGTCATTCTGATTGTAACTACTCGAAATATTCGTCTTAGACCCCATAAAGTATATATATTCTTGATCGTCGTGAAATTTTATGTCGATCTAGCCATGTCTGTCCGTCTGTCCGTCCGTCCGTCTGTCTGTCGAAAGCACGCTAACTTCCGAAGGAGTAAAGCTAGCCGCTTGAAATTTTGCACAAATACTTCTTATTAGTGTAGGTCGGTTGGTATTGTAAATGGGCCATATCGGTCCATGTTTTGATATAGCTGCCATATAAACCGATCTTGGGTCTTGACTTCTTGAGCCTCTAGAGTGCGCAATTCTTATCCGATTGGGATGAAATTTTGCACGACGTGTTTTGTTATGATATCCAACAACTGTGCCAAGTATGGTTTAAATCGGTTCATAACCAGATATAGCTGCCATATAAACCGATCTGGGGTCTTGACTTCTTGAGCATCTAGAGGACGCAATTCTTATCCGATTGGGATGAAATTTTGCACGACGTATTTTGTTATTATATCCAACAACTGTGCTAAGTATGGTTCAAATCGGTCCATAACCTTATATAGCTGTCATATAAACCGATCTGGGATCTTGACTTCTTGAGTCTCTAGAGGGCGCAATTCTTATCCAATTTGAATGAATTTTGGCACGTAGTATTTTGTTATGATATCCAACAACTGTGCCAAATATGGTTCAAATCGGTTCATAACCTGATATAGCTGTTATATAAACAGATCTGGGGACTTGACTTCTTGAACTTCTAGAGGGCTCAATTTCTATCCGATTTGGCTGAAATTTCGCAAGACGTTTTTTATTGTTACTTTCAACAACTATATCAAATAAAGTACAAGTCGGTTCATAACCTGATATAGCTGCCAAATTAACCGATCCGGGATCTTGACTTCTTGAGCCTCTAGAGGTCGCAATTATTATCCGATTTGCTTGAAATTTTGTACGACGGATTCTCTCATGACCATTAACATACGTGTTTATTATGGTCTGAATCGGTCTATAGGCCGATACAGCTCCCTTATAAATCGATCTCTCTATTTTACTTCTTGAGCCCACAAAGGGCGCAATTCTTATTCGAATTGGCTGACATTTTACACAGGTCTCCAACATATAATTTAATTGTGGTCCAAACCGGACCATATGTTGATATCGCTCTAATAGCAGAGCAAATCTTTTCTTATATCTTTTTTTGCCTAAGAAGAGATGCCTGGAAAAGAACTCGACAAATGCGATCCATGGTGGAGGGTATATAAGATTCGGCCCGGCCGAACTTAGCACGCTTTTACTTGTTAAATATTTGGTTAGGAATTGCTTCCGGTAGATGCTTGAGAATTAAATTCTGGAGATTAGTTTTAGGTTAGGTTAGGTTAGGTTGGCGGAGGATGATGAGGTGACCTTAGTCGTCTAGACATTCACGTTGGCCAGAGTAGGTTGAAAAGAGGGTGTGGATATTAATCCGCCTCATACCACTATGGGCATACGCCAGATTAAGGCCCATTGTGGTTCTTTATCTTCCCTCTTCTCCTTCCGATGAATTCATGTAACAAAGCTAAGCTTCATTGTCATTGAAATTTTTAATGTCAATACTACCGTTCAAAGATGTGTCTTTTCCATTGACAACAGACTATCTATGTTTGATTTCAAGCGTTCCTCACATAAGTAGGAAAAGTCTCCTCATTTCCTACAATATCCTTATGTACGGGAATCAGCATAAAGCTATATCAGGTTATAGGTTGATTCGGACCGTACTTGGCACAGTTATTGAAAGTCATAACAAAACATTACATGCAAGGGCTTAAGAAGTTTATATGGGAGCTATATCAGGTTAAAGACCAATTTGGACCGTACTAAGCACAGTTGTTGTCATAACGCAACACTACATGCTCAATTTCAGCTAAATCGGACAAAAATTACAACTTCCAGGGGATCAAGAAGTCAAATTCGGGAGATCGGTTTATATGGAATCTATATCTAAACTAGAACCGATATGGCCCATTTGCAATCCCCAACGACCTACGTTGATATTAAGTATCTGTGCAAAATTTCAAGCATATAGCTTTAAGCGTTCGGTCTCTATCTGATTTCGACAGGCAGACGGACGGACATGGCTAAATCGATTCAGAACGTCGACACGATCAAGAATATATACACTTTATGGGGTCCTAGACGAATATTTCGAGGTGTTACAAACGGAATGACTAGATTAGTGTACCCTCATCCTCAAATAAGGTTTAAATCTATGCCTCACCAAAACTGGTGATTTCTTTAGGGATTTCAAAGAAATGCCCTAAATGTTTAGAATTATAATTTCATACAAATTATTTAATGAAAAACATTAAATAATTAATTCGCCAGTTATACCTGCAAAATTCTCTTTTATGGCCTTAAGATGAGCAAGGTATAAAAGGTAATAAAACTTTTTATTGTGCTATGATTTTGCATCCTCGCACAACAATTTTGCAATTTCAAAAAGTTATTAAACAAAAATATTCATAACGAGACTTGAAACACGAAACAATGTTTACGCGCACATGTTAAGCTCCCCGTCTCTCTACCTCATTGCTTTTGTTTGCCTTCGTTCCTGGACAGTGGTCCATTGCTCCCGTGCACGAGCCATGGCAGTGTGGTAGAGTCAGTAACCACTTCTAATAGCCGGCATTTGCATCTTAATTTCTACAAGAGTACCCTTCGGGTAAACTTGCGATAATGAAAATACAAAATTTACGTTCACACAAACACGCTATGACGCATACTGCTACACGAACAGAGAAAAACACATTAACATGAACTATACCGGTACATGAAATAAGCGCAATAAATGCTAAATATGGTAATCTTCCTCTACTCCTTTGTTACCATGGTTGTTGTCCTTGCCCAGTAATGTACACAACCACCACCCGGACGGTGTATTGGGGACGAAACAAACTGTAGTAGTGTATTCAGCGGCGGCAACAAATAGGGGCCTTATACAAAAAACAAGATATTGTAAAACTCATAAAAACTCCAAAAACGAACAATGTACAGTGGAACGAGCAAAAATTGGGGAAATACGTCTGCATTTTTAAAAGGAAACGATATATATACCAGCTGACCGGGCCCGCTCCGCTGCGCCTTCTTTTACTTTATATGGAACAAAAGTTTCCTTGGAATATTTACTTGCGACAATGAAAAATCTTTTAGTGAAATACCATGCTAACTTGACTAACAGTTTAACAATATATGTGCCTTTATCTGAATGATCTTTATTGGTCTACGAATTTAAGTTTGGATGTAAGGTCCACGAATTTAAATTTGGAAGGTAAGGCTCCATTTTTAAAATACTTCATTTCTGCCCGGTATTCTCATGATGTCTGATTTAGTGGCGTTTTCGGGGGAGAGATGCTCCCCCACATACTTGGCACTGAAAAACTATCAGCATCGTGCTCTTCTTTCAAATACCATTTATTTAAACCCCATATTGCCATTGGCTTAAGAGGAGTTTACAGGCGTCCTCCAAACATATGGCCCCAAAATAGGTTATCAAATTCGTTTTCTAATCTTAAATACCTTTCATTTGAGCCACATATTGGCATGGTGGAAAAATGTTTACCCTTTGGGGGGTGTTTTGGTGAAGGGGTGATGCCCTAAATACATGGTCCTACATTTGGATATCAAATTCGTATTCTACTCCAAAATTCCTTTTTTTGAGCCCCATATTGCGATGGTCACTAAAAAATTTCTATTTGTGGGGTATTTTGGGAAAGGGGTAGACCCCAGAAAATTGGTCCCGAAAGTGGGTACTAATTCTTGCTCTACCCCCAATGCCTTTCATTTAAGCCCCGCATTGTCATGGTCGGTAAATATGCCCGATTTATATCAGCAACGTGCTCTATTCTCATATATCTATATACCTTTTATTTGAACCCCATATTGCCATTGCCCTCAAAATTGGATATCAAATTCGAATTCTAATCTCATTTAAACTCCTTATTGCAAAAGTCAGCAAATACTTCCGGTTTGGGGTATTGGCCCTAAAAATTATAAATATTTAGTTCCACTCTCTTTAGGACACAAATTGTCTTGGTGAGCAAATACGTCCTATTAGGGGGTTGTTATGGTGGTGGGACGTCCATTAGACAGTTGGCCCCTAATGTTGATATCAGATACGTGGTCTGTTTCCATAGTCGGCAAACATGACCGGCTTGGGGGGTGTTTTGAGGGATGGGCGGCCACTCAGTGAGTTGGCCTTGAAAATATGTATCGGATTCATGTTCCACTTTAGAAACCCTCTTCTTTGAGCCTCATATTGCAATAGTCAGAAAATACTTACTATTTGGGTGGTGTTGTGGGGGTGGGGTGGCCCCATAGACACTTTTCCCGAATATTGATACCAAATTCGTGCTTTACTCGCAAACACCTTTCATTTGAGCCCTATATTGCTATGGTCGTAAATTTGTCCCCTTTATGGGATGTTTTTGGTGAGAGGCGGCCCCTTAAGCACTTGATCCCATATTTGAATATCAGATTCGTATTCTACATTCAAATACCTTTAATTTAAGCCCTATATTCCCATGGTCAGTAAATAAGTCCAGTTTGGGGGTGTTTTAGGGAAGGGGTGGGCCCCCAGAAACGTGGTCCTACATTTGGATAACATCTACTCGCAAAAACCTTTCATTTGAGTCCCATATTGCCATGGTCGGAAAATATGTCCGATTTAGGGGTGTTTTGGGTCTTGGGGTGGTACTCCTAGCACTTGGTCCAACAATTGGATATCAGATCCGTTTTCTTATTGTAAATACCTTTCATTTGAGTGACATATTGTCGTGATTAGTATAAATATATGTTTGGTAGGATTTAGGGTGGGGCAGCCCCCCTTAGGTACCCCATTTGGTCAAGCGATATACTATTTTCGTAGCATGGTATTTCACTAAAAGATCTTTAAATGTCGAAAATAAATATTCCAAGGAAAGAAGGCGCAGCGGACCGGGGCTCGGGTCAGCATATATATATATACAGGGTGGCTGATGAATATTGCTACAATGATGAATATTGCTACATTTTTTTTTCGGTGTATGGAATACATTTTTCTTTTATTCATGTTAAATTAAATTATTAAATTAATTATTAAATTATTATTAATTAAATTAATTAATTAATTAATTAAATTAATTATTAAATTATTATTATTAAATAGAAAAAAAGTTATTACATTTTTTTTTGGTAGCGGCTTTCATCAGCCACCCTGTATATCTATATATCTCTATATATATATATATGTATATATATATATATATATATATATATATATATATATATATATATATATATATATATATATATATATATATATATATATATATATATATATATATATATATATATATATATATATATATATATATATATATATATATATATATATATATATATATATATATATATATATATATATATATATATATATATATATATATATATATATAAATATATATATATATATATATATCTATATATCTCTATATATATATATATGTATATATATATATATATATTTATATTTACTTCAATACAACTTCCAACTGATAAACAAAATCATGTGTAGTACGGAAGAAGTGTACTTTGTTACAGATATTACACAAAAATACATGCATTGGGAAAAGGACAGGTAACAAGCAGGGTTGTCGAGCTTGGTTAATGTGGTAATTGTATCATAGATGCGTTTTCGCTATTAATACGATTTTAATACAACATAATAACGCGCGGCCTTTGAAGCCATCACACCTAATATGGTTGAAAAGTCTTCTTACTAAAGACGAAATGCGTCCCATAGTGGTTGGTGTGCGTTGCTATCTTTGGCTTTCCTTTTCCATTTGCATCTCCGGCCATTGAGCTCGTGTCGAAATAGAAACAAACAAAAATTGTAAAATTTAATAATCTCGCCCAAACAGGCAAAAAACTTGAAAAAAAAACAAGTAAAAAGGCGTTAAGTTCGGCCGGCCCGAACTTTGGATACCCACCACCTCGTGTATATGTAAACCACCTTTCATCAAAATCCGGTGAAAACTGCATACTTTATGTCCCATAGCAGTTATATCGATTTGGACCAAATACTAATTAGTAAAAGTCATTGTTTAATTGTGAATAACAAAATATTGGTTTTTTTTAGTAGCTATATCTAAAAATAAACCGATCTGAACCATATACGACAAAGATGTCGAAAAGCCTAACATAAGTCACTGTGTCAGATTTCAGTGACACCGGAGTATAATTGCGCCTTTTAGTTATATTCAAATCTGGACCGATCTGAGCCAAATTGAAGAAGGACTGCGAAGAGCCTAACACAACTCACTGTCTCAAATTTCAGCGACATCGGATAACAAATGTGCCTTTTATGGCCCCAAAACCTAAAACCGAGAGACCTGTCTATATGGCAGCTACATCCAAATCTGGACAAATTTTGGCCAAGTTGGAGAAAAAAGTCGAAGAGCCTAACACAAAGCACTGTCTCAAATTCGGCGAATTCGGACAATAATTGCCCCTTTATGGGTCCAAAACCTAAAATCGAGAGATCGGTCTATCTGGGAGCTGTATTCAAATCTGGACCGATCTGGGCTAAATTGAAGAAGGACATCGATGGGCCTAACACAACTCAGTGTCTCAAATTTTAGCGACACCGGACAATAAATGCGCATATCATGGCGCATTTATTGTCCGAGAGATTGGTCTATATGGCAAATACCTTTTATTTAAGCTATATCCAAATCTGGACCTGTCTGTGGCATATTGCAGAAGTATATCAACGGGCTTAACTTAACCAACTGTTCCGAATTTCGGCGACATCGGACAATAAATGCGCCTTTCATGGGCCCAAAACCTTAAATCGAGAGATCGGTCTATATGACAGCCATATCCAAATCTGGACCGATGTGGGCCAAATTGAAGAAAGATGTCAAAGGTCCTAAGGCAACTCACTGTCCCAAATTTCAGCAAAATCCGATAATAAGTGTGGCTTTCATTGGCCTAAGACCTTAAATCGGAGGATCGGTCTATATGGCAGCTATATCCAAATCTGGACCGATCTGGGCCAAATTGGATAAGGATGTCAAAGTGCTTAACAAACTCACTGTCTTAAATTTCAGCAAAATCTGATAATAAATTATGGGCCTAAGACCCTAAATACGAGGATCGGTCTATATGACAGTTATATCAACATCTGGACTAATCTGGGCCAAATTGACGAAGGATGTCAAAGGGCCTAACACAACTTACTGTCCTAAATTTCACCTAATAAATGTGGCTTTTGTTGGCCTAAGACCCTAAATCGGCGGATCGGTCTATATAGGGGCTATATCAAGATATAGTCCGATATAGCGCATCTTCGAACTTAACCAGCTTATGATCAACAAGTAAAAGCGTGTTAAGTTCGGCCGGGCCGAATCTTATATACCCTCCACCATGGATCGCATTTGTCGAGTTCTTTTCCCGGCATCTCTTCCTAGGCAAAACAGGATATAAGAAAAGATTTGCTCTGCTATTAGAGCGATATCGAGATATGGTCCGGTTCGGACCACAATTAAATTATATGTTGGAGACCTGTGTAAAATGTCAGCCAATTCGAATAAGAATTGCGCCCTTTGGGGGCTCAAGAAGTAAAACAGAGAGATCGATTTATATGGGAGCTGTATCGGGCTATATACCGATTCAGAACATAATAAACACGTTTGTTGATGGTCATGAGAGAATCCGTCGTACAAAATTTCAGGCAAATCGGATAATAATTGCGACCTCTAGAGGCTCAAGAAGTCAAGATCCCAGATCGGTTTATATGACAGCTATATCAGGATATGAACCGATTTGAACCATACTTGGCACAGTTTTTGGATATCATAAAAAAATTTCCATTTTAATCGGATAAGAATTGAGCAGTCTAGAGGCTCAAGAAGTCAAGACCCAAGATCGGTTTATATCAATATATCAAAACATGGACCGATATGGCTCATTTACAATACCAACCGACCTACACTTATGAGAAGTATTTGTGCAAAATTTCAAGCGGCTAGCTTTAGCGGACGGACATGGCTAGATCGATACAAAATGTCACGACGATATAAAATATAAATACTTTATGGGGTCTCATACGAGTATATATATATATATATATATATATATATATATATATATATATATATATATATATATATATCAATTTAACCATCAAATTGATTTTGAGCTCTATATTGTCGTGATTTGTCTATATACATATTTGGCGGGCTTGGACGTCCCCCGAGGCACCCGACCCCAACAATAGAAACCATGTTTTGTTTTGACTGTGAGAGTGTAAAAAAAAAATTCGAACGAATCGCATTACCAATCTCCGAGATCTAGTGTTATTCAAAATTAGGGTAATGAGAAGTGCTTTTTAGGGGAGGGATTGCACTCAGACATTTCGACTCAAATATGAATATAAAATTCGTGCTGCACTCCCAAATCCATTTAATGTGAGCCCCATATTGCCATGGTCGGTAAATATGAACTGTTTGGAGGGTGTTTTGGGTTTGGGCCGGCCACCGGCACTTTGCCCTGAAAATATATATCAAATTCGTTCTTTACTTTGAAAAACTGTTGGTTAAACTTTAGTTTAGGTTGTGCTTTAGGGCGTACCCCCAAATACATGGTTCCAAAAATGGATATAAAATTCGTTTTCTTCTCTCAAATACCTTTCATTTGAGTCCCATATTGTCATAATGGGTCAATCAACCTATTTGATTTTATTTTTGGAAGAAAAAGCGCCACCTAGACTCGAACAAAAATTTTAATGTCATATTCGTAATCTACTCACAAATACTTTTCATTTGAGTCCCATAAAGGCATGGTCGGCTAATATGTATATTTGTGGGTGGGGCGACCTCCCATTATTTGGACCTAATTTTTTATGGCATATTTGTAATCTAATACTTTTCATTTGCGGCCAATATTGACATGAACGTCCAATATGTCTGTTTGGGGAAATTTTGATGTTGGGGCGGCGCGGGGGGTACTTAGACCCAAATTTTAATACCATATTCGTATTCTATTTACCAATACCTTTCATTTGATACCCATATTATCCCGATCGGTCCACTTTTGATTTTGGGTTGTGTTTTTGGGTAACGGGGGAGGGTCCGCCCCCTTCGGAAATCAATAAATTATAAATCCTTTTTCTCCTTCCTGACCATGTTCGCAATCTACTCCCGAGTACCTTTCTTTTGAGTCCCATATTGTCATGATCGTCTAAAAAACCTTCTTAAGGGGGTTTTGGGGTTGGGCGGCCCCCCAGTTCTTGGATCCAATTTTTAATATAACAAGTAAAAGCGTGCTAAGTTCGGCCGGGCCGAATCTTATATACCCTCCACCATGGATCGCATTTGCGAGTTCTTTTCCCGGCATCTCTTCTCAGGCAAAAAAAGGATATAAGAAAAGATTTGCTCTGCTATTAGAGCAATATCAAGATATGGTCCGGTTTGGACCACAATTAAATTATATGTTGGAGACCTGTGTAAAATGTCAGCCAATTCGAATAAGAATTGCGCTCTTTGTGAGCTCAAAAAGTAAAACAGAGAGATCGATTTATATGGGAGCTGTATCGGGCTATGGACCGATTCAGACAATAATAATCACGTATGTTGATGGTCATGAAAGAATCCGTCGTACAAAATTTCAGGCAAATCGGATAATAATTGCGACCTCTAGAGGCTCAAGAAGTCAAGACCCAAGATCGGTTTATATGACAGCTATATCAGGTTATAAACCGATTTGAACCATATTTGGCACAATTGTTGGATATCATAACAAAACACGTCGTGCAAAATTTCATCCCAATAGGATAAGAATTGCGCACTCTAGAGGCTCAAGAAGTCAAGACCCAAGATCGGTTTATATGGCAGCTATATCAAAACATGGACCGATATAGCCCATTTACAATACCAACCGACCTACACTAATAAGAAGTATTTGTGCAAAATTTTAAGCGGCTAGCTTTACTCCTTCGGAAGTTAGCGTACTTTCGACAGACAGACGGACGGACGGACGGACAGACGGACGGACAGACGGACGGACATGGCTAGATCGACATTAAATTTCACGACGATCAAGAATATATATACTTTATGGGGTCTAAGATGGATATTTCGAGTAGTTACAATCAGAATGACGAAATTAGTATACCCCCCCATCTTATGGTGTAGGGTATAAAACAAAAAGAAATGTAAAGGTTAAAAAAATAAACTCGCGGATATTTTCCGACTTTATTAAAAAAACACACTCTCAGATGTTGTTGGGTAAAAGTACATCGCAACCCGCACCTACCAATGCTTTTCAGGCACTACCATTTCGGTATTTTTGCAAAATGCACCTAACTCTTTCTTTTTATGACCACATCTCTTGAGATGAAAATATCAAAAAACTGTTTAACACATCATATGGATATTCTTAATGAATTTATTCAAGACAACTCTTTCGAAGTTTATGATATGTTTTTATAAATGCAGAAATATCCCTAAACACAATATATTAGGGCAAAATATTAGGCAAAGGTATTATATGTTGGATTGTATTAAAATTTTTCTGATTTCAAACGATTGAATTGAAGTGGATAAATTATACTTAAAAAGCCTTTTTTCATATTAGATAAATATTTATTTTAATTTTTCAAGTTTTGTTTGCCAGTTAGGGCGAAGATCATTAATTTTTTACAATTTTAATATAAATCATGGAAAGAAACAATTCAAAATTAATTTTAACAAAACAACATTTAACAAGTAAGAGCTTGCTAAGTTCGGCCGGGCCGAATCTTATATACCCTCCACCATGGTTCGCATTTGTCGAGTTCTATGCTCTGTATCTCAAAACAAATATCGTAAACAAATAATATTGAACAAGAACTGTTATGCTATTGGAGCTATATCAAGTTTTATTGGGTTGCCCAAAAAGTAATTGCAGATTTTACATATAGTCGGCGTTGACAAATTTTTTCACAGCTTGTGACCCTGTAGTTGCATTCTTTCTTCTGTCAGTTATCAGCTGTTACTTTTAGCTTGCTTTAGAAAAAAAGTGTAAAAAAGGTATATTTGATTAAAGTTCATTCAAAGTTTTATTAAAAATGCATTTACTTTCTTTAAAAAATTACTTTTTGGGCAACCCGAAGAAGCAAAATCGGGAGATAGGACTATATGGGAGCTGTATTACGCTATTTATCAATTCAGACCATATTAGACACGTATGTTGAAGGTCATGAGAGAAGCCGTTGTACAAAATTTCTGCCAAATCGGATGAAAATTGCGCCCTCTAGAGGCTCAAGAAGTCAAGATCCCAAATCGGTTTATATGGCAGCTATATCAGTTTATGTACCGATTTGCGCCATACTCAGCACAGTTATTGGAAGTCATAACAGAACATCTCATGCAAAATTTTATCCAAAACGGATGAGAATTGCGCGCTTTATTGGCTCAAGAAGTCAAGATCAAAGATCGGTTTATATGGCAGCTATATCAAAACATGGACTGATCTTGACCATACTTAGCGCACTTGTTGGAAGTGATACCAAAATACAACGTGCAAAATTTCAGTCAAATCGGACGAAAATTGCGACTTCTTGAGACTCAAAAATTCAAGACCCAAGATCGGTTTATATGGCAGCTATATCAAAACATGGACCGATTTGGCCCATTTACTATACCATCCGACCTACACTTATAAAAAGTGTTTGTGCAAAATTTCAAGCGGCTAGCTTTGCTCTTTCGAAAGTTAGCATGCTTTCGACAGACAGACGGACGGACGGACATGGCTAGTTCGACTTAAATACATTAATATATACAATACATTAATATACAAGATTCGGCCTGGCCGAACTAAGAACGCTCTTACTTGTTATCTATGGCAAATATAGCCACTTAAACTACCTGGAATACCTATTGTTAACGACCGCCTTAGGGTGGGAAATTAAAAAAAAAACAAGTAAAAGCGTGCTAAGTTCGGCCGGGCCGAATCTTATATACCCTCCACCATGGATCGCATTTGTCAAGTTCTTTTCCCGGCATCTCTTCTTAGGCAAAAAAGTATATAAGAAAAGAGTTACTCTGCTATTAAAACGATATCAAGATATGGTCCGGTTCGGACCACAATTAAATTATTATTGGAGGCCTGTGTAAAATTTCAGCCAATTCGTTTAAGAATTGCGCCCATTGGGGCTCACGAAGTAAAATAGAGAGAACGATTTATATGGGATCTGTATCGGGCTATAGACCGATTCAGACCATAATAAACACGTTTGTTGATGGTCATGAGAGGATCCATCGTACAAAAACTCAGGCATATCGGATAATAATTGCGACCTCTAGGGGTCAAGAAGTCAAGATCCCAGATCGGTTTATATGGCAGCTATATCAGGTTATGAACCGATTTGAACCTTATTAGACCCAGTTGTTGAAAGTAAAAATAAAATACGTCATGCAAAATTTCAGCCAAATCGGATAGGAATTGCGCCCTCTAGAAGCTCAAGAAATCAAATCCCCAGATCTGTTTATATGACAGCTATATCAGTTTATGAATCGATTTGAACCATACTTGGCACAGTTGTTTGATATCATAACGAAATACTTCGTGCAAAAATTCATTCAAATCGGATAAGAATAGTGCCCTCTAGAGGGTCAAGAAGTCAAGACCCAAGATCGGTTTATATGGCAGCTACATCAGGTTATGGACCGATTTGAACCATACTTGGCACAGTTGTTGGGTATCATAACAAAACACGTCGTGCGAAATTCCATTCCAATCGGATAAGAATTGCGCACTCTAGAGGCTCAAGAAATCAAGACCCAAGATCGGTTTATATGGTAGCTATATGAGGTTATGGACCGATTTGAACCATACTTGGCACTGTTGTTGGATATAATAAGAAAATACGTGGTGCAAAATTTCATTCCAATCGGATAAGAATTGCGCACTCTAGAGGCTCAAGAAGTCAAGACCCAAGATCGGTTTATATGGCAGCTATATCAGGTTATGGACCGATTTGAACCATACTTGGCACAGTTTTTGGATATCATAACAAAACACGTTGTGCAAAATTTCATTCTGATCGGATAAGAATTGCGCACGCTAGAGGCTCAAGAAGTCAAGACCCAAGATCGGTTTATATGGCAGCTATATCAGGTTATGGTCCGATTTGAACCATACTTGGCACAGTTGTTGGATATTGTAATGCGCCTTGGTTAGGAATGCATAATTTTTATTAAAATTATCATGTTTTCATTTCCAGCAGAATATTGTTCAATAGAACGGAGTAGGACGTGGGAGTTCTGGTCAGCTAGCAAGAGCAGTCGGCTGGGGGGGTTCGTGTCCTTTCCTTTCTATATACGGTTAACCACTACAATAATAAATTAACTCCCTTTTTTTTTTTTTTTTTTTTTTAAAGAAAAATGCATTACTTTATCCACAAAATTATTAAAACCAAGTCGTCAAACAAAACAAAAAAAAAAAAAACAAGCCCCAGATATTAACGACTCGAATTGAAATCTAACACAAGCTATATTGGTTTGGCCTTGGTCACGAAAATATTCTGACTACTCCAGGATGTTAATGAGAGAGTCACGCCTCGTTACCCTTCCCTTTCCGATGTCCTTATGGCAGTTAATTAGATTACAGGACCCCATAACGAAACCTTTAATTACCCCATTATACCATCAGTTCCGTCGTCATCATAGAGAAACTCTAAAGATTTCGTTTATTCCATCTCTATGTATTTGTATTCATAAACAAGAATTTCTTTTGGTATTCATATGAGAAAAATGTCTCAATCTAATACAAAAATTTCAATATCTTAAACTAATGCTAACGCGTGATAAAAATAAATATATGAAAACAAATTACTGGATATAATGATAAATGATGCATGTAGCATAGTAGGCGTGTAGGGTGCCTTATATGAAATAAATAAAAACTTCATTAGCACTTGATAATGATGTTACCCATTAATAATTAAAATATCTATAAAGGAATAACAAAAAATTACTATGTACATGGGTATACCAAAACAAAAGTAAAAGACTTTACCATTGCATCTTATAATCAAAACAAAAATAAAATAGATTCTTTTTCTTTCATCTTCGGGTGAGAAGAGTTTCTCTGAATCTGAATGAAAAATGACAGAGCTCACAACATCAAAAGTGCATAAAGCAATCAAGTACTGCGATCAAAGAGACAAAAAAAAAATTTTTGAGAGCAGCTTTACCGCCCACGCAAACTCTTCCTAGCTGTATTCTCTTTTTTTTAAGAGATTTAAGAGACAAGAGTACAAAACAAGTAAAGGCGTGCAAAGTTCGGCCGGGCCGAATCTTATATACCCTCCACCATGGATCGCATTTGTCGAGTTCTTTTCCCGGCATCTCTTCTTAGGCAAAAAAAGGATATAAGAAAAGATTTGCTCTGCTATTAGAGCGATATCAAGATATGGTCCGGTTTGGACCACAATTAAATTATATGTTGGAGACCTGTGTAAAATGTCAGCCAATTCGAATAAGAATTGCGCCCTTTGTGGGCTCAAGAAGTAAAATAGAGAGATCGATTTATATGGGAGCTATATCAGGCTATAAACCGATTCAGACCATAATAAACACGTATGTTAATGGTCATGAGAGAATCCGTCGTACAAAATTTCAGGCAAATCGGATAATAATTGCGACCTCTAGAGGCTCAAGAAGTCAAGATCCCAGATCGGTTTATATGGCAGCTATATCAGGTTATGAACTGATTTGAACCATATTTGGTACAGTTGTTGGATATCGTAACAAAACACGTCGTGCCCAAAATTCATTCAAATTGGATAAGAATTGCGCCCTCTAGAGGCTCAAGAAGTCAAGACCCAAGATCGGTTTATATGACAGCTATATCAGGTTATGAACCGATTTGAACCATACTTGGCACAGTTGTTGGATATCGTAACAAAACACGTCGTGCAAAATTTCATTCTGATCGGATAAGAATTGCGCACTCTAGAGGCTCAAGAAGTCAAGACCCAAGATCGGTTTATATGGCAGCTGTATCAGGTTATGGACCGATTTGAACCATACTTGGCACAGTTGTTGGATGTCATAACAAAACACGTCGTGCAAAATTTCATTCCAATCGGATAAGAATTGCGCACTCTAGAGGCTCAAGAAGTCAAGACCCAAGATCGGTTTATATGGCAGCTGTATCAGGTTATAGACCGATTTGAACCATACTTATCACAGTTGTTGGATGTCATAACAAAACACGTCGTGCAAAATTTCATCCCAATCGGATAAGAATTGCGCACTGTAGAGGCTCAAGAAGTCAAGACCCAAGATCGGTTTATATGGCAGCTATATCAAAACATGGACCATTTACAATACCAACCGACCTACACTAATAAGAAGTATTTGTGTAAAATTTCAAGCGCCTAGCTTAACTCCTTCGGAAGTTAGCGTGCTTTCGACAGACAGACGGACGGACGGACGGACAGACGGACGGACATGGCTAGATCGACATAAAATTTCACGACGATCAAGAATATATATACTTTATGGGGTCTCAGACGAATATTTCGAGTAGTTACAAACAGAATGACGAAATTAGTATACCCCCCATCTTATGGTGGAGGGTATAAAAATAAAGAGAAAATCAAGAGACTTACCGAACGTGATGATGTTGAGAAGGCCTTTTCAATATCAGCTCCGTTGGTTTATGCTGCAAGCTAAAATAAATTTATGGGTGCGATTTTGTACCCACTCTCGTCTTATCCATTATCGGGGCTTTTATATGAGCTATGTCAATTTCAATTGGGCATCTAGCTTAATGGTAATATCTGCTATGGTATATATACACTCGAAAAATTTAATCAGTTAATTTAGAATAACATGGTGAATATGATAGAAAGTGAGGATTTCTATTATTAACTCGCAAATCAAAACCAAATTTTTATACTGGAACTAATTTTTAAATTATTCTTTTTTTTTTTTTTTTAATTTTAAAAGATATCATTCGATTAAACTATAGAAAAAAAATTTTTTTTTCTTTGTTTATTTTTGGTAACTCATGTTTAATTCACACACTTTTTATCATATACACATTGTTTTTTCCGTTTCGGCTGGATGTGTCGAAAAAAATTCCTTTACGATAAAATTAATTAAATTTCAAAATAAATTTTACTCTTTTAACTTTTAATTCTTAAACGAGCTGCGACTTTGATCTTCATTGATGTCGTTTCCCATCTGTCTTTCGATGTTTTGCCTGAGTACCGTATGGTGATTAGACATAGGCTCGTGTATGGGACTATGACATAAAACGCAAAACTACATTTATGAAATGACCCAAACTGGTTGTGTTTTCGTCCTCTTTATTTTATTTTCTCTGTTTCCAAGTAGACCAATGGACAGTGGCGGGGTAAAAATAGTCAATCTTTGAGACTTCCAAAGCACTGTAATATACGAGGGTTTCAGCCCTCTAAATGAAATTAAACGTTTATGCTCTCCACGGAAAATATTGCGATGCCAATATTTCTTTTGGGTCTCAAAGAGAATGGACACTGCTAAAGCAGATTCCCGTGTTGATTCCCAAAAATTCGTTGCCAGACGGAACTTTAAGCCAAGCCTACCATGCGTTCAAGGTATTCCATGGGTGACGAGATTCACCCCAGAAATCTTGTGCGTAAGATTTAAGCACCGTCTGCAAAAAGACAAATACATTCTCTAGCACTTTGCATATCTACAACCAATTCTGGAATAATTCCCTTACCTGGGACTTTAGAAGTTTTGGGTGAACACGTCTTTCAGAGTACGTCTGAATAAAATATTATCCTATAACGTGGCTTTATACTTTCGAAACACTTATAAAACCTTATCAAAACCAATTGAGCCAGAATAAATAATCTCCACCTTCACTTCAAAATATTTCGTGGATTGATGAGATTAAGGGAGATATCTTTTCCATTTAGATCTTCTTCACTTGGCTGGTCGAATCGAAAGAGGAAGTCTTCTCTATTCCTCGAGTATAGGAAGTCGGTACTAGCTACCAAGTAGTCACAAATATGGATTACTTAATGAAACACATGGCCTTTTCAGCAAGCATTTTGCTTGTTGTTATAGCCCAATTGCTGTCACACCATATGACACAAAAGAATCGCATGCGGTAAAAATGACAAGTAAACAAAGCAGAAACCGTTGCAGTTCAAAATGCACATTCAAGTACAACAAGTCCATTACAATATCATAGCAAAACACGTCATGCAAAATTTCGTTCCAATCGGATAAGAATTGCGCACTCTACAGGCTCAAGAAGTCAAGACCCAAGATCGGTTTATATGGCAGCTATATCAAAACATGGACCGATATGGCCCATTTACAATACCAACCGACCTACACTAATAAGAAGTATTTGTGCAAAATTTCAAGCGGCTAGCTTTACTCCTTCGGAAGTTAGCGTGCTTTCGACAGACAGACGGACGGACGGACAGACGGACGGACATGGCTAGATCGACATAAAATGTCACGACGATCAAGAATATATATACTTTATGGGGTCTCAGACGAATATTTCGAGTAGTTACAAACAGAATGACGAAATTAGTATACCCCCCATCTTATGGTGGAGGGTATAAAAAACAAGTTATAGTCCGATTCGGACCATCAATAAATGGTGAACATTGTAGAAGACGTTGTGCAATATTTCAGTTTATTCGGATAAGAATTGCGCCTTGTAGTGGCTCAAGAAGCAAAATCGGAAGATAGGTTTATATGGGAGCTGTATCAAGCTATTGATCGATTCAGACCATATAAGACACGTATGTTGAAGGTCATGAGAGAAGCCGTTGCCAAATCGGATGAGAATTGCGCCCTCTAGAGGTTCGAGAAGTCAAGATCCCAGATCGGTTTATATGGTAGCTATATCAGGTTATCAACTGATTTGCGCCATATTTAGCACAGTTATTGGAAGTCACAACAAAACACCTCATGCAAAATTTCAGCCAAATTGGATGAGAATTGCTCGCTCTACTGACTCAAGAAGTCAAGATCCAAGATCGGTTTATATGACAGCTATACCAGATTATGGACCGATTTGAATCATACTTAGCACAGTTAATGGAAATGATACCACAACACTACGTGCAAAATTTCAGTTAAATCGGACGAGAATTGCGCCCTCTAGAGGCTCAAGAAATCAAGACCCAAGATTGGTTTATGTGGCAGCTATATCAAAACATGGACCGATGCAAACCATACCTAGCGTAGTTGTTGGAAGTCATACCAAAACATTAAGTGCAAAATTTCAATGAAATCGGATAAGAATTGCTGCCTCTAGAGGCTCAAGAAGTCAAGACCCAAGATCGGTTTATATGGCATTTACAATACCAACCGACCTACACTAATAGAAAGTATTTGTGCAAAATTTCAAGCTTCTTACTTTACTCCTTCGAAAGTTAGCGTGCTTTCGACAGACAGACGGACGGACGGAAATGGCTAGATCGATTTAAAATGGCATGACGATCAAGAATATATATACTTTATGGGGTCTTAGGCGCATATTTCGAGATGTTACAAAGAGAATGACGAAATTAGTTTACCCCCATCCTATGGTGGAGGGTATAAAAACAACAGATGATTTAATCAAGACATAAATAATAATAACAATTAAAAGCGAGGTAAGTTCGGCCGAGCCGAATCTTATATACCCTCCCATGGTGGCGAGTTATTTGCCCGGTATCTCTTTTTAGGCAAACAAAGGATAAAGGAAAGGAATTGCTATGCTATTGAAGCTATATCAAGTTATGGTCCGATTCGGGCTATTATTGTATTGAAAGTTGGAGAACATAGTAGAAGTCATTGATCAAATTTTAGCCACTTCGATAAGAATTGCGAACTTTAGAGACTCAAGAAGTTAAATCGAGAGACCGGTTTATATGGGAGCTGTATGCGACCATAGGCCGTTTCAAAACATATTTGTCACGTAAGTAGAAGGTCATGAGAGAAACCGTTGTACGTAATTTCGGCCAAATTGGATATAAATTGCGCCCTCTAGAAGCTCAACAAATCAATATCCTAGATCGGTTTAAATGGCAGCTATATCAAAACATTTACCGATATGGCCCATTTACAATACCAACTGACCTACACCAATGAGAAGTATTTGAGCAAAATTTCTAGCGCCTAGCTTTACCCCCTTCGAAAGTTAGCGTCAGGCAGACTGACGGACATGGCTAGATCGACTTAAAATGCCATGACGATCAAGAATATTGATACTTTATGGGTGTCTTAGACGAATATTTCTAGGAGCTCCAAAGGGAATGACAAAATTAGTATATCCCACCCTATGGTGGGTGGTATAACAATTAAAAGCGTGGTAAGTTCGACCGGGCCGAACCCACCTTCGTGGATTCTGCTAAAAATTTATCCAAAATGGATGTAGTTGAAGGGCATAATTTTGCTTTATATACCAAACTTCTGTCAAACCAGCAAAAACTAAATCTTCTAAGAACCGAACAAGGATGATCGAGAGATCGGTTTATATAGGCGCTATATCCGGCTATAGACTCACTTAGACCGTATTAGGCACAATTTTTGGAAGTCGTAACAGAATAGCACAGGCAAAATTTCATCCAAATCGGACAAAGTTTGCGGCATCCAGGGGCTCAAAAATCACGATAGCGTTCGAACTCGTATAGCTAGTCTCTTGAAATTTTGCAAAAATACTTAGTATTGATGAAGGTCGTTGCGGATTGGGAACAAATGGGCTATATCGGTTCAGATTTCGATATAGCTCCCATATAAACCGATCTTACGATTTGATTTTTTGAGCCCCTGGAAACCCCAATTTTCTTCCGATTTGGCTGAAATTTTGCACAAAGTGTTCTACAAGTGTATTACGGTCTAAATCGGTCAAGAACATGATATCTTCCATGTAAACCGACCTCCCGATTTGGCTGTAATTTTGCACATAGTGTGCTGTTATGACTTTTAACAAGTGTACTAAGTACACGAGAACTTGATATAACTCCCATGTAAACCGATCCCTCGATCATACTTGTTCGGTTCCTAGAGCTTTTATTTTTGCTGGTTTTACAGAAGTTTGGTATATAGAATATAATTATGCCCTTCAACTAAATTTATTTTGTATAAATTTTTAGCAGAATCCATCGTGGTGTGTTCCCAAGATTCGGCCCGGCCGAACTTAGCACGCCACAATAGGATGGGGTATACTTATCTAGTCATTCCGTTTGTAACTCCTCGAAATATTCGTCTAAGGCCCCATAAAGTATATATATCAATCCTTTCGACGTTATGAGTCGATCTAGCCACGTCCGTCAGTGCGTCCGTTTGTCGAAATCATGATAGCGGTCGTACGCGTAAAACTAGCCGCTTCAAATTTTGCACAGATACTTCGTATTTATGTAGGTCGTAGGAGATTGCTAATTGGCCATATTGGTTTAGATTTTGATATAGCTCCCATAAAAACCGATCTCCCGTTTTGACTTCTTAAGCAATTTGGCTGAAATTTTGCATGTAGTGTTCTGTTATAATTTCCTACAATTGTGTCATGTACGGTCGAGTCGGTTTATAACCTGTTATAGCTCCCATATAAACCGATCTGCCGATTTGATTTCTTGAGCCGTTACAAACCGCAATTTTTGTCCCATTTGGGTGAAAGTTTGCATGTGGTGTTCTGTTATGACTTTCAACAACTGTGTCTGGTACGGTTTAAATCTTTCTATAACCTAATATAGCCCCCATATAAACCGATCCCCTTTTGAATTCTTGAGTCCTTAAAAGCCGTAATTTTTGTCCGATTTGGGTGAAATTTTGCATGCGGTGTTTTGTTACGACTTCCACATGTAGACCTGTCTCTCGATCATCCATGTTCGGCTCCTAGAATTAATTATTGCTGGTTTGGCAGAAGTTTGGTATGTAGAATAAAATTATGCCCTTCAACTAAATATATAGAAAAATCCATGGTGGTGGGTTCCCAAGATTCGGTCCGGCCGAACTAAGCATTTGTTTTAAATAAGTTATTTCGATATCTTCGAAAAGGTTTTCGTTTTCCTCAGAGCTTAAGTTATTAATTTTTCGTGAGTTTTGTTAAAATGCATCTTAAAAAAAATTTCAAATGGCTTGTAACAAACGAGGCATTGCATGTTTCCAAAAGCATTCCTAATTGTGAAATATGAACGCTGCATATTAACGATAACAACTAACCTGAAATCATTATTTGATAGCAACAGGTTATTTCGCTGAGTATTTTTTGCAAAAATTATGCGTACACCTAAGCGTATGTTCATTCGTTGCTATCTGAACAACGACTTAAGCAGATCTTAAGCAGAGAGCTAAGCGTACGTGTGAATTGAGTATGGGATATAGAGTGAAGAAAATAATAATGTTGGCCACTACTGTTCTAAACGCACGCAAAAAATTTTTTACCACAAACAATATATGTATTTTCCGCAGCGCATTTACAAGAAAATGCGATTTGGACGTCATGTTTGTCTGAAAGGGCTATTTTGGGTATTATTGTGAAAAAATTCAGGCAAAATTTATTTTTTGTTCTTAAGGACACTTATTTGCGAACGCAAAATCATTAGGAGATCTTCCTTCGTTTTTTTCGTATAATTCTTCCTATTTGAGTTTTCGTTTTCTAAAAAAAAAAAAAAAAACATAACGGAGTTGTGCGAAAATGGAAGGCTTCTAATACAATTAAGTATTAAGTTAAGTATTAACATCGAAATAAATCCATACAAACTTTGACAGAGTTTAAATTACCTACTAAATCTGCTTTAAACTAGTAAAAAATTGAGTTGGAATCATTCAACAACATTAAATTTAACGTGATATCTTTTCAACGTCCACAATCTGCAATACTTTGAAATTAATAAGAATATACATACACATAAGCATTAATATATAAATAAGTTAAAACTACTTTAGTTGAAATTCCACATAACATGTTCTATATATCAAGAGTGAAAGGTATTATGAGGGAAAGACAAACCTTATATTTGTCACAAATTCAAAGTCCAACGTTTTTCACAAAAAAAGCTTACTTTGTTGAAACGAATTTGTGTGAAACGAATTATGTTTTTGCGTGCAGGCTTAACAATGCCAAAACATTTTATTATTTAGTTAATATTTTATTTTATAATCATGAGTTATTGTTATTTGAATCATGTATTATTGTCCAATACATATTGGTTCGTTTGCTATGCAATATCGTTTAAACAATGTTTTTAGTGCGTAAAACATTTTATTCGAGCTAGTCATCAAACTATGTTAATATGAAGTCTCACACTATCCTGCTGGAATTCTACACCTTTTCTATCGTTAATTTCTCATCTCCTATGATTGAGTGCATTACGAAATATGTCCAACTTATCTCAATAAACTTCAGAGCCATTGTGGTATTAAGTTGGCGTTTTTCGCAATAGCTCAAAAATATAACCCCCTGCAATCCCAGGGGGGTTAGGTTGAAAAGAGGGTGCAGATATTAATCCGCCCCATGCCACTATGGACATACACCTAAGCCAGTAATCGGCTTATTGTGCGCTCTAAAAACTATAAAGAAACCTCTTAAAATAAAATTTGAAGTTAGGAATTCCGTGCTACTTACAAAATCCTTAATTGTTTTCAATACCTCTCCCCTTATTTGGTTCATGTCTGGTATTGTGTCTCCACCTAAGTGTCGGTATCTGTCCGACGCGAAAGCCGGGCAATGGCAAAGGAAATACTCCAACGTCTCTGATCTTCCCAACATGCCCTACACATGCTATCACTTGCCGCACTGATTTTACGTAAGTGAAAGTTTTGAGAGAAACTTTTTATACCCTCCACCATAAGATGGGGGTATACTAATTTCGTCATTATGTTTGTAACTACTCGAAATATTCGTCTGAGACCCCATAAAGTATATATATTCTTGATCGTCGTGACATTTTATGTCGATCTAGCCATGTCCGTCCGTCTGTCCGTCCGTCCGTCCGTCTGTCTGTCGAAAGCACGCTAACTTCCGAAGGAGTAAAGCTAGCCGCTTGAAATTTTACACAAATATTTCTTATTAGTGTAGGTCGGTTGGTATTGTAAATGGGCCATATCGGTCCATGTTTTGATATAGCTGCCATATAAACCGATCTTGGGTCTTGAATTCTTGAGCCTCTAGAGTGCGCAATTCTTATCCGATTTATCTGAAATTTTGCACGACGTGTTTTGTTATGACATCCAACAACTGTGCCAAGTATGGTTCAAATCGGTTCATAACCTGATATAGCTGCCATATAAACCGATCTTGGGTCTTGACTTCTTGAACCTCTAGCGTGCGCAATTCTTATCTGATCAGAATGAAATTTTGCACGACGTGTTTTGTTATTATATCCAACAACTGTGCCAAGTATGGTTCAAATCGGTCCATAACCTGATATAGCTGCCATATAAACCGATCTTGGGTCTTGACTTCTTGAGCCTCTAGAGTGCGCAATTCTTATCCGATTGGAATGAAATTGTGCACGACGTGTTTTGTTATTATATCCAACAACTGTGCCAAGTATGGTTCAAATCGGCCCATAACCTGATATAGCTGCCATATAAACCGATCTTGGGTCTTGACTTCTTGAGCCTCTAGAGGGCACAATTCTTTTCCGATTTGAATGAATTTTTGCACGAAGTATTTCGTTATGATATCCAACAACTGTGCCAAGTATGGTTGAAATCGGTCAATAACCTGATATAGCTGTCATATAAACAGATCTGGGGATTTGACTTCTTGAGCTTTTAGGGGGCGCAATTCCTGTCCGGTTTGGCTGAAATTTTGCATGACGTATTTTATTTTTACTTTCAACAACTGTGTCAAATAAGGTTCAAATAGGTTCATAACCTGATATAGCTGCCATATAAACCGATCTGGGATCTTGACTTCTTGACCCCTAGAGGTCGCAATTATTATCCGATATGCCTGAAATTTTGTACGATGGATCCTCTCATGACCATCAACAAACGTGTTTGTTATGGTCTGAATCGGTCTATAGCCCGATACAGATCCCATATAAATCGTTCTCTCTATTTAACTTCGTGAGCCCCAATGGGCGAAATTCTTATACGAATTGGCCGAAATTTTACACAGGTCTTCAACATATAATTTAATTGTGGTCCGAACCGGACCATATCTTGATATCGTTTTAATAGCAGAGCAACTCTTTTCTTATATCCTTTTTTGCCTAAGAAGAGATGCTGGGAAAAGAACTCGACAAATGCGATCCATGGTGGAGGGTATATAAGATTCGGCCCGGCCGAACTTAGCACGCTTTTACTTGTTTATCTTGGCGGCGTCATTAACGCTATCGACGGGTACACAGAAAAGCTTCCAGGAGGCACGTTTTGCCGCTCTGGTAATCTTATTGTATTCCTTGAGCCGTGTGTAATACACATCCCAATAAACTTCCGCTTTTTTAAGACGTGCTTTGTTAAAAATTCTGCAGACCTCTTTCCTGCGAATCGCTCCGGTCACCCAGGATTTTTCTTCGGCTGATTTCTGTTCCCGAAGGGGACAACTATCTTCGAAGGACCTCACCAGTGCAGTCGTATTCCGTTGACATTTTTATCAATGTCTTCTAATATAGACTATATAACCATTTTTTGGTGAATATCTGCTAATGATGCTGGCTTTGGTTCGAATCCTGACAAGAAAATCAGAAAAAAATTTAGCCTTGTACTTTTTGTGGCCATGAAAATGAGTTTTTTTATGGAGTTCTAAATGCTAATGCGTCTAAGCAAATTTTGTTCTGTAAGAAGAGGAGGAAGCCGTATGTCAACGTTCGAATTTAATCCTAGACGATCGTTAGAAAATCATGCGTTTCTAAACACACCATCATGGGATCGATGAAACACAGGTTCGATTCTACGCAACACGTAAAACGATTTGCAACCTTTAAATAACTGTGAACTTGACGTTGTCAGAATGTGAACTGCTGTGGAGGGTTTCGAACGTTTCATTAACAAATCACTGTTGTTGGTTTATAAACATTATCGGTTGAACTGACAACATCTGCGTGTTCACTTTTATGGACCAAAGGATTCAATTTGATAACACCGTGCATGATTTCTATGGGTGTAGCTGTTGTCATGAAACGAAATTACTAAAGGCTCTATTACACGGCGTGTAGTTGTCTCATCACATGTCAAATTTAGCACATGTTGAGTTGTACATGTCGTGTGATACAAACAAAACTAACATATGGAAATCTCTTTTCCAAACAGCACATGTAATTTTTTTCGATTAGAGCGTGCTGTATTTCTTCTGACGAAAACATAAAGAAATGAGCTGTTTTGTTGTCAGTCGATTGGAAGCAACCCCAAATTAAATTATTTTCACAAATTTATGATTTAACCAGGTTTCTCACAACTTTAGCAATTATTACGCATGAAAACAAACAGATTTTGCTCAAATTTTTAGGTTATGTCATACGAAAATAGCATACAGGTGTGATAGCACAAATGATGAATCGTATGTAAATTGACAATTTTGACAAACACTTTCAATTACATGTGAATACAAAAAGTGGTAAGTCATAAGACATCTACATGCCGTATAATAGCGCCTTAAGTGAAGTACATTTAAAACTCGGGCAGGTGAACAAAATTTGGAGATAAATCTTCTTTCGACAAGCATGTGTGTTCTTGCAATTCATGCATAGCCAAAGAGCAGACATTTTCAGGTTGCTGGGATTGGCTTCATTGTTTGAAATTTAAAAGTATTTGCTTGTTTGCGGGTCTATAAACCCCACGCACATGTTAAGTTTAGGATAGGGACATGCATAACATATGTGTTTTGCATTCCAACATTAACTGGAGTACTAAACCCTACCATGTATTAACTCTGAAGTTTCTTAATTACGGAAATTTTAGCTTCCAAAATCTTTTTGCATAATTAAAAGAAAAATTGTTTCTATTTGAGTTGAAGACAGTGAAGGACTAAATACCCGAGTGAATTTAAACAGCCATTTTGTATTTGGAATGAAAGCACAAATAGTTTTAAATAAACAAACGGCGAAACAGAAACAAACAGACAATAACAAAAGACAAAAGATAACAACACTTCAGTATTTGGGAGCAACTTAATGAAGACGAAATGAATGGAAAAATACTTTTCTTCTTTTGTTGTCAAACAAATGACGAAGGCTTGATTGGAATCTTAATGAAATAACATCTCCCCCGCATAAAAGAGAAGGCGACAGACAAGCACAACGACAACGATACGGTAGTGAAGTGGCCTAAATAGCACAGCTCGACTGGAAGCTTTGGCAAGGATGCTGGTGCTGGTGCTACTGCTACTGGACCCACTCACTCATATATATAACGTATCTGGCATTCACGCAGCATTGAATGTTAGTGTTAGTAAAATATTTAAATAAAATTACATTTTGTTTACTTTCTGGAAACGGCAGAACAAAATTAGCATAAACATTTTCACTTTTGCAAAAATACCCCAATACCTATAGCAGTGAATTGGTTGGCACAAGTGCAAAGACAACATCCTCTCTGAGTGAGTGTCTTCCATAACCTGTATGTCAAACAAAAGAGTTCTACGAAACGTTCACAAAGACAACAATTAGTTGGTCCTAACCCAAACAAAGCATGGAGGGTGGGGCGAAAGCTATCGGGCGAAGGATGCTAGGATGAAGGATATCCAGCTCTAAACAACAACAACAAATGGCCACAGCTGCTTTGCTTACTTTCAAAGCAAAAAGCTTAAAAATGCAGGAATTGGTAAGATTTCCATTATTAAAACACAGGAGTCTGTACGCACTATGACTTCGAAAATATGGAGAAAAATTGTTCTCCTGCTTTATGTAATGATTAACTTTTTTATAATAACTAAGTACCAATAACATTCAATTAAATTAAACTTCGTGTTACGGTCAAGACGTTTTTAAAAATAATGAAATCATATGCTGTATGTTTTAGTTGAACGTTAACCTGAACAAATTAAATATTTCTTTATTCTGTGCATGTGGTAAACAATTTTGTAAGATAATTCTAGCTCATATGAAACAAGAAAAAGCGTGATAAGTTCGGCCGGGCCGAATCTTATATATCCTCCATCGTGGATAGCGTTTGTCAAGTTCTTTGCCCGGTATCCCGTTCGAGGCAAAACAACTTCTTTGGACGGTGTTTCTTTTTATAGGCAGAAACTAAAAAATGATAGTAGGAGGTCATAACAAGAAACAGTTAGAGGCTCAAGAAGTATATTCGGGAGGTCGGTTTATATGGATGCTATATCAGATTTCGAAACGATTAGAAGCATGTTCGGTACATCTTTTGAAGGTTATAGAAAAAATCTTCATGCAAAATTTTAGTCAAATCGGATGAAAATTTTGGGCTATAGAGGCTCAATGAGTATATTGGGAAGAAAATTTCAGGAACCATAGCTGTGCTGCTTTACAAGTTAGCGTGCTTTTGACAGTCGGACGGACATGGCCAGATCGACTCAAAATGTCATGACGTTCAAGAATATGTATACTTTATAGTGTCTTCCAAGAATGTTTCGAAGTGTCCTATGGTGGAGGGTATAAAATTTTATTGTTTAGTTTGAAGTTAGATTAGAGCGGCGGTTTTTATACCCCCCGCCATAGGATGAGGATATACTAATTTCGTCATTCTGTTTGTAACTACTCGAAATATTCGTCTGAGACTCCATAAAGTATTTATATTCTTGATCGTCGTGAGACTTTATGTCGATCTAGCCATGTCCGTCCGTCCGTCTGTCTGTCGATCTTGGGTCTTGATTCCTTGAACCTCTAGAGGGCGCAATTTTTATCCGATTGGAATGAAATTTTGCACTACGTGTTTTGTTATGATACCCAACAACTGCGCCAAGTATGGTTCACATCGGTCTATAACCTGATATAGCTGCCATATAAACCGATCTCGGGTCTTGACTTCTTGAGCCTTTGGAGGGCGCAATTCTTATCCGATTGGAATGAAATTTTGCACTATGTGTTTCGCTATGACTTCCAATAACTGTGCTATGTAAGGCTTAAATCGGTCCATAACCTGTTATAGCTGTCATATAAACCGATCTGTGGACTTGGCTTCTTTAGCTTCTTGAGAGCGTAATTACTCTCAGATTTAACTGAAATTTAGCATAACGTATTTTATTATGACTTTCAACAACTGTGCCAAATAAGGTTCCAATCGGTTCATAACCTTATATAGCTGCCATATAAACCGATCTGGGATCTTGACTTCTTGAGCCTCTAGAGGTCGCAATTATTTCCCGATTTGCCTGATTTTTTTCGACGGAAGCTCTCATGACCATCAACATAAATCGATCTCTCTATTTTACTTCTTGAGCCCCCAAAGGGCGCAATTCTTATTCGAATTGGCTGACATTTTACACTGGTCTCCAACGTATAATTTAATTGCGGTCCGAACTGACCATATCTTGATATCGCTCTAACAGCAGAACAAATCTTTTCTTTTATCCTTTTTTGCGTAAGAAGAGATACCGGGAAAAGAACTCCACAAATGCGATCCATGGTGGAGGGTATATAAGATTCGGCCCGGCCGAACTTAGCACGCTTTTACTTGTTTTCTATACAAACTTACCTAGACTATTTTAGTCTATTGTGATAACACAGTAGCGACAGAATAGGCCTCTGTTGGAAATATTGGGTTGCCCAAAAAGTAATTGCGGATTTTTTAAAAGAAAGTAAATGCATTTTTAAAAAAAACTTAGAATGAACTTTAATCGAATATACTTTTTTACATTTTTTTTCTAAAGCAAGCTAAAAGTAACAGCTGATAACTGACAGAAGAAAGAATGCAATTACAGAGTCACAAGCTGTGAAAAAATCCCATCATAATACAATTTGGTGGAATTTCTTCAATAACATATTATTTTTTAATTAAGTGATGGAGTGAAGGCGACATTGCATAGAATCCTCCAAATTTTGGATTACAAGTCTCGCAATATTTGACCATTCTCCTACAATAAATTTGTTAAATGATTTTCATTTTCTTATATTTCGCATGGGTGTTTGGTGGTCAAATAATTCTACTGATGTTCTGAAGGATTAATATCAGGCGACTGGATAGAGTTTTTAGTTGTTTGGTGTTTTTAAATTGCCAACTCCAGATGTCCATATACAACCCTTGGCGTTGTATAGAAGCATCTCAGGTTGTCAAAATGTTTTTTTTTATGGAATTACAAATAAACAAATGTATCTGTTTTTATACCCTCCACCATAAGATGGGGGGTATACTAATTTCGTCATTCTGTTTGTAACTACTCGAAATATTCGTCTGAGACCCCATAAAGTATATATATTCTTGATCGTCGTGACATTTTATGTCGATCTAGCCATGTCCGTCCGTCTGTCCGTCCGTCCGTCCGTCCGTCTGTCTGTCGAAAGCACGCTAACTTCCGAAGGAGTAAAGCTAGCCGCTTGAAATTTTGCACAAATACTTCTTATTAGTGTAGGTCGGTTGGTATTGTAAATGGGCCATATCGGTCCATATTTTGATATAGCTGCCATATAAACCGATCTTGGGTCTTGACTTCTTGAGCCTCTAAAGTGCGCAATTCTTAACCGATTGGAATGAAATTTTGCACGACGTGTTTTGCTATGATATCCAACAACTGTGCTAAGTATTGTTCAAATCGGTCTATAACCTGATATAGCTGCCATATAAACCGATCTTGGGTCTTGAGTTCTTGGGCCTCTAGAGTGCGTAATTCTTATCCGATTGGGATGAAATTTTGCACGACGTGTTTTGTTATGATATGCAACAAGTGTGCCAAGTATGGTTTAAATCGGTCCATAACCTGATATAGCTACCATATAAACCGATCTTGGGTCTTGACTTCTTGACCCTCTAGAGGGCGCAATTCTTATCCGATTGGAATTAAATTTCGCACGACATGTTTCGTTATGATATCCAACAACTGTGCCGTGTATGGTTCAAATCGGTTCATAACCTGATATAGCTGTCATATAAACAGATCTGGGGATTTGATTTCTTGAGCTTCTAGAGGGCGCAATTCCTTTCCGATTTGGCTGAAATTTTGCATGACGTATTTTATTTTTACTTTCAACAACTGTGTCAAATAAGGTTCAAATCGGTTCATAACCTGATATAGCTGCCATATAAACCGATCTGGGATCTTGAGTTCTTGGCCCCTAGAGGTCGCAATTATTATCCGATATGCCTGAAATTTTGTACGATGGATCCTCTCATGACCATCAACAAACGTTGTTTATTATGGTCTGAATCGGTCTATAGCCCGATACAGATCCCATATAAATCGTTCTCTCTATTTTACTTCGTGAGCCCCAATGGGCGCAATTCTTATACGAATTGGCTGAAATTTTACACAGGTCTCCAACATATAATTTAATTGTGGTCCGAACCGGACCATATCTTGATATCGTTTTAATAGCAGAGCAACTCGTTTCTTATATCCTTTTTTGCCTAAGAAGAGATGCCGGGAAAAGAACTCGACAAATGCGATCCATGGTGGAGGGTATATAAGATTCGGCCCGGCCGAACTTAGCACGTTTTTACTTGTTTTTTATACCTCCACCATAGAATGGGGGTATGACAAACAGAATGACGAAATTAGTATTTCGTCATTCTGTTTGTAACACCTCGAAATATTCGTCTAAGACCCCATGTATATATATTCTTGATCGCCATGTCATTTTAAAACGATCTAGCCATGTCCGTCTGTCTGTCGTCCGTCCGTCTGTCGGTCGGTTAGGGATTATAAATGGGCCAAATCGGTCCATGTTTTTATATAGCTGGCATATAAGCCGATCTTGGGTCTTGACTTTTTGAGCTTCTAGAGGCCGCAATTCTTATCCGATTTTATTGAAATTTTGCAAGTACATTTTGGTATCACTTCCAACAACCACGCTAAGTATTGTTCAAATCGGGTCATGTTTTAATATAGCTGCCATATAAACTAATCTTGGATCTAAGCTCCTTGAACCTCTAGAGGGCGCAATTTTTACCCGATTGGAAGGAAATTTTGCACGACGTGTTTCGCTATGACTTCCAACAACTGTGCTAAGTATGATTGAAATCGGTTCATAATCTGGTATAGCTGCCATATAAACCGATCTTGGATCTTGACTTCTTGGGCCAATAGAGCTCGCAATTCTCATCCGATTTGGCTGAAATTTTGCATGAGGTGTTTTGTTCCAATAACTTTCAATAATTGTGCTAAATATGGCGTAAATCGGTATAGAACCTGATATATTGTAGCTGCCATGTAAACCGATCTGGGATCTTGATTTCTTGAACTTCTAGAGTGCGCAATTCTCATCCGATTTGGCTGAAATTTTGTACAACGGTTTCTCTCATGACTGCTGATATCAGCAAACACTGGCTGCCGATATTAAATAAAAAATGGTAAACGCAAAGCGCAAAGAGACAAACCAAACGAAAGGCACGTCGCATGTGGCGTAGCTCAATGCCTATTTACAAAAGCAGCACGGCAGTATCAACCGTTGGGCAATCGCCGGCGAAGAACAAAAGATGTTTGTGCTTGTCGCTATTAACATCGTTGGATAAGTTGCATTTGAATAAGGGAAGTTATATTTGATTTGTTTTCTATTGCGCTTATGAGTCAAGTCGTCTTTTGTTCAAAATTAGCAAATTGTGGAAAATTGAAAAAATTCTACGGTATATGCTCATAAAATAGAAAGATAAAATGGAATAATTTTTATTTTTTTTTTTTTTAATATGTATGACAGTTTTGCTAGGTTATAATGAAAACTGATTTTATTTTATGCGTCATCAGCGTACATTAAGATTGAGGTATTTTTAATAACACAAGGTAAATAATTTATAAACAGATTAAAAAGAATTGGACCCAGATGATTGGAACACTGAATTTCACAATAATTGACTTAGAAAAAGAATCGCCGAAGTGTACATTCTGAACACGTCCAGATAAGTAAGAACTGACCCAATTTAATAATACAGGGGAAAATCCCATTTTACCCAGCTTAAACAAAAGTGGGCCATGACTGGCTTTATCGAGCGCCTTGCTAAAGTCGGTATATAGAGTATCAGTCTGTTTCCTCTGCCTAAATCCATCATTGACACGAGTTACTAACTAACAGTTGATCGAGCTTTACGAAACCCATGTTGCGCATCTGAATAAATTGTAGAAACTTGATGGGAGATGTTATCAGTCATAACTTTTTCAAAAAGTTTTGATATAGTACTTAACTTTGCAATGCCTCTATAATTTGATACATCGAACTTACTTCCAGATAGAAAATCGCGGTTAAAGGAAATTTAAGGTGATCCGCGCAAAATTTAAGTACACTAGCGGGTACACCACCAGGGCCTTGTTTAAAAGAGCATTTTAAAGTTATTAGAAACTGTATCAAAAGTTATTCGAGGCATACTTATTAAAGAGGACTGAAAATCTCGTACGGATCTTCAGAGTTGATATCATACATTTTATCAGAATATGTTCAGGCAAAAAAGTTTGCAAACATGTAACAAATTTCTTTATTTCCTTCGGCGATAAGTGAACTATGTTTAAGGGTGTTAAGAAGAGTGCAACATCTTCGCTTCGAATTAACAAATTTATAAAATTGTTTTGGATCTGATTTTACTCGATGCTTTATGGAGCATAAATAATTACGGTAGGCAATATTATTTTCGGTATTATGTTCCGACCTACAAATTGAATACATGGAAAAATCCGTAGAAGGACCAGACATTTTATATTCTTAAATAACTTGTTTTTATACCCTCCACCATAAGATGGGGGGTATACTAATTTCGTCATTCTGTCTGTAAGTACTCGAAATATTCGGCTGAGACCCCATAAAGTATATATATTCTTGATCGTCGTGACATTTTATGTCGATCTAGCCATGTCCGTCTGTCCGTCCGTCCGTCCGTCCGTCTGTCTGTCGAAAGCACGCTAACTTCCGAAGGAGTAAAGCTAGCTGCTTGAAATTTTGCACACATACTTCTTATTAGTGTAGGTCGGTTGGTATTGTAAATGGGCCATATCGGTCCATGTTTTGATATAGCTGCCATATAAACCGATCTTGGGTCTTGACTTCTTGAGCCTCTAGAGTGCGCAATTCTTATCCGATTGGAATGGAATTTCGCACGACGTGTTTTGTTATGATACCCAACAACTGTGCCAAGTATGGTTTAAATCGGTTCATAACCTGATATAGCTGCCATATAAACCGATCTTGGGTCTTGACTTCTTGAGCCTTTAGCGTGCGCAATTCTTATCCTATCAGAATGAAATTTTGCACGACGTGTTTTGTTATGATATCCAACAACTGTGCCAAGTATGGTTGAAATCGGTTCATAACCTGATATAGCTGCCATATAAACCGATCTTGGGTCTTGATTTCTTGAGCCTCTAGAGTGCGCAATTCTTATCCGATTGAAATGAAATTTTGTACTATGTGTTTTGTTATTATATCCAATAACTGTGCCAAGTATGGTTGAAATCGGTCCATAACCTGATATAGCTGCCATATAAACCGATCTTGGGTCTTGACTTCTTGAGCCTCTAGAGGGCGCATTTCTTATCCGATTGGAATGGAATTTCGCACGACGTGTTTTGTTATGATACCCAACAACTGTGCCAAGTATGGTTTAAATCGGTTCATAACCTGATATAGCTGCCATATAAACCGATCTTGGGTCTTGACTTCTTGCGCCTCTTGAGGGCACAATCCTTATCCGATTTGAATGAGTTTTTGCACGAGGTATTTCGTCATGATATTCAACAACTGCGCCAAGTATGGTTGAAATCGGTCCATAACCTGATATAGCTGTCATATAAACAGATCTGGGGATTTGACTTCTTGAGCTTCTAGAAGCCGCAATTCCTATCCGATTTGGCTGAAATTTTGCATGACGTATTTTATTTTTACTTTTAACAACTGTGTCAAATAAGGTTCAAATCGGTTCATAACCTGATATAGCTGCCACATAAACCGATCTGGAATCTTGACTTTTTGACCCCTAGAGGTCGCAATTATTATCCGATATGCCTGAAATTTTGTACGACGGATCCTCTCATGACCATCAACAAACGTGTTTATTATGTTCTGAATCGGTCTATAGCCCGATACAGATCCCATATAAATCGTTCTCTCTATTTTACTTCGTGAGCCCCAATGGGCGCAATTCTTATACGAATTGGCTGAAATTTTACACAGGTCTCCAACATTTAACTTAAATGTGGTCCGAACCGGACCATATCTTGATATCGTTTTAATAGCAGAGCAACTCTTTTCTTATATCCTCTTTAGCCTAAGAAGAGATGCCGGGAAAAGAACTCGACAAATGCGATCCATGGTGGAGGGTATATAAGATTCGGCCCGGCCGAACTTAGCACGCTTTTACTTGTTTTATACAATTTACACACGAGCATTGAGTATTTCCTAAATAAATTTGTTTCCGTTTAAAAAATATGTGTGGGACATTATTTCACCTTTATTGGGGCATTCTTTCATATTTGTGAGCACTTATTTCATTTTCAAATTTGGGTTGTTATTACACAATGAAACAAATCCCAATTTTTAGGGGGTTATTTCATTTTGATTTTGGGGGGTTATTTCTTGGGGTGTTAGTTCATGCAGCCGTTCACCTATCGGCATAATATTTCATATTTTGCTAATTGGAATCAAAATGAACAAATAACAAGTAAAAGCGTGCTAAGTTCGGCCGGGCCGAATCTTATATACCCTCCACCATGGATCGCATTTGTCGAGTTCTTTTCCCGGCATCTCTTCTTAGGCAAAACAGGATATAAGAAAAGATTTGCTCTGCTATTAGAGCGAAATCATGATATGCTCCGGTTTGGACCACAATTAAATTATATGTTGGAGACCTGTGTAAAATGTCAGCCAATTCGAATAAGAATTGCGCTCTTTGTGAGCTCAAAAAGCAAAATAGAGAGATCGATTTATATGGGAGCTGTATCGGGCTATGGACCGATTCAGACCATAATAAACACGTATGTTGATGGTCATGAAAGAATCCGTCGTACAAAATTTCAGGCAAATCGGATGATAATTGCGACCTCTAGAGGCTCAAGAAGTCAAGATCCCAGATCGGTTTATATGGCAGCTATATCAGGTTATGAACCGATTTGAACCATAGTTGTTGGATATCATAACAAAATACTACGTGCCAAAATTCATTCAAATCGGATAGGAATTGCGCCCTATCAAGAAGTCAAGACCCAAGATCGGTTTATATGGCAGCTATATAAGGTTATGAACCGATTTGAACCATACTTGGCACAATTGTTGTTTGGGTATATAAACGCACTGTTAAATAGTACATACACGTTTTGCGGCAGCTCCTGTATTACATCAATTATTGGTGTCCACATGGAAAATTGAAGGCTGAGAATCCTACCAATAGAAACACTTACGATCCTGGAACTTGTTGGAGAAAGTGCGGAGTGTGTATAGCCAGCGACGACCGTTTTTTTCACAAATTAAAAGTCGAAATTCATATCTTTTTTCACAAATTGCCTGGAAAGTGGTAAAATATTTTTTTTTTTTTTTTTTTTTTTTTTTTTTTGTTAATGTTAACCGTTTCACAACATTATCCGAGGCAGTAAGTAAACAAATACCAAATCAATACAAACGAATGACATCTGTCATCTTAACAAAGTGTTGCCACCCTGTGCATTCATTATATGACGGATAGGTTATGGTTTATGTCCACGATAATTAATTATTGTGAATAATAAATTGGCGTTACCAGACGTGATCGTTTTTTGAAAAAGCCGGATTAAACTTATTCCTTTAAAAGAGTATGCAAAATAAATACACAGCAAACTCGACACCACAGACAAAGAGAAAATTAGCTGAGACATCTCCTGAATTTGAAACAATGGCAAAGAAACCCGTAGGTAACATGGATGTTGAAGAGCTAATGTATATTATGAAAACAACCATGAATACTTTGTTAGAGGAAAAATTAGAAAGTCTTCCAACAAAAAAGGATATCGAAGATATCAAATCAGGCATAGCTTCAACAAACGCGGAATTGGCAGACCTTAGAGCTGAAAACAGCATACTGAAACAGGAAATAGAAGAGTTAAGGAACAGCAGAGAAGAAGATGCAAATACAATACGGTGGCTGGAATACCAAATTAAAAACACCAAATTGCTATTCAAAGGTATAACATTTGAAAAAACGGCAATTGATTCTGTTCTGAAGATCTGTACGGAAAAACTACATATAACACCAAAAATACTTACGGCGCATACTGTTGCCCAATATAAAGGCAAACAAACTATTATTGCAGAATTTGATTCGGATATGACTGTCGCGCAAGTATTGGGAGCAACTAGAAACTTGATAGGCACAGATGTATCGGTTTATAGAGACTTAAACCCCAGTCGGCGCAGAAACAAAATGAAAATGCTAGCTCTCAAGAAGCAAATATTACAAGCGAGCAAAAAACACAAGGTTATCGTGAGAGACGATAAATTGAAAATAATGGACAAATGGTTCTCGTGGAACTCTCAAAACGTTCTTGTAAGCGGGAACAAGCCCGCAGAAGCTATACTAATTGATCTTTATGCAGATGAAATAAATACCACTATCATAGAGCAAATGCTAAACCAAGCTAGATCAAAAAACTAAGTCCGCCAGCTTCTGGGACAGTACAAGAAGCTGCAGAAATAAATTGTTTAAATAATTTGAAAATAGTTTCTTATAATATACACGGTTTTGAAAATAAATATTTGTATCCAACATTTTTCAATTACCTGATGTCTTTTGAAGTTATTTTGCTCCAAGAAACACACCTCATAGAGGAAAAATCAAAAAATGCCGAAAAATTTTTCCCAGGATATGATATAAGTTGGTTATATGCAAAAAGATGTACCAGATTTGGTCGAGCAATAGGGGGTCTAATGTTGGGAGTTAAGAGGACAATTATCCAGAAAGGCATGAAATATTCCTTTAACCGCCAAGATGAACTACTAACTATTAAAATCAGCTGGTATCAAGAAGAAATCACTCTTATTCCAGTTTACCTCAGAGGGGCGAATTGGGCAAATGAATTTGCAAACTTAAAAAAATATATACATGAACTCGAAGATACTAATCTAATCGTAATTGGAGATATCAATGCCAGAATCGGAGAATTGCAGCAAAGCAACCATATGGAGATCGAAAGCGGGTTTTCAGCTGGGAAAGAAATCCGGAAATCTAAAGACAAATTAGCTGATTGGAAAGGGAAGGCGTACATTGAGTACTGCAATGACATTGGTTTGTTTCTTCTGAATGGGCGAACTGAAGGCGATGAACAAGGAAATTTCACATTTATAAATTCGGTAGGCTCTTCGGTCATTGATCTCTGTGCGGTCTCCAGCGCCATTTTGGAAAATGTTGATAGTTTTCGAGTAGAGGAAATGCCGTGGTCAGATCACTTACCTATCGCCCTACAGCTAAAAATACATTCCTTACAACACAATTATTGCAAGCTAAGCCTACTCCCGCAATTAATATGGAATCAGCAAAACAAAAACATATATCGAAACAAGCTTAACGCAAATTTGGAAAGAATTAATGAGCGAGAAACTGTGGTTGGTATCAAAGACCTAAATAACATTATCAAGGCGTCATCAGAAAAAAAACCCCCAAAGCATTCACTCTTAAAAAAAAATCCTTGGTTTAATCTTAGTTGTTATTGGGCCCAGAGAAAAGCATATAAATGCTTAAATAAATACCGAAAGTCAAACACAATACAGCATAAAAATGAATATATACAAGCTAAGAAAAAATTAAGAGAAGTTTGTCTATCGGCTAAGCATGCATATTATGACCGTTTGTCTATCAAAATTCAAAGGACCAACTGCACAAAGGAATGGTGGAATTTAGCAAAAAAGATTAATAACAAGGAACATAGAATTGGAAACGCTATAACACCAGAAATGTTCAGAGACTATTTCTGCGACCTTCTGAATCCTACTCAAATGTCTCAAGACATACAGTACGCGAAACCGCTAATTTTTGATGCATATCTAGATAGAGAAATCACAGTAACAGATATACAACATGTCTTAGGTAGAGTAAAACCTCATAAAGCTCCTGGTGACGACAGGATTCCATATGAGTTCTATGTGAACGCATCAGAGCAATTCCTTGTTGAAGTGGCGCGAGTTTTTACAAACTTCTATGACAACAGCATTATTGATGAGTCGCTGATAAGATCTATAATTTACCCAATTCATAAAAAAGGAAATATAAATGATCCTTGTAATTATAGAGCTATATCGTTTATGAACACAGCTGCAAAAATTCTGATGGGCATCCTGAATTATAGGCTCACGTCATGGGTTGAAGAAAACCAAATAATGGAAGAATATCAGGCAGGGTTCCGGAAAAATTACTGCACAGCGGACAATGTGTACAACATAGTTGCAATAGTAAGTTTAAAATTAGCGGAAAAGAAGAAAGTCTATGCATTTTTTGTTGACTTCCGAGCAGCTTTCGACAAGGTCTGCAGAAAATCATTGATATACAAGCTTTATCTTAACCGAGTCTCATCCAAATTTATAAATATGATAGAAGCCATTTACCAAAACACAAAATGCACAATATGGAACGGAGAAGAACTCTCACAGGATTTCGAAACAGTGTCTGGTGTTAAACAAGGCTGCCTTCTTTCGCCACTTCTCTTTGCTTTATACCTAAATGACCTGCATGAACATCTAGAAGGAGGTATTGATGTAGAAGGAAAAAACGTTCGTGTATTAATGTACGCGGACGATATTGTAATATTGTCGGGTGACATAAATTCCCTTCAAAACATGATCATCAACCTGGAAGAATACTGCAAACTATGGAATATGGAACTAAATATGTCCAAGTCAAAGATAATGGTTTTCAGAAATGGAGGGCGATTGTCAGACAGGGAAAAATGGTTCTACAAAGGACAAGAGATTGAGATTGTCTCCGAATATACATACCTTGGAGTTGTACTGACCCCAAGACTAAGCTTTAAGCGACATGTCAGTAGTCGAATTACACAAGCAAAAGCGGCGATAAATTCTACGTGGAAAAACTTCCTTCAAAAAAATAATATAAACCTTGGAATGAAATGGAAACTTTTTCAAGCAGTTTGTCGGTCAATTCAAGGATATGCAGCCCAAGTTTGGGGATTTGGATGCTTTGACGAAGTGGACAAGCTACAAAGATACTTCCTGAAGCGAATCCTGAAGTTACCAGAAAGCACCCCAAATTATGCAATAGACATTGAAACGAACGTGGAAAGCGGCCATATGTATACCTTACAATTGCATCTTAACTATATATATAGCACGATGTTTAAATACGATAGTAATCGTTTACCAAATTTTCTAACCAAATTAATATTATCAAAAAATATATTTTGGGCAAAGTCAATTAACGATCAATTGGTGGAAATGGAGGAAACTCCAATTACCAACGACACACCGGAACACACCTGGCTATCAACCTTTATGCGCCTTACTTTAAAACTGAAGAAAGCAAGTAAACTCAGTAATATTGAAAGGGCAAGAGAAAGTGACACTAGGATATACAAATATCTAGATTATACACGCTGCCTATCGTACATGAATGGCTGCTATACTCAATCGGAGATAACATGGATTTTAAAAGCGAGATGCGATTTGATTTATTTAAACGGCAGTACAAACGGAGCTACTGAAGAAAACGCACTATGCACACTCTGCAATCTCCGGGAGCTGGAAAACCTAAATCACTTCCTTGGAAACTGTCCTATTCTGAGAGAAATCAGAGATCGAGTGTTTGGAAAACCATTCCTAACGCATACCGAAATTATTGAAATACTTGATGGAAACCAAATAGATGACTGGCCAAAACTTATCTCATACCTGAAGTCTGCGACTCAATATCGTAAACTTATAATAAATGAATATCGATAATATTATGAATTATGTAATGTTACTAGCACCGGCTCACGACAACATTGTCACAGCCGTAAAATCTTTTTTCAGACTAATATTCACAAAATTTAGAAATGTAAAATAATGTAAATTGTATTAAGCTCTCGAATTTATCTGAATAAAGATACCTTACTACTACTACCTTACTACAATTGTTGGATATCATAACAAAACACGTCGTGCAAAATTTCATTCCAATCGGATAAGAATTGCGCACTCTAGAGGCTCAAGAAGTCAAGACCCAAGATCGGTTTATATGGCAGCTATATCAAAACATGGACCGATATGGCCCATTTACAATACCAACCGACCTACACTAATAAGAAGTATTTGTGCAAAATTTCAAGCGGCTAGCTTTACTCCTTCGGAAGTTTGCGTGCTTTCGACAGACAGACGGACGGACGGACAGACGGACGGACATGGCTAGATCGACACGACGATCAAGAATATATATACTTTATGGGGTCTCAGACGAATATTTCAAGTAGTTACAATCAGAATGACGAAATTAGTATACCCCCCATCTTATGGTGGAGGGTATAAAAAAGGAGATACCCTTTATAGCATGTCACAGTCTACTGTATTTAAATCTTGGTCTTAGTGTAGTGGTGGTCATATAAGAATTTCTTATTCCAAATTTCAGCCAAGTCGATAAACAATTGGAGGTTGCAGGGGCTCAAGAAGTAAAATCGGGAAACTTGGGAGCTAAATATATTAGGTTGTACAACGATTTGGACCACATCTTTACGGAAAGTGATAACAAATCATACCGTATAAAATTTTAGTCAAAGTAGACAAAAATTGAAGCTTTTAGTGGCACAAAAGGAGAATTCGAAGAACAACTTAGTGTGGTTTTTCCGAGCAAATTAAAAGCAGATAACTTTATTTGTTAAACCGCTATCGTGACTTCGACAGACGGACATGGCTGGTCTATATTTCGTGGAGCTTCAAATAGAATGACCACATTAGCATACCTAAAGTGGATTATCTATTTGTGTACTTAGACTTAATATATTCAACAACGACTCGCAGCTATTAATATTACGTCATTTTCTGATCAGTACATTGGCCTGACGGTCATAGATTAATCGAATCGGTCATGACCAGTTTTGCCGGTTTTGGTAGGTTCCTACCAAAATTGGTAGGTTTTTTTTCTCTTGGTAAGTTGGCAGGCTGATCTCAATTTTTGACAGGTTTTTCGAACATATAAATACAAAGTTAATTACTGAAAAAATCGACGGGGATAACTCAAAATATATTCTGTAAATTCGTTAAGGGTGCAGAACAATACCGTAAATGTCGACGGGCAATATACTTCACTGCTTCAAATTTCAGTAAATATGGCGAATTCTGATATTGACTAAGGGACCTCTTCTAAATTTTGGTAAGAAATGCGTCTTTTTTGTTGAATGGATCTGGTCCATACTCAGATGTTGAGGGGTCCAAGCAACTCACTGTAACTGGAAAAATTTCTCGCAATTCTTTGCTCAACACTTAAATCGGAACGGTTGTTCATTAAAATCCGTGCAAAAATGCGCTTTTATGAAATCAAAATTTTTTATCGGAAGATCGGTATTAAAGCATTTTTGGCTTGTAGAACATTTGGTAGGTTTTGAACAGATTTGGTAGGATTTTTCTCAAATTTTGGTAGGAAATAATTTTCTTGAGTTGCAACACTGATCATGACTTGTGAATAGATACACTGCGAAGATAGTGTTGCATTATATAATTCATGCTATAGCGATGTGTGCCGTATTCATGTTTACTTTGTGTCTATCCATTATGTATTTCGTGCTATCGAAAGCGTCCGCCGCAATATTTTATATTTCACTTATGGAGGCCAAAAGGAAAGAAATGTTTATATATATATTAGCAAAAATAATTGTTTATACAGAATGGGACAGTCTAATGTACATATACTCTTGTTGCAATTAATAAGACACCATTTAAGACGCCGCTGATGCTTATAGATATATTCATAACATTTTGGGGGCATATTTATTCAAATTATTTTTAATACCCCTATTGTATAACTCGAATTTCTTTATGTCTGTAGTTAATTTAAATGTTATTCTTGATGACCTTGAATGACCTTGAATTAAACGTCTACACTTATTTTGTTTTGTTTCCATTGAGCTAAATTAAATTAAACGGCATGGTACCTGTGAAAGGCTTAAACTTAATGGCTTTAATTAAATTACTAATTCATTTCGCTTAAAACGCTCCAAGCTTATTTACATATTTTATAGGATTTTATATTATATGCCTTTGTTATTTTTACGGCGAAAGGTCAAGAGGAGCGAATTACACAAAAAAGAAAAACTTTTGCAAAGAAACGCTTTTATCGAAAGAAGTAACCAATTTCAACGTTGGAAGCTAAAGTGAAAAAAATCCGATGTGGCGATAAAATAACAAAAAAGTTTCGGTACACATGGGTCTATCAAGTGAAATTGCTAAATTGCCACCATTAATATATAGATACTAAATTTTTTGACATTGAACTTCAATACAAAATAGATCATATATTATATAAAAATTAAATTGTTGCGCTTTGTTTGTTTGTCTGTTCCGTATAGACACAAAAGCGGCTGAACCGATTTTCATGAAATGTTCACAGATGGTAGAGTTGGAGCCCCCGGTGAAAATAGTGTCCTATTTTTTTATATATATCGGAAGGGGTGCGGACCCTCCCCCGTAACGCAATTTTCAAAACGCCACATTTCGGAGATGGGTGCACCGATTTAAGCAAAATTTTGTATTCAACCTTATGGTACCCCAAAAACACGAATTTGGCCCCCACACCCAAAAAGTCGCAATAGTAAACTTTCAATGCTTTGGGCAATATGGATATCAAATGAAAGGTATTTAAGAGTAGAGTGCGAACTTGGCATTAAAATGTCAACCTAAGTGTCGGTGGGTTCCCAACCCCAAACCACCACGCAACAGAACACTAACCGCTTTGGGCAATATAGGTATCAAATGAAAGGTATTTAATAGTAGAATACAAATCTGACACAAAATTGTATTTTTTTGGTGTCTGAGGGCCCTTCCCACCCCCAAAAACCCCCCAGCAAGACAAATTTACCTATTGGGATAATATGGATATCAAATGAAAGCTATTTAAAGGTAGAGGCTGATGCTGATATACAAATTTATTCCTTGGGGTCTGAGGCGCCTTCCCACCCCCAAAACCCCTCAACAAGACATATTTACCGATTGGAACAATATGGGTATTAAACGAAAGATATTTGGATACATCTGTTATAACAATTTGGTCCAAGGTATCTACGTCACAAAATGGGTTTCGAATGAAGGTCTTTGGATGTTGACTACGAATCTGGTATGTACAATTAGGACAGGGTCTGGGACCCTGCGCACCCACTAAATACACTTCAATAGAACGTGTAGTTGGATCGGGATAATATGTCAGTTAAAAGAAAGGTCTTGACAGTATATTTCGAATTTAATGTTGGAATAAGGACTCAAGTATCTGGGTCACGTCCTACATTTCAGCAGGACAAATAGATCGGGCCAATAAAAGACTCAAATAAATTGTCGATTGGTTCCTAGCGTCGGGGGGACCGATCCTATTCTCCCAATAAATACAACACCAAACTAGGATGACCGAGAATTTATTGTACTCAAATGAAAGGACGTGTCATAGGGCAAACTCACCCCCTATCCTATGCAATATATATATTATATACGAAGGCCGATCAGGATAGAATAGGACAGAAATAAAAGGTCTGGTAGTAGAGTGCAATGTTTACCCTGTAATTGGAATGGACACAGGAGGACCTGTGGATCTTTAAGAATGTGGTATCCCAAGTGGTCGCTTTGAAATATGATTTTGAATGCAGATAACCAATACAAAAAAATTAATAAGTGTGAATCTGAACGAGACCCGTAGCCCTGAATTTTTTAATAGCCACCTTCAAAATGCTTAACATTATGGGGCTCAAACAAAATCGTGCTCAAACACGATGCTGATATTAGTTCAGGGTCCGCCTCCAAACTCCCGGTCATGATATGGCTATAAATAAAAGGTATTTGATAGTAGAAAATGAATTTGATATCCAATTTTGAGGGCAAATGTTTGGCGGTCGCGTCACCCCATAAATGGCAATGGCAATTGGGGCTCAAATCATATAAATTTGAGAGTAGAGCACGATGCTGATATTTTTCAGGGCTAAGTACGCGGGTGGCCGCCCTACCCTGCATGCCCTTCAAACTGAACATATTTGTGGATTATGACAAAAAGTGGCTCAAATCTGTATCTGTTCTATGGCCAAGTGTTTCAGGGATGCCTCATAAACACTCCCTAAGCCACACATATATACCGACTACAGCAATATGTAGCTCCAATGTGGTTTATGGGAGTGGATTATGAATCTGATAGCCACTTTCGGGCAAAGAGTTTGGTTACTTCAATTCACCACCAAATCCCAGAGAATGAAGTAATCTATCATCCAGACTTTAATGGGAGGACCCTCTCTTACCCTATTTTCAAAACCTCCGATCTCGAAGATGGGTGGGGCGATTAAGGCGAAATTAAGTTTGTTTATAATAACTTAAATACAGAAATTTCTATCCTTATTAAGGGTGGGATATCCAGGGGGACGTCCAACCTCCAAAGCCACTCAAATTAAACGTATTTGAGACCAGAGCACGAATCCGATATATGGGGATCCGCCTCACCCTCAAAAACACCCCCATGCCGGACATATTCACCGACCATAGCAGTATAAGGCTCCAATAAGAGGTATTTAGGAGAAGAACACCAATATAATATCCACATTGACGCGAAATATCTGAAAGGCCGTACCAGCACCCCCAAACAGGACTTATTTCCTGACGTGACCGTATAGGGCCCAGATAAAATAAGAGAGTGAAAGAAGGCGCAACGGGGCGGGCCCTGTACAGCTAGTGACATAAATAATCGGTTTCCATGAAGTTAAATTCATGAATAGGCGCATATATATCGAAAATTTTAAAAAGTATCGGAGACTTATATATACCCTAGCGAAGAGGTTAGCGTGTCCGCCTATGACGTTGAATGCCTAGTTTCGAATCCTGGCGATACCATCAGAAAAAAATTTCAGCGGTGGTTTTCCCTCCCTGGCAAGATATGTGAGGTACTATGCCATGTAAAACTTCTCTCCAAAGAGGAGTTGCACTGCGGTACCCCGTTCGGACTCGACTCTAAAAAGGGAGGCCCTTTATCATTGAGCTTAAAACTTGATTCGGACTGCAGTCATTAATATGTGTTCCTTAGTGGAATGTTCATAGGCAAAATTTGCATTTGCATATCAAACAACCAGAAACGTGCCAAGTTTGGTCTGGCCAAATCTTGGGCACCCACCACCATGGATTCTGCTAAAAAATTTTAAATTCCCAACGACCTACATAAATAAAACAGTATCTGTGCAAAATTTTAAGTGTTAAGCTTTAGGCGTTTGACAGCTATCGTGATTTCCACAGACGGACGGACGGATAGGGCTAGTTGACTTATAAAGTCAATACAATCAATAAGATGAATACTTTTTTGGTGTCGCAGATCAACATTTCGAGGTGTTACAAACAAGAGATGTGCGCGTGAAAAAATGTACTTACGCACGCTCACGAGACGAACATTTTACTCACAAAACCCTCACGCCTCACGAGACAATCACGACTAACGAGGCACTCACAACTAACGAGAAAATCACGACTCATGAGTAAATCACGACTCACGAGAAAATCTCGAGTCACGGTTAAACAAATATTTTTCGAAAAAGGGAATAATATTTTTTTTCATGTGTCTCAAATCATACATTTGGACGTACGAAAATTAATATATAAAATGTATCAATCATGCAGAACCAGTAATTTGTTATTTGAATTCCAATCACTTGATTGGATTTGGATCTCACTCACGAATCACGCGTGATTCATGCGTGACACGGAAGGGGCATCTAGGGCGACTGCCCCACCCTAAAACCTAAAAAACATATATTCACACTAATCACGACAATATGGGACTCAAATGAAAGGTATTTAGGATAAGAAAACGTATCTGATATCCAATTGTCGCACCAAGTGCTAGGGTGACCACCCAAGCTCCAAAACACCCCTAAATCGGACATATTTACCGACCATGGCAATTTGGGACTCAGATGAAAGGTATTTGCGAGTAGAATTCGAATCTGATTTCCAAATGTGGGACCAAGTGTTCTGGGGGCCGCCTCTCCCCAAAAACATCCCCAAAGGGGACAAATTTACGACCATAGGAATATGGGGCTCAAATGAAAGGTCTTTGGAAGTAAAGCACGAATTTGATATCAATATTCGGAAAAAGTGTTTATGGGGCCACCGCACCCCGACAACACCACCCAAATAGGAAGTATTTTCTGACTATTGCAACATGAGGTTCAAATAAGAGGGTTTTTAAAGTGGAACACGAATTCGATATATATTTGCAAGGCCAATTCACTGAGTGGACGCCCATCCCCCAAAACATCCCCCCCCAAGCCGGTCATGTGTGCCGACTATGGAAATATGGGGCTTAAATTAAAGATAAGTGGGAGTAGACCACTTATCTGATATCAAAATTAGGGACCAACTGTCTAGCGGACATCCCACCACCATAACAACCCCCAAGAAGGACGTATTTGCCCACCAAGACAATTTGGGTCTTAAAGAGAGTGGAACTAAATATTCATAGTTTTTAGGGCCAATACCCTTAACCGGACATATTTGCTGACTTTTGCAATAAGGAGTTTAAATGAGATTAGAAAACGAATTTGATATCCAATTTCGAGGGCAATGGCAATATAGGGTTCAAATAAATGATATATAGATATATAAGAATAGAGTACGTTGCTGATATATTTTCCGGGTTTAGTGTTTGAGGGACCACCCAATCCCCAAAACACCCCTAAATCGGGCATATTTACCGACCATGACAATGTGGAGCTTAAATGAAAGGTATTGGGGGGTAGAGCAAGAATTGATACCTATTTTCGGGACCAAATTTTCTGGAGGTCTACCCCTTTCCCAAAATATCCCACAAACAGCAATGTTTTAGTGACCATCGCAATATGGGACTCAAATAAAGGTATTTTGGAGTAGAATACGAAATTGATATCCAAATATAGGACCATGTATTTAGGGCATCACCCCTTTCCTAAAACATCACCAAAGGGAAAAAATTTGTCGACCATGCCAATATGTGGCTTAAATGAAAGGTATTTGAGATTAGAAAACGAATTTCATTACCTATTTTGTGGCCATGTGTTTGGGGACGTCTCATCCTGTAAACTCCTCTTAAGCCAATGGCAAGATGGGGTTTAAATAAGTGGTATTTCAGAGAAGAAAACGATGCTGATATTTTTTCAGGGCCAACTATCTGGGGGACCACCTCTCCCGAAAACACCACTAAATCAGACATGAAATGAAGTATTTTGAGAATGGAGTACACCTTACATCCAAACTTAAATTCGTTGACCAATAAAGATCATATGGGATTCAGATAAAGGCATTTATATTGTTATACTGTTAGTCAAGCGATATACTATTTTCGTGGCATGGTATTTCAATAAAAGATCTATAATTGTCGAAAGTAAATTTTCCAAGGAAACTTTTGTTCCATATAAAGTAAAAGAAGGAGCAGAGGAGCGGGCCCGGGTCAGCTGGTTTGCATATACAAACAAACTTTACTACAATTTGTTGTTTTTTTACAGCAACAAAATATATTATTATCATCGTTGTACTTCATCCAAAGTGAACTCATGTGAAGTCTTCTAAATCCTCATAACATTCATCTCCTGCTTCTTCATTCACGTAACTTTTCGAAAGTACTTGTGGTGGGAGAATTAAACGTTTTCTCTGATTTAAACGAGTTGGAACATATTTTAACAAGTTAAAAAACAGACATCTGGACAAATCCGGACAAAATTGGGGTAAAAGCATGGGTTTTATGCCCAAAAAAATAATAAATTGTGATCCAATTTGTATGGAAGCTATGTGGAAATTTTAAACTTAGTTAACCGTATTAAAACAACGCTATATTAAAAACAAGTAAAAACGTGCTAAGTTCGGCCGGGCCGAATCTTATATACCCTCCACCATGGATCGCATTTGTCGAGTTCTTTTCCCGGCATCTCTTCTTAGGCAAAAAAGGATATAAGAAACGAGTTGCTCTGCTATTAAAACGATATCAAGATATGGTCCGGTTCGGACCACAATTAAATTATATGTTGGAGACCTGTGTAAAATTTCAGCCAATTCGTATAAGAATTGCGCCCATTGGGGCTCACGAAGTAAAATAGAGAGAACGATTTATATGGGATCTGTATCGGGCTATAGACCGATTCAGACCATAATAAACAACGTTTGTTGATGGTCATGAGAGGATCCATCGTACAAAATTTCAGGCATATCGGATAATAATTGCGACCTCTAGGGGCCAAGAACTCAAGATCCCAGATCGGTTTATATGGCAGCTATATCAGGTTATGAACCGATTTGAACCTTATTTGACACAGTTGTTGAAAGTAAAAATAAAATACGTCATGCAAAATTTCAGCCAAATCGGAAAGGAATTGCGCCCTCTAGAAGCTCAAGAAATCAAATCCCCAGATCTGTTTATATGACAGCTATATCAGGTTATGAACCGATTTGAACCATACTTGGCACAGTTGTTGGATATCATAACGAAATACTTCGTGCAAAAATTAATTCAAATCGGATAAGAATTGTGCCCTCTAGAGGGTCAAGAAGTCAAGACCCAAGATCGGTTTATATGGTAGCTATATCAGGTTATGGACCGATTTGAACCATACTTGGCACAGTTGTTGGGTATCATAACAAAACATGTCGTGCGAAATTTAATTCCAATCGGATAAGAATTGCGCCCTCTAGAGGGTCAAGAAGTCAAGAAGTCAAGACCCAAGATCGGTTTATATGGTAGCTATATCAGGTTATGGACCGATTTAAACCATACTTGGCACACTTGTTGCATATCATAACAAAACACGTCGTGCAAAATTTCATCCCAATCGGATAAGAATTACGCACTCTAGAGGCCCAAGAACTCAAGACCCAAGATCGGTTTATATGGCAGCTATATCAGGTTATAGACCGATTTGAACAATACTTAGCACAGTTGTTGGATATCATAGCAAAACACGTCGTGCAAAATTTCATTCCAATCGGTTAAGAATTGCGCCCTCTAGAGGCTCAAGAAGTCAAGACCCAAGATCGGTTTATATGGCAGCTATATCAAAATATGGACCGATATGGCCCATTTACAATACCAACCGACCTACACTAATAAGAAGTATTTGTGCAAAATTTCAAGCGGCTTGCTTTACTCGTTCGGAAGTTAGCGTGCTTTCGACAGACAGACGGACGGACGGACAGACGGACGGACATGGCTAGATCGACATAAAATGTCACGACGATCAAGAATATATATACTTTATGGGGTCTCAGACGAATATTTCGAGTAGTTACAAACAGAATGACGAAATTAGTATACCCCCCATCTTATGGTGGAGGGTATAAAAATGCAAAATCCAAAATTTCATCCAAATCGGCCAGAAAATAAGCATTTTCTGGAGTAGAAACGAAAGTAAAGCCATTTTCAAGGTATTAAAAACCTTTGACAAATTTTTGTTTTGGCAGCTTGTTTTATAAAAAAGTGAAAGAACAAATGCAGGGCTAAACATCTGTAAAACATATATTTGTACTTTTATGTACTTTTTATACCCTCCACCATAAGATGGGGGGTATACTAATTTCGTCATTCTGATTGTAACTACTCGAAATATTCGTCTGAGACCCCATAAAGTATATATATTCTTGATCGTCGTGAAATTTTATGTCGATCTAGCCATGTCCGTCCGTCTGTCCGTCCGTCCGTCCGTCTGTCTGTCGAAAGCACGCTAACTTCCGAAGGAGTAAAGCTAGCCTCTTGAAATTTTGCACAAATACTTCTTATTAGTGTAGGTCGGTTGGTATTGTAAATGGGCCATATCGGTCCATGTTTTGATATAGCTGCCATATAAACCGATCTAGGGTCTTGACTTCTTGAGCCTCTAGAGTGCGCAATTCTTATCCGATTGGAATGAATTTTGGCACGTAGTATTTTGTTATGATATCCAACAACTGTGCCAAGTATGGTTCAAATCGGTCCATAACCTGATATAGCTGCCATATACACCGATCTGGGGTTTTGATTTCTTGGGCCTCTAGAGTGCGCAATTCTTATTCGATTGAAATGAAATTTTGCACGACGTGCTTTGTTACGATATCCAACAACTGTGCCAAGTATGGTTCAAATCGGTTCATAACCTTATATAGCTGTCATATAAACCGATCTTGGGTCTTGACTTCTTGAGCCTCTAGAGAGCGCAATTCTTATCCAATTTGAATGAATTTTGGCACGTGGTATTTTGTTATGATATCCAACAACTGTGCCAAATATGGTTCAAATCGGTTCATAACCTGATATAGCTGCCATATAAACCGATCTGGGATCTTGACTTCTTGAGCCTCTAGAGGTCGCAATTATTATCCGATTTGCTTGAAATTTTGTACGACGGATTCTCTCATGACTATTAACATACGTGTTTATTATGGCCTGAATCGCTATATAGCCCGATACAGCTCCCATATAAATCGATCTCTCTATTTTACTCCTTGAGCCCACAAAGGGCGCAATTCTTATTCGAATTGGCTGACATTTTACTCCAACATATAATTTAATTGTGGTCCAAACCAGACCATATCTTGATATCGCTCTAATAGCAGAGCAAATCTTTTCTTATATCCTTTTTTTGCCTAAGAAGAGATGCCGCGAAAAGAACTCGAGAAATGCGATCCATGGTGGAGGGTATATAAGATTCGGCCCGGCCGAACTTAGCACGCTTTTACTTGTTTAGTTTCACTCCATTATTTTTTGGCAAATTCTAACAAAAAGTAAAAATATTTATTAAAAACAAGTAATACCCTCCACCATTGATCGCATTTGTCGAGTTCTATGCGCGGTATCTCTTTTTAGACACACATAGAATATTGAATAAGAACTGTTATGCTATTATATCAAGTTATAGTCCGATTCGGACCATAAATAAATGCTGAACATTGTAAAAGTCATTGTGTAATATTTCAGTTCATTCGGATAGGAATTGCGTCTTGTAGGAGCTCAAGAAGCAAAATCGGGATATATGTTTATATGGGAGCTGTATCAAGCTATATTATACAAGTATGTTGAAGGTCATGAGAGAAGCCGTTATACAAAATTTCAGCCAAATCGGACGAGAATTGCGCCCACTAGAGGTTCAAGAAGTCAAGATACCAGATCGGTTTATATGGCAACTATATCAGGTTATGTACCGATTTGCGCCATACTTAGCACAGTTGTTGGAAAACATAACAAAACACCTCATGTCAAATCGGACGAGAATTGCTCCCTCTAAAGGCTCTAAAAGTCAAGACTCAAAATCGGTTTATATGGCAGCTATAACAAAACATAGACCGGTTTGAACCATACAGTTGTTGAAAGTAATACCAAAACACTACTTGCAAAATTTCAGTCAAATCGGATGAGAATTGCGCCCTCAAGAGGCTCAAGAAGTCAAGACCCAAGATCGGTCTATATGGCAGCTATGTCAGGTTATGGACTGATTGAGACCATACTTGGCACAGTTGTTGGCTGTCATAACGAAACACGTCGTGCAAAATTTCATTCTGATCAGATAAGAATTGCCTTTCTAGAGGCTCAAAAGTTCAAGACCCCAGATCGGTTTATATGGCAGCTATATCAAAACATGAACCTAATAAAACTATACTTAGCGGAGTTGTTGGAAGTGCTACCAGAACATTTCGTGCAAAATTTCAGTTAAATTGGACGAGAATTGCGCCCTCTAGGGGCTTAAGAAGTCCAGATGCAAGTTCGGTTTATATGGCAGCTATATCAAAACATGAACCGATTTAAACCATACTTAGCGTAGTTATTGAAAGTGCTACCAAATCATTACGTGCAAAATTTCAGTTAAATCGGATAAGAATTGCGTCCTCTAGAGCCTCAAGAATTCAAGACCCAAGATCGGTTTATATGGCAGCTATATCAAAACATTAATTGATGTAAACCATACTTAGCGTAGTTATTTGAAGTGCTACCGAAACACTACGTGCAAAATTTCAATAAATTCGGATAAGAATTGCGCCTTCTAGAGGCTCAAGAAGTCAAGACCCAAGATCGGTTTATATAGCAGCTATATCAAATATGGACCGATTTGGCTCATTTACGATACCAACCGGCCTACACTAATAAAAAGTATTTGTGCAAAATTTCAGCGGCTAGCTTTACTCCTTCGAAAGTTAGCGTGCTTTCGACAGATAGACGGACATGGCTAGACGGACGGACATGGCTAGATCGACATAAAACGTCACGACGATTAAGAATATATATACTTTATGGGGTCTTAGACGCATATTTCGAGGTGTTACAAACAGAATGACGAAATTAGTATACCCCCATCCTATGGTGGAGGGTATAAAAAACCCGTTCATTTCTCTCAAACGACGGAAGGTGTTAACTTTACGTATATGTTTCTGAAAGCTCTTGTAAATGCCTTTATTTTCGGGTATCTCTTTGTTTTATAACTAGTTTTAAATTAAAGTAGAACAAATATACCGGTGTGTAAAAGGTAGACAATTTTGTAAATAAGTATTCAAATTCGACCTACCCCTTACTACAAATTTTTTAAAATTATTGATAAAAACTTTTGTTTCCCTCCTTTTTGTAGTGTTTTCTAATGGAATAAACCATAAATATGTCGAAACTTCATTTTTTACTTTTGGCCAAAAAATGAGTCCTTGGAACCATAGTACATAGTCAGGATTCAGATTTTCCACTACAAGAAGTTCATTCTCACAAAATTCGTTCGATCTTGTCATTGGTTTTACTCTTCCTCAAGAAACTGGACACTTGCGGTGTGGACTATTCCTCAATAGATGCTTCACTGGCTGCTGCTGTCTAAGTGACTTTTGAGTTCCGTTCTTTGCAGTTGGCGTTCGTCTTGGGCCCAATCCAACCAGATGGTTTTTCGTCACACACGGCTTGTTGGGTCTCATTACGATGCATTCGCCTTTTGAGATGTGGTCGATAGTTCCTCAGGCAAGTGTTCAGCAACAACTGCTGAGTCGTCGTCTTATTCCTCAAACCCACCACTTCTTCTTCAGACCTATTGAGCTCTGCGAGACAGCCGGAGGTCAGTACGAATACTGCGGAGACATGCAGTGCGACATCGCTGTAAGCCTCATCCAATCTTCCAGTCGGTGGTTGAAGGATTGGGATTATATTCCCTTGGCCTCCTAAATATTACTTTCCCACGTAATCCTGCTACATTATTCTCTATCGTTGCAGTTTTCAAAAATTTTCTTCAAATACTCGCAAAATTCGAAACACTTCTTAGTGCCATCAATTTTTATTACAAATAAACCAAAGCTTACATCAATGGAATCCTGCCCTACTGTGCCATGAATTTCCTTTGTCCAAAATACTCCCTCAAGTATCTGTCTTTGTCCACTTAACCCTTTTAATAAAAGGTCATGCAATTTAGGAAGTGTTGTCATTTAGTGATTGTTTCTTATCGTCACTGCTGATTTATTTTATTAGAGGAACTCGTCCTGTGATTTCGTTGCCCCGTTTAATGCACTGTCCCACAAGGGCCGTTTATCTGAACGATCACACAGTCTTCACCACCCGGTAGTTATGTATGTTCTAGACAAAGAAAGTCGACATCTTCATTGTTTATTTTAACGAGTGTGTTTGGGAAGCCATTGGGAATTTCATTGCCCATATTCTTGATGTGTTTGCTCGGAAGAATTACATAAACATAAAAGTTATTCTCATTTTGTTTTTATAATTTAATTAATATTTTACGATAATTGCATCTTAAATATAATTTACTTTAAAGAAAATATTTTCTTTGTTAAAGCTGGAAGGTGTGTGTGTGAGCGTGTGTGTGCGCTAGGTGAATGTAACAGCATTTGAAGGGAAATGTTTGCTCCATCCTAAAGGTTGAAACCAAAAACAAACGTTCGGTTCATATCCTCCTTTAAATACCTGCCGTAGTCCTTGTTGTTGGTCTAATTCTGCTTAGGTTTAACAACAAATTAAATTCTCACATTAAAATTCGAGTAAAATTTGCATGCTGAGGAAACGACTGCTATACATTTAGTACCATTAAGAAAATTGTTTTACGACCAAATGATAATAAGACTTAAAATTTCAGAAAAGTTATGAGTGTTGTCACATAGTTTACAAAGTGTGGAGTGCGACTAGTTAGGCTATGGTTCGAATAAAGAAACTTTAAATAAAATCAAATCAGCCGGAAAATGGCATCTTGCAGATTGATTTAAAAATAAGACTTTGTACAATACTAAAAATTGTTACATAATATCCGAAATTTCTTTTCTCTGACAAAATTAGTAGAGGTGAGCTATATCAATGAGCAGCCTCCATAAAGACCAATTCTCAGAAAAGCAAAACAAATTTTCGTTGAAATATGTAAGTTATTGTAGATCGTCCCATCCTATAGGGGAGAAAAATTTTTTTTGCAAATTGAGAAGCGCACTCTTAACAAATTTTTTAATGCTTAAAGTTATATTATATCTTTGAAAATTAGAATATATACTCCACTTATACTTTTAGAATCTTTTTAGTTACTGCGGTCATATGAGTGAAAACTGGACTATATTGTTGTATAAATGGGAGCTAAAAATTGGGTTGCCTAAAAAGTAATTGCGGATTTTTTAAAAGAAAGTAAATGCATTTTAGAATGAACTTTAATCAAATATATAATTGCCATTTTGTTCGATAACCTTTTGCCATCTTCCTGGCAAATTTAGTTTTCCACGCTCATAGAACTTCTGGCCTTTATCTGCAAAAAACTGAACCAAGTGCGATTTTATAGCCTCATCATCGCCGAAAGTTTTACTATTTAAGGAGTTCTGCAAAGATCGAAATAAATGGTAGTCTGATGGTGCAAGGTCAGGGCTATATGGTGGATGCATCAAAAGTTCCCAGTTAAGCTCACTAAGTTTTTGGCGAGTGACCAAAGATGTGAGCGGTCTAGCGTTGTCCTGGTGGAATATGACACCTTTACGATTGACCAATTCTGGTCGCTTCTCCTTGATGGCTATATTCAATTTGTCCAATTGTTGACAGTAAACATCCGAATTAATCGTTTGGTTCCTTGGAAGCAGCTCAAAATGTACTACACCCTCCCAATCCCACCAAACAGACAGCATAACCTTCTTTTGGTGGATATCAGCCTTTGAAGTGGTTTGAGCTGGTTCACCATGCTTGGACCATGATCGTTTTCGACTAACGTTGTTGTAAATAATCTATTTTTCATCTCCAGTTATGATTCGTTTTAAAAACGGATCGAATTCATTGCGTTTGAGGTGCATATCACAAGCGTTGATTCGGTTTGTTAAATGAATTTCTTTCAATACATGTGGTACCCATATTAAAATTGACGCCAAACAAACAAATGTAAACATAATTTTGCGCACTTTTTTTCTAAAGTAAGCTAAAAGTAACAGCTGATAACTGACAGAAGAAAGAATGCAATTACAGAGTCACAAGCCGTTCAAAAAATTTGTCAACGCCGACTATATTACTACTATATTACCGACAATTACTTTTTGGGCAACACAATATATGCGCATCTGCACAGGTTTTAATCAAATTGGGTATAAGGATATTTAATAAAACAATCATTACCAAATTTCGTGATAATCCCTAGGCTTAAAAAAATGTATGTGCCAAGTTTCTTGATATTTTTTGAATAGTATAGCACGTTCCCTGTTAATAATATTTTATTTAAATTATTCAAATCGGCCGTATTAGTTCGGTAAAAGTGAACCAATCAATACACAGATGCTATCATATCAACAACAAATGTTCATAAATTATCAACAGTTTTTTGTAAACGAAACGTTCGGAACTAAGCTCAGCCGTACATTATAAAACAACTTTCCACATTGCACCACAGCCGCCTATGTGCATATAATATTTTTAGAGTCACTTATAATTAAGGTTGGTCGGTCGGTGCATTAAATCAACAACGCACGTTCACAAAATCATCCCTGCATGTTGACAATATTTTTAATATCATTTATGATAGTGGCACTATTGGTGGAGCATGTTTCAAAGTCTTATTAATTTATTTTAAGAGCCTTAAATATATCCACCATCATTGGGTGTGGGGTTTTATAAATATTGTCATTCCGTTTGTATTACCTCGAAATATTGATACGCGATCTCATAAAGTACAAACATCGTCTTGACATTCAAAGTCGATTTAGCCTTATCCCTCCGTCCGCGCAAAGCAACCCGCTCGAAATTTTGCACAGACGCTTCTCGAACGGTCTATACCGATTCGGATTTGATATAGCTCCCATATAAAGTGGTCTCTTGAATTGACTTTTCGCGCTCCTAAAATTATTAACCGATTGGGATGAAAATTTGCACATAGCGTTCTGATACGATTTCCAACAATCGGGTTTGAACCTGATGTAGATTTCATATAAACCTATCTCCCGATTTGACATCTTGAGCCTCTGCAAGCCGCAATTGATGTCTGATTTGGCTGAAATTTTGCAAGTAATGTTTTGTCCAAATTGGTCTTTAACCAGATATAGCTCCCATATTAACCGATCCCCTATTGTACTGCTTGAGCCCCAGGAAGCCGTAATTATTATCCTATGTGGCTGAAATTTTTCCATATAGTGTTGGAGAGACGGATGGACATGGCTAGATCGACTTAGATTTTTATACCCTCCACCATAAGATGGGGGGTATACTAATTTCGTCATTCTGATTGTAACTACTCGAAATATTCGTCTGAGACCCCATAAATTATATATATTCTTGATCGTCGTGAAATTTTGTGTCGATCTAGCCATGTCCGTCCGTCCGTCTGTCTGTCGAAAGCACGCTAACTTCCGAAGGAGTAAAGCTAGCCTCTTGAAATTTTGCACAAATACTTCTTATTAGTGTAGGTCGGTTGGTATTGTAAATGGGCCATATCGGTCCATGTTTTGATATAGCTGCCATATAAACCGATCTTGGGTCTTGACTTCTTGAGCCTCTAGAGTGCACAATTCTTATCCGATTGGAATGAAATTTTGCATGACGTGTTTCGCTGTTATATCCAACAACTGTGCCAAGTATGGTTCAAATCGGTTCATAACCTGATATAGCTGCCATATAAACCGATCTGGGGTCTTGACTTCTTGAGCCTCTAGAGGTCGCAATTATTATCCGATATGCCTGAAATTTTGTACGACGGATTCTCTCATGACCATTAACATACGTGTTTATTATGGTCTGAATCGGTCTATAGCCCGTTACAACTCCCATATAAATCGATCTCTATTTTACTTCTTGAGCCCGCAAAGGGCGCAATTCTTATTCGAATTGGCTGACAGTTTACACAGGTCTCCAACATATAATTTAATTGTGGTCCAAACCGGACCATATATTGATATCGCTCTAATAGCAGAGCAAATCTTTTCTTATATCCTGTTTTGCCTAAGAAGAGATGCCGGGAAAAGAACTCGACAAATGCGATCCATGGTGGAGGGTATATAAGACTCGGCCCGGCCGAACTTAGCACGCTTTTACTTGTTTTATTGTAAGACATTTTTTAAATGATATTTTTTCTACCGATAAAATTTCAATTAAAATTATAAAACGAGAATTAAGAGAAATTCATACACATACATATATGTCTAAAAAAAAATTTTTGTAAAATGTTTGTCTTTCGGAACAATTTTTATAAAATTTTTTTTTGGCAAGAAAATTCCATGAATATTTTGCCTTAAAGAAACTTTTAGTAACTTTTCGTTTAGAACAACCACAAATTTTTTTTTTTTAAAAACATTGCGATTCGTTCTTTAAAAATATTGCACTAACCCATTAATGACAAAAAATACCCAAGGCTTAGGAAATAAAAAAAAAAAATATATTGAAAATATTTCAAACATGTTCTCTGAACCTGTTGTATGGTCCTTACGTTGCACAATTTCTTCATAGCAATCCACCAAACTACTGAGGCGTAAGTAAGTAATGGTCTTATCACACTCCTGTAGAGCCAGTGGTATATTCTTGGATTCAGGCGCCAATTTCAAGCCTACGGTCAGTCTACATAGTGTCCAACATCTGTGAGTCTTCTCAGTACGCTCCTGAGTGGGACACTTCCAATTCAGTTTCCTGTCCAAGATCACACCTAAGTATTTGACCTTTTCAGATATCGAAATCGTCTTATTGAGGAAACGTGGTGCGTCAAATTGTTCCAGGCATATTCCAGTCTTCTCTGGGTTAACATTGAGACCTCTGGCTCTAGCCCAGTCATATGCCATATGCGAGACACTTTCGAACTTTCTGTATAGCTGGTTCGGATCCTTTCCCCTTAGAAGTATTATAACATCTTCTGCGATGTTCAGACGGGTTCAAATCCCTCCTCAGTCAGCATCCGTAGTCAGCATTAGTTCCTTGTGCCACTTTCTCCTCATATTTATGCACTGGGATACACAATTTATCCACCTTATCCTTAGCATGTGGTTTATCCAGTCTCTAAGGACCGGGTGCACCCGGTACTGCTCTAAGGATTGGATCAGTGTGTCGGTCCGCATATTGTTAAAAGCCCCCTCGATGTCATTGAATACCGTCAGTGTGTACGTTTTGGTATCGAAGGATTATTCCATTTTATGCACAACCTTGTGAAGGGCAGTCTCCACCGACCTTCCCTTGACATAGGCATGCTGATTGTATTTGAGCAGTTCGCTGGATACCCTACTCTTTATCATGGAGTCCACAATACGTTCCATGGTTTTGAGTAGAAAGGACGAAGGCAAATAGGTCTGGAGGATTTCCCTTGCTTCCTGGCAGGATTTCGGAGTATATGCAAGCCCCAAGTACGCCGTGAAAATATTGGCCAGATGGGGCACCAGATAGTCTGCCTCCTTCTGTAGTAATGCCGGAAATATTCCATCATATCCAGGTGAATGGTTTAAAGCTCCTCAAGGATACCTTCTCCTTAAATTCCGTAATTATAATCCTTCGATCAACATCATTATTCCAAGATTCAGTGTCTCCGTGAGTCCCGTCGTATCCTGTAGAAAATGCGTTTTCATCAAAAGCCTTAACATGTGCTCCGTAGTCTCTGCTCTCACTCCCATGTCGTCTAATAAAGATACAGTTTGGACATGGGTTTTTAAGACAAACTTTATTATGTTGGCGGCGTCATTAACGCTATCGACATGTCCGCAGAAAAGCTTCCAGGACGCTCGTTTTGCCGCTCTGGTAATCTTATTGTATTCCTTGAGCCATGTGTAGTGCACATCCCAATAATCTTCGGCTTTTTTACGACGTGTTCTGTTAAAAATTTTGCGGACCTCTTTCCCAATATTGTTAATCTCCCCGGTCATCCAGGGTTTTTCTTGGGCTGATTTCCTTTCCCGAAGAGGACAACTATTTTCGAAGGATCCCACCAGTGCAGTCGTAATCCTATTGACATTTTCGTCAATCTCTTCTATGCTTGGACAATCTAAATTATCTTTCCCAATTCTTCTTCTGAGTAGTCTTCCGAATTGTGTCCAGTTGGGTTTCAATTTATTCGGGAAGCTTATCGGATTCGGCGCTGGTCGTGCTTTTCTAAACCTAATGTAGCGATGGTCAGAGAAAGAGTGTTCCATGGAGACCCTCCAATCCTGAACCTCATCGATTAGATTTTCTGAACATATCGTCACATCTACTACCTCCTCTCTAATCCTATTAACAAAGGAAGCGGTGTTACCAATATTAAGTGTTATTAGGCTACGAGGCTTAAGGCGATGGGATAATGGATAGAGGATAGGAGCAGTTAACAACATCGCGGTATAATCGAGGCGACGATAAGAAACCTGAAAACAATGGAGGGGGTGTCTGATCGGATACCTCAGACGAGACTTGAGGTCGAGTGCGAGGCACTGCTGCCAGCGGCACAGTCTTGGATGGACTTAACCCTTGTATTGCCATCTGGAAATCATGTTAAACGGATGTATCAAAGCTAGAGGACAGAGTGAACATGGGGGTCTACATTGAGAACCCAGAGACTGATATCTGTTTTAGACTACCTGACCGTAAAACGGTCCTACAGGCGGAGATCCGGGCGATCACGGAATGCGAGAAGTGTTGCGATATTAGGTTAGGCTAGGCTGAAAAGAAGGTGCAGATATTAATCCGCCCCATGCCACTATGGACATACACCTAAGCCAGCAATCGGCTTGTTGTGAGCTCTAAATTCTAAAAAAGTAACCTCGAAAAGGGTGAGCTGCTTATCGAATATATTATAAGTTGGAATTTGGCGTTTTGTAACAAAGGGGATAAACAAAATACTAGATATTATCTTTATATCGGAAAGATATAAGTTTAAGAATATGCGACTGGGATGTGTTGGATGACCACAGCTCTCTGATCATCGTTATATTAGTGTCAGCCTTGGAGAAAATACTGCAGAAGTGGTCCCTCGGCTAAACAGAAGAAAGGCGGATTGGGATAAATTTCGGCACAAATTCTGCACGCCTATTCATTCTAAACAAGAAAAGGAAGTGGAAACTATGGAGGATATAGACATAGTGGGCAAGCGATTTACGAAGGCCCTGAAAAACTCGCTTGTGTCAACATGTCCTAGCGCTAAGCCAAGGGGCAAACAGCGACCGCCATGGTAGACCCCAGAGCTGGTTGGTCTAAGAAAGGACTGCAGAAAACTCTTTAACAGAGCAAAAGCCACAAGAGCACCACACGATTCGGACATCTATAAAGCTGAGCTAAGAAAATATTAGGGCGGGCTAAGAGAGCCTCAGAACAAATCCCTGGGTAGAATTCTGCAGCTCCGTGGAGGATACATCTGAGACCTCTAGACTAAGAAAGATTCTGTCCTATTACTGTGGGTTATATTCAGAAGTCAGAGAATGTATGGACAATGTCTGGGAGGAAACACTAGAATTAGTCGTTGATACTCATTTCCAGAGAAATTCTCCAACGGACAACGTGTGGCCATAAGAGTTTGTCACTGGTATGCATTCGTCGGAGGGTATTAGGGAAATGGTTTCTGAGTCGAAAATACTTTGAGCGATAAGAAGTTTCGACTCCTTTAAGTCGCCTAGCCCTGATGATGTATCACAGGTAGAATTACATGCTGTTTCTGATAGACTGGTTCCCTGGCTTAGGGATGTATACCTGTGGGATGGGGGGACACGAAGGTCATTTTCAATCCGAAAGCAGGAAAACTTACTTACTAAAAGATGCATTACGGCAGGCTTGGAATCTGTGGATCTAAAAGATGGGTTTCCTCTACTTTGGAATATAGTTATTAACAACATATTATTGTCTCTGGAAGAAAAAGGCGTAAAATTGGTTGCGTATGCTGATGATGTGGCAATTGCGGTTAGGGGAAATTTTCCCAGCATTCTAAGAGATAAACTTCAGGAAGTTCTACGAGCAATAGCAAAGTGGGCTACCGAAAGTGGTCTAGGTATAAATCCGTGCACGACAGAAGTGTTTCTTTTTAGTAGGTGGTACAAATTGTCAACAGTGGGACCTGTCTCCTTGGAAAGAGAGAATGTTCCATTTACAGAAAGCGCAAAATACCTGGGTGTTTTGCTGGAAAGAAAATTGAACTTCAAATCCAACATTTTGGATAGGGCAAGAAAGGCAACCCTTGCCCTATACACCTGCAAGAGAGCCATTGGCAAAAGTTGGGGGTTTAGTCAGCGTGTCATGCATTGGGTATATACTGCAGTTATCCACCTACTGCTCAATACTGAACCGGATCCAAAGGATGGCTTGTTTATGCATCACAGCCGCACTGAGGACTACACCATCTGATGCACTGGCTTTAATGCTACATCTTGTGCCTCTGGACATTGTGGCTAGACAAATTGCAGCGACCAGTGTCATGGGGTTAAGGGAGATTTCTCATTGGTCGTATGTCACTACGGACACTGTGTTATCCTTGGTACAATAACCGATGTTCCAGTCAGGGTGGATTACACCCTACCTAAGCCGCTGTTTGGTAAAAATTACTGTACCACTATTTACGATTGGAACTACCATATACCTGGTAACAGGAGTTACATAGAATTCTATACGGATGGTTCCAAACTAAACGACCAGGTAGGCTTTGGGGTGTACTCCAAAGATCTAGAACTGGTCATATCGACCACTACAGTGTGTATCAAGCAGAGATCCTTGCAATTACGGAAGTTGTGGAATGGCTAAGATATAATGTCATTACGACGATTGGCAGAAATATCTCCTTAGACAGCCAGGCCATTAAATCCCTGTAGAACGAATTTCTGAACACAAAAATCGCCCTTGACTGTCGCAGATCTCTTAACGAGATGTAACAGTTCAAAACTCACCTGTTCTGGGTGCCGGGCCATAGAGATATCCCAAGGAATTCTAAAGCACACACATTTCAGGGATACTGGAATCTGTGGGTATGCCTCTAGCGACATGTAAGTTAAGTTTTCAGGACCATTCCCGAAGGTCAACGAATGATGGATGACCACAAAGAGGGGGCTGTGAGCATTCCATAAATATGTGGCCTAAGCTAGACTTAAAGAGGTCTACTGCTTTGCTGTCATTGGCTAGAGCAGACGTCTGAACCTATGTGTCCGTCATGACAGGTCACTAGACAGTGAGCGGAAAACATGATCCACACATGATGCAGAAGCTGTGTGGACATCGAAGAAGAAGAGACTATAGAACACCGTCTGCGTATGTGTCCCGCACTAGAAGTCAGAAGGAGTCCCACTTTAGGTTCTCATTTCATTGAGAACCTGTCTGGTTTAGCGGATGTGAACATCCGCAAGTTATTGGGCTTTTTAAAGCAATCTGGATGGTTCAACGGTAGGAACTAGAAGGCATCTTCCTTCTTCTGTTTTTGTGGTATCACAATGGGCAAAGTGAGTCTGATGGCAGACTGCCGCTTAACCTAACCTCGAGAAGGAAAATCTAAGTTAGGAATTCCGTGCTATTTACAAAATACTTAATTGTTTTCCATGCCACTCCCTGAGGATGTCGAATATAAGCCAATCGACACAAGAATTTTTTTGAGCGATTGACAAATTGTGTGGGATTCAACGCGAACATATCTTTTTAACGGTCAAATGTTCATGCAATATTGAATGTATGATGTTCCCACTAATGCTTATGGTTTTCTCAATCTCACGATAGGTCACATAACGATCTTGCAATATCACATGGCACACATCATTAATCGTTTTTGGAACAACATTTGATTTTGGACGACTTTCACGAAATTCGTCTTGGCGTGAATTACGACCTCGGTTGAGTTCACCATAGCATTGATAAACACTGGTCCTTGATGGAGCTTCATCGCCAAAAATTTAATTAAGTTCATTGATGTACTGTTGTTGAGTTAATCCACGTAGAAATTGTAAAAAATAATCGTACGAAAATGTTCACGATTTAATTCCATTTTTTGGGTGAGATGAATCTCTTAAATAACTGTAAACAACACAAATACCGCTCGTATGACAAAATGTTCTGAGTACGTATACCCTCAAAAATGTCAAGCTTTACGATAAAACTGTCAGTTGGCAGATTGCAACACAAGGGTTGTCCAATCCCTACATATAAAGGCAACCCTCGTATTACACTCAAATATACATCTGTGCAACATTTAAGAGCTCTATGATTATTCTAACTATTTTTGTCCAACGAATGTGCGACGTTAGCATAGTTAAACGTTCAAAATGCCACGGTTGCGTTGGTTTGGTCATGTTGTCAGATGGCAGATTGCAATGCAAGGGTTGTCCAATCCCCAAAAATAAAAGGCTACCCATGTTACACCCAGGATGGTATGTTCACGAACAGTGTTTGAATGTAAGATGGAGATTAACGCCTTATCTCAGGATGGCACGATCCGCATAGTTTGGGTGCCGGGTCATAGCGGAGTAACTGAGAATGAGAAAGTAGACGATTGGGCAGTGAAGGCCAGAGAACTGACGTCAATAAACTTGGTTAACCCGAAGCCTTTCGGGTCGACGACGTCCGAGTTAACGTTGACGACGAATTCACATGCAATTATATTACTGAAAGGAAGTAAGAAGGAGGTCAGCAATGCTTTCGGTATAATAGCAGGACACATAGGACTATGTAAAATCGCTGCGGCAAGTGATAGCATGTGTACGTCATGCGGGGAAGATGATGAGACGTTGGAGCATTTCCTATGTCATTGCCTGACTTTATAGATTTTGTAAGTAGCGCGGTATTCCTAACTTAGATTTTCTTTTTCGAGGTTACTTTTTTAGTATTTAGAGCGCACGACAAGCCGGTTACTGGCTTAGATGTATGTCCATAGTGCCATGGCGGATAAGTACCTGCATCCTCTTTTAAACCTAACATTATCTAACCTAACAAACAAACAAACAAACAAAGCGCAACAATTTCATTTTTATATAATTGGTAGCTATACCCGTCCCGCTCTACTCTGACCTCAGTAACAACATGCGAAAAATAAATTTCTTACTTACTTTCTCCCCAGTACAATTTGTTGTACTACCAAATTCCTTTTATTGGACCCTATATATCCATGATTGCCAAACATGCGACACCCCGACACTAAAAATGACATTTAATGACAAGTTCGTGTCTACTCTTAAATAGCTTCATTTAATACCCATCTTGTCCTAATTGGTAAAGATGTCCGATTGGATAGATTTTGGGGTGGGGTGTCTCCAGGTTATTTGACCCCAAAAATTTAATTACAATTTCCTGTTTTTGGGGTACCATAAAGTGACATACAAATTTCGATGCAGCCATCTCCGAAATCTGGGGTTTTTGAAAATGGGGGTTTCCGCATAGAATGTCTAAAATTAAAAACAAGTAAAATCGTGCTAAGTTCCGCCGGGCCGAATCTCGGTAACCTACCACCATTGACTCTGCTAAAATATGAGAGCTATATCTGTTTACAGACCGATTTATATCGTAATTGGCAGTTGTTGGGAGACAAGAAGTTAAATCGGGAGAACAGCTGATATGGGTATTATATCAGGTTCTTGTCCGATTCAGACCGTACTTAGCAGAGTTGTTGGAAGTCATAACAGAACACTGTGTGCAAAATTTCAGCCAAAGCGGGTGAACATTGCGGCTTCCAGGGGCTCAAGAAGTCAAATCGCTATATCAGGAGCTATATTAGGCTCTTGACCGATTTGGACCGTACTTGGCACAGTAGTTGGAAATCGCAACAGAACATTATGCGCAAAATTTCAGCCAAATCCGATGAAAATCGCTATATCAGGTTCTTGACCGATTTGGGCCGTACTTGGCACAGTAGTTGGAAGTCGTAACAGAACACTATGCGCACAATTTCAGCCAAATCGGATGAGAATTGAGGCTTCCACGGGCTCAAGAAGCCAAATCTGGAGATTGGTTTATATGGGAGCTACATCAGGTTCTTGACCGATTTGGAGTGTACTTGATACAGTAGAACAATAGTTTTCGCCGAAATTAAAAGAAAAATTTAGACTTACGTGATACCAGAAACGTAAAAATATTTTCTTCTTCGGCAGCCATAACTCTATTTTGTAAAAACGTCGGAATTCGACTAAGTCATCGCCAATCGGAATAAGGGTGATTGTCTGATTAATGTATACCTATCTATAGAAGCTTATATGTACATATACCAAATACGTGAGTTTCATCGAAATACATATAATTTACAAATGAATTTATATAAACCGAACAAGTAAAAAGGCGTTAAGTTCGGCCGGGCCGAACTTTGGATACCCACCACCTCGGGTATATATGTAAACCACCTTTCATCATAATTCGGTGAAAATTTCATACTTTATGTCCCATATCAGTTATATCAAAATATGTTCCGATTTGGATCAAATACTAATAAGTACAGTAGCTGTATTTAAAAATAAACCGATCTGAACCATATACGACACGGATGTTGAAAAGCCTAGCATAAGTCAATGTATCAAATTTCAGTGAAATCGGATTATAAATGCGCCTTTTATCGGGCCAAGACTTTAAATCGAGATATAGGTCTACATTGCAGCTATATCCAAATCTGGACCGATTAGGGCCAAGTTGCAAAAAAATGTCGAAGAGCCTAACACAAAGCACTGTCTCAAATTTTAGCGACATCGGACAATAAATACGTCTTTTATGGGTCCAAAACCTAAAACCTAGATATCGGGCTATATGACAGCTATATCCAAATCTGGACCGATTAGAGCAATATTGCAGAAGTATGTCAAGGGGCTTAATTTAATTCACTGTACTAAATTTCGGCGACATCGGACAATAAATGAGCATTTTATGGGCCCAGAACCTTAAAACAAGAAATCGGTCTATATGACAGCTATATCCAAATCTGAACCGATCTGGGCCAAATTAAAGAAAGATGTCGAAGGGCCTAAGACAACTTATTGTCTTAAACTTCAGCAAAATCGGATTATAAATGTGGCTTTTATGGGCCTAAGACCCTAAATCGGAGGATCGGTCTATATGGCAGCTATATCCAAATCTGGACCGATCTGGGCCAAATTGACGAAGCATATTGACGGGCCTTACACAATTCACTGTCCCGAATTTCATCAAAATCGGATAATAAATGTGGCTTTTGTGGGCGTAAGACCCTAAATTGGAGGATCGGTCTATATGGCAGCTATATCCAAATCTGAACCGATCTGGTCTAAATTAACGAAGGATGTCAAAGGGCCTAACACAACTCACTGTCCCAAATCGGATAACAAATGTAGCTTTTATGGGCCTTAGACCCTAAATCGGAGAATCAGTCTATATGGCAGCTATATCCAAGTCTAGACCGATCTGAGCCAAATTGAAGAAGGATGTCAAAGGGCCCAAAACAACTCACTGTCCCAAATTTCAGCTAAATCGGATAATAAATGTGGCTTTTGTGGGCCAAAGACCCTAAATCGGCGGATCGGTCTATATGGGGGCTATATCAAGATATAGCCCATCTTCGAACTTAACTTCGAACTGCTTATGGACAAAAAAAGAATCTGTGCAAAATTTCAGCTCAATATCTCTATTTTTAAAGACTGTAGCGTGATTTCAACAGACAGACGGACGGACATGTTTATGTTTGACAAAATGAATATATCCCCATCCTTCGGTGGTGGGTATAAAAAGGAATTTAGAATTATTTAAAGTGGACGCAGAACGTTACCCCATTATCTTCATCAATCCATATGTCACAAAAACCATAATTTACTGCAGGTGAATTTTTTAATTGAATGCATATATTGCAGCCTAAAGAATAGGGACCCGACGATGAAATCATCTACGACTTTTTCAAGATTCGTAAGACTAGGATAGGCAAGATAACATTAGGCAGTGCAGTGACAGGAAAGTCAATGCAGCTTAATGAGCAGGGAGCAGACGACGAAACCGTCACCCACACCCAAACCCATTTACTGGAGGACCAATGATTGAGGTCATCCAGATAAACCTCCACCGAAGCGAGGCAGCTACACACGCTCTGTTGGAGAAAATCACCATGGGCAATATGAATCTGCCTTTATTCAGGAGCCATGGATGACCTGGAACAAAGTTTCTGGCCTGAACCATATCAACTACCAATTATTCTAAGTTAACTCTGGTACTCGGCCGAGGACTGCGTTATTTGTCATAAAACTTTAAATTGCGTATTTTCCCGAGTTGTCAACGTCGGATGTCCATATCGTGGTATCTGCAATACGTTCCATGTTTTTGAGTAGAAAGGACGTAAGGCTTATAGGTATGTACGCCTTTGGAGTCGCAAAATTTGCCTTGCCGGGCTTGGACAAGGCAAGTTTTGCGACTCCAAAGGCGTACATACAATTCTTCGATACCAAAATGTACACACTGGCGGTATGCATTGACATCGAGGCGGCTTTTAGCAATGTGCGGACCGACACACGGATCCAATCCTTATACTAGTACCGGATGGACCGGGTCCTTAGAGACTGGATAAAGCATATGCTAAGGAACAGTTGGATACATTGCAGAACCCATAAACGAAAAAGAGGCACAGGGCACGCCACAGGGGGGGCTTATTATTGCCACTCCTATGGGTGACTACCAAAAATGACCTAATACGGATGCTTACTGAGGTGAGATTTGAACCCGTCTTCTAAGCAGAGGTTGTTATAATACTTCTAAGAGGCAAGGATCCGAACGAGCTATGCAGAAGGGCTGAAAGGGTCTTGCATATGGCATATGACTGGGATATACCTAGGGGTCTCAATGTTAACCCAGAGAAGACTGAAATCTGCCTGTTTACGAGAAAGACGAAGATGGTCCAATTTGGCGCAACTCGATTTCTCAATAGAACGATTCCGATATCTGTCAAGGCCAAATACTTAGGAGTGATCTTGAATAGGAAACTTAATTGTACGTCACATTCAGGAGCATACTAAGAAGTCTCTCAGATTCTGGACATAGTCCACCGAGGATAGTCCACTGACTATAAAGGAGCGTGATTCAACCAATACATACTTACGTCTCAGTAGTTTGGTGGACTTCGATGGAGAAAAAGTGCAACGTAAGGATAATAAAACAGGTTCAGAGTACATAATGTCTTGACATAGGCGGAGCAATGAGAACCAAGTCCACTAGGGCACTGGAGACTAATCTAGATTCATGATCCATTGACATACAGATAAAGTGTGATACAGTCTCTGTGGCTATGAAACTCAAGGCGATTGACGAACGGTTTGATGATAGGAGCAGGTCTTACCATCGCTGCATAATCGAAGCGATGATAGGAAACCCGAATGGATTAAAAGAGGTTTCCGATCGGATAGGTGAGATGACACTTGAGGTCGAGTGCGAGACACTGCTTCCAGACTTGGATTGACGGGACTCTGATATTGCCATTTGGGAGATAATGCTATACAGATGGATCAAAGCAAGAGGACAGAGTGGGTTTACTTGAGAAACCAGGGACTGAGATTTGTTTTTAACTGCCTGACCATAATACGGTCCTATATGGAGATCCGGATCATGAAAATACAGTACCATTACGAGACACTTAAGACTATGAGCCCACTTATGCAACATCGGTGCATCGAAAAGTGATAGAATGTCTGGGGCATGCGGGGAAGACGCCGATGATGACGTTGGAGTATTTCCGACGTCATTGCCACCCGGGGGGCGGACCCTTGCCTTTACTTTCATTTTCAAAAATGACAGATCTAGGAGATGGGTGCACCGATTTAAGCGAAATTTCGTATGCCACCTTGTGGTATAAAATTGGTAAAAAATTTTGGGGTCAAATAACCGTGGGGTAAAACTTACCCCAAAAATATGCTCCAAAGTGCTATGTATACCAAAGTGGACAATATGGTGTTATAATGAGAGTTAAATGCGAATGTAAATAATTTTCACATTTGAACCATGTTAAAAGGGGCCGAAAACTCTTTGGGTGCAGCGAAGCACAAAATGCCAGCTATTTTTATATAATTGCATAGAGCAGTTGAAAAAAATGTAGTGCGAAATAGATGTAGCCCAAATCTTTCGGACCAGCCGTACATATTTTTGATTGTATTCACATTTTTAGTCGATCCCTGTATCCTTCCGTCTGGCGAAATTATAATACCGCATGAGCGAAAAAATCTATCCGCCTTAATAATCGCACAGATACTTTTTTATATAGGCCGTTGGCGATTGCAAATGGGTCATATCGGTTTCCATAAGAATATTGTATTATACATCACAAAATCCACAGATTTCGTTTCTTAAGCTTCTCGAACCATAGGTTTATCCAATTTGGCAGGAGTTTAGCAGGTATTGGAAACAATAAGGTACACTTATTTTCATATTTCGTATAACTAGTAAATTTAAAGATAAAATAATTTTGTATACCCTACACCACCACTGTGGTACAGGGTATTATAGATTTGTGCATTTGTTTGAAACGCTAAGAAGAAGAAGAGCTAGTAAACGGATCGGCTTAGAAACACTTCCTGATTCGATTTAGCTATGTCCGTCTGTCCGTCTGCCCATGCATTAATGTAATCAAGGTACAGGTCGCATTTGTTGTCCGATTTTAATAAAATTTGCACAAGTCTCTTCTTCGGTCCAAGGACGAACGCTTTTGATTTTGAAAAAAATCGGGACAGATTTAGATATAGCTCCCATATATATCTTTCACCCTTTTAAGGCTGTAGAAGCCACAATTTTGGTCGGATCGTTACAAAATTTGGCACAAAGTGTTTTTTTTTACGTCCCAATATGTATGCGAAATTTCATTGAAATGGGTCCAGATTTAGATAAAGCTCCCATATATATCTTTCATCCGATATACCCTCTAAAGCTGTAGGAGCCACAATTTTGGTCTGATCTTTTCCAAATTTAACATGAGATGTTTCGTGTGACGTCTTAATACGTGTGCAAAATTTCATTTAAATCGGTTCAGATTTGGATATAGCTCCCATTTATAAGTTTCATCCGATTTGACCTATTAAATCTGTAGAAGGCACAATTTTGGTTCGATCTTTACCAAGTGCACAAAGTGCTTTTTGTGATGTCTCAATATGTGTGTAAAATTTCATTTAAATCGGTTCAGATTTAGATATAGCTCCCATATATAAGTTTCATCAGATTTGACCTATTAACTTTGTAGAAGGCACAATTTTGGTCCGATCTTTACCAAATGTGGCACGAAGTGCTTTTAGTGATGTCCCAATATGTGTGCAAAATTTCATCAGAATCGGATCAGATTTATATATAGCTCCCATATATATCTTTCATCCGATCTACCCTTTAAAAGGTGTCGTAGCCACAATTTTTGTCCCATTGTTACAAAATTTTGCAGGAGATTTTTTATTTGACGTCGCATTACACGCAAAAATGTCATCAAAATCGAACCAGATTTAAGTAAAGTTCCCATCGTTTCGACTTTTAAGGCTGTTGTAGCTACAATTTTGGTTCGATCTCAACAAAATTTTTCGTGAGATGTTTTAATTGGCTTTCCAATACGTGTGCAACATTAAACTCCCATATATATTTTTTATGCGTATCGACTTTTAGGCTGTAAACGCCACAAATTTCGTACCATGGTAAGAAAATCGTAGAAGATTCTATTCGATATTTCAATAGGTATGCAAAATCGAAGTCTGACTAGATTTGGATATAAGTGCTATATATTAAAAGTATTACGTAGACTCAGTGGTGTAGGGTATTATATAGTCGGCTCCGCCCGACTTTTGCCTTTCCTTACTGGTTTTATATTCAGATACTTTTCTAGACTTCATTGTGAAGCTCACTGTATACCCCACCACACCCACCCTAAATTGCGCATGAATTATTTTTATGGTGTTTTCATCTCTCGCAGTCTAAACAGAATGCACGATCGGATTTATTTTGAATTCTAAGAAATAAAATTTTTCTACCCAAATATATACCTTTGAGGGCGAATGGGTCATAAATAAGACTATGCAAAAAAATCCAAACTTATCGTCATCAAGGGTTACTTTAGGGGTAACTTTTTTTGAGTGTTCCCCAATTAACTCTAGCGAATGCTTATCAGTGACAACCTCTTCTGGTGAAATGTGTGTTAACGAGTGATTCCAGTGTTGCCATACTAGACTTTGTCCATACATTTTTTACTTCTGATAGAGATTCAGAGTATAGGATATTTCTTACCCTAAGGGCATCAGATGTTTCCTCCACGGATCTGCAGATTTCCACCTAGGATTTGTTCTGAGCCTTTTTTAGATCGACCCAGTCGTGTGATGCCCTTGTGGCTTTCGCTCTGTTGAAGAGTTTTCTGCATCCCTTCCTTGCCGCTTGTTTGTCTCTGTGCCTTCGTGATCCGCTTGACCATTACGTGCATATCGTCCGCAGTTTCTATTTCCTTTTATAGGTCCAGAGGGGATAGGAGTGAAGAATGTGTGCCGGTTATTTAAACTAATCCAAGACACTTTTCGAGACATCGAAGACATTGGAGAGTTTGCTTCGGCGTCATTGAATTCAAATTCGGCTAAACTGCATCAACAAGTGAGTTGATAATTCAATACTTTTCTCACTGTTTCATTGCCATATGTAAGATATCTAACCATGTGCCATATGAAAATATCTACGTTATAACTCCATCTTGCGTGAAGTGATGATTATTACCAACAAACTCTACCAATGCGACTGTAGGATGTGTTCAACAAAAAGCAATGACAAATGTCAATGTAAAACTACACCCGAAGGCATCACTCTGCACTTGACCGCATTTATAAGCCGACAATATGTCACTCCCAGACAATCCTAGCCAATCGCTTCTGTTCGGCCTTGCCATGTTGGGTGTATTTGGTGGTAATACTTACATATGAAACCCTTTGCCTGTGGCTGGGGATTCCATTAAGAATTCAATGACTCTTTGTTTAGCAATTATTTAACGTCAACATCAACAACGAAATTGTCAGTGACAGGCCATGATGTCTATGCTTGTCACACAATCAGAATAAAACACACCGCAACCACCAATTTCATTGTGTTGAACGTGTCGGTGACTTTTATGAGCTCTCCAACTAGAGCAGTGTGATGAAATTCGAATCTAAACAAATTTTGGCCGATACTTTAAACATTCTGTCAATTCAATAATAGGAAAACATTACGAAAACACACATATTTACAACCTAACTAACCCAATTAAAAAGATATAACAAAATAAAACAAGCATTAAGTTTGGTTTGGCCGAACTATGCATATATCTTAAACGTTTTGTCGAAATCGGGTGAAAATTGCTGCTCCTATCAACCAATCAGTTTATTCGGGAGATCGGTTTATTTTGTATTATTACAATATTATATTTGAGTTGTATTAAGTCCAATACTAACACCAAACACCTTCCAAACTGGACGTTAATTTAGCAATCTCCTGTTGTTAAAGCAAACAATGTTGCTGTTTTTATTAATACATTTATATGAGTGCTGAAGAAACTTTATACCTATTATAATAGCTCTGTTCTTAGTTCTTTGTGCCTTCCAGCTTCCACAAAATATTAATACATGGCTCTGTAATAATGAAATGTGCAGCTCTATCATTTGGAATGCCTTCTGAGGAGGCCTTGGAGTCTAGAAATAAGGATTTTTGGAATTATAAGGAATTTCATACTCGAAATACTTCGAGCGAAAAAACTATGAAAGGCCTTGTCAAAAGACTGCTGTTTACCTCGGATCCTATAATATCAACTTTGTCAAGAAGTGCGTCTTCTAGTCATCGAAATAGGGAGCCTCTCACAAAAATACGTATGTGGACTATTAGGTTTGTAATACCAGAGCAGAGCTCTCCAAGAAGTAGTAGTAGTATGAATGAATAATAACATCGGGATCAGATTCATCTGAACTATTTTCCTCCCCTGACTTATTTGTGGCCTTTGTCATAACCATAATTTTATCATGAGGAAACTAGCAAATTGAGAAGCATAATTATCACAAGTGATCCATCTTTCTATTTTCTCAGTGCTAAAATTATTCATTATATTTAATATTTGTGTAACATTATCTGATGCTATAGTAGATAAATTTGTAAATCCATTTTTTGAATTCCAGTAATGCACATGTTCTGATCGAATCAAGTTACCCGAATCAGTTTAGGGGTTTCTTTATGTTAAAGTGGTATCTTTATGTTAAATCTATTATACCCACCACCATAGGATGGGGGTATACTAATCTAATCATTTCATTTGTAACACCTCGAAATATTCGTCTAAGACCCCATAAAGTATATATATTATTGATCGTCTCGAGGTTATGAGTCGATCTAGCCATGTCCGTCCGTTCGTCTGTCGAAATCACGATAGCGGTCGAACGCGTAAGGCTAGCCGATTGAATTTTGCACAGGTACTTAATATTGATGTATGTCGTTGGGGATTGCATATGGGCTACATCGGTTCCGATTTGGATATAGCTTCATATAAATCGATCTCCCGATTTGACTTCTTGAGCCCCTGAAAGCCGCAATTTTTGTCTGATTTGGTTGATATTTTGCACATAGCGTTCTGTTATGACTTCTTAACACTGCGTCGAGTACGGTTTAAATTGAGCAATAACTTGATGTAGCTGACATATAAACCAGTCTCCCGATTTGACTTCTTGGGCCCCCGGAAGCCTCAATTTTCAAGTTGGCTGAAATTTTGCATATAGTGTTCTGTTGTGACTTACAACTACTGTGACAAGTACGGTCTGAATCGGGCAAGAACCTGATATAGCTCCCATATAAACCGACCTTCCGATTTAATTCCTTGAACCACTGAAAGCTGCAATTTTTGTCCGATTTGGCTGAAATATTTCATATAGTGTTGTGACTTCCAATAACTTTGCTATGTGCGGTCCAAATCGGTCCATATAAACCGATCTCTCTTCTCCAGCCCTTATAAGCCGCGAGTTTTATCCGGTTTGGCTGAAATTTTGCAAATAGTGTTCTGTTATGACTCTCAACAACTGTGCCAATTACGGTCCAAATCGGTCTGTAACCAAATATAGCTCCCATAATTTAGCAGAATCCATGGTGGTGGGTCCCCAAGATTCGGCCCGGCTGAACTAAGCACGCTTTTATTTGTTTATATAAAATTCGAAATCCTTATCTTGAATTCATTTAAGTCCCATATTACCCAGATCGGTCCACTTTTATTTTCATACCCTCCACCATAGGATGGGGATATACTTATTTAGTCATTCTGTTTGTAACTCCTCGAAATATTCGACTAAGACCCCATAAGGTATATTTATTCTTGTCGTCGTGACATTTTAAGTCGATGTCCGTCCGTCAGTCTGTCGAAAGCACGCTAACTTTCGAAGGAGTAAATACTTCTTATTAGTGTAGGTCGGATGGGATTGTAAATGGGCTATATCGGTCCATTTTTTGGTATGGCTGCCATATAAACCGATCTCTGGTCTTGACTTCTTGAGCCACTAGAGGGCACAATTCTCATTCGATTTGGCTGAAATTTTGCACAAGGTGTTTTATTATGACTTCCAACAACTGTGCTGAGTATGATTGAAATCGGTACATAACCTGATATAGCTGCCATATAAACCGATCTCGGGTCTTGACTTCTTGAGCCACTAGAAGGCACAATTCTTGACTTCTTGAGCCTCCAGAGGGCGTAATTATTTAGAACGGCTTCTCCCATGACCTTCAATATGCATGTCAAATATGGCTCAAATCGATCCATGGCCTGATATAGCTCCCATATAAACCAATCTCTCTATATTACTTCTTGAGACCCTAAAGGGCACAATTCTTACTTGAATTCGCTGAAATTTTACACAATGGCTCTACCATTGTGTCCAAAATTCAGTTCAGACCCGACCATAACTTGATATAGCTCTAATATTATAGGATTTCTTTTCTTTTAACCTTTGTTTTCCTAAAAAGAGATATAGGGAAAAGAAGTAGACAAATGCGGTCTATGGTGGAGGGTATATAAGATTCGGCCCGGCCGAACATAGCACGCTTTTACTTGTTGATAGTACTTTTGGCGTAAGGGGGAGGGTCCGCCCCCTTGCGACATCAAAGAGTTATATAGACTCTTGCTCCTTCGGGCCACTCCCCAGAATCTGTGACAATTTCAAAGAAATCGGTTCAGCCGTTTTTGAGTCTATACGGAACAAACAAATTTACAAACCTTCAAACAAACAAACTCGCACAAAATAATTTTTATACCCACCACCATGGGTTGGGGGTATACTAACCTAGTCATCCCGTTTGTAACACCTCAAAATATTAATATATTCTTGATTGTCTCGAAATTCTGATTCGAACTAGCGATATCCGTCAGTTTGTCAGTCGAAATCACGATAGCGGTCGAACGCGTAAAGCTAGCCGCTTGAAATTTTGCACAAAGACTTAATTTTAATGTAGATCAATGGGGATTGTAAATGGGATATATCGGTTCAGATTTCGATATAGCTCCAATATTAACCGATCTCCCGTTTTGAAATCTTGACCCCACCGCAATTGCAGAAATTTATGTCCGATTTGGCTGAAATTTTGCACATAGTGTTTTGTTGCGATTTCCAACTATTGTGCCAAGTACTGTTCAATTCGGTTAAGTACTTGATGTAGCTTCCATATAAAACGATCTCCCGATTTGACTTCTTAAGCCCCTGGAAGCCACAATTTTCATCACATAGTGTTCTATTATGACTTCCAACTACTGTGGTAGGTAAGGTCTAAATCATAAATCCATAACCTGATATAGCTCCCATATAAACCGATCTCCGAATTTGACTTCTTGAGCCGCATTTTTTGTCCGCTTTGGCTGAAATTTTACTCTGCCAAGTACAGTTTAAATACGTCAAGAACCTGAAGTAGTTCCCATATAAATTGATCTCCCGATTTGTCTTCTTGAGCCCCTGGAAACCTAAATTTTTATCCGATTTGGCTGAAGTAATGAAGAACTCTGGTATATGCGTTCCAAATCGGTCATAGAACTAGTTTGAGAGCAAATGAAAGAAGTAAATGCTTGCTATGTTCTGCCGGGCCGAATCTTGGGAACCCACCACCATGGATTGTGCTAAAATATGGGAGCATTATCTAGTTATAGACCGAATTGGACCGTTCTTGGCGCAGTTGTTGAGTCAGTCAAAACAGAATACTATATGCAAAATATCAGCCAAATCGGATAAAAATTGCGCCTTCCAGGGGCTCAAAAAGAAAACTGGGAGATCAGTTTATATGGCAGCTATATCTGGTTATATACCGATTAAAACCATACTTAAAACAGTTGTTGGAAGTCATACCAAAACGACGTATCAAAATTTCAACCATATTGGATAAGAATTTCGCCCCCTAGAAGCCCAAGAAGTCTAATTAGGATATGGAGTGATTAAGACATTCTTAACACTGTTGTTGGAAGTAAAAATAAAACACTTCATGCTAAATTTTTGCCAAATCGTATAAGAATTGCATCCTCTAGAAGCTCAAGAAATCTAATCCCAAGGTCGGTTTATATGCAGTTATATCAGGTTATGAACTGACGTCATAGCGAAATACGTCATGCTAAAATTCAACCAAATCAAATAGGAATTGCGCTCTCTAGAGGTCCAAGAAGTCTATTCGGGGAATCGGTTTATATGGCGACTAAATCAGGTTATGGACTGATTTAGACTATACTTGGTACAGTTTGTGGGAGTCATACCAGAACACATCACGCAATATCGGATAGGAATTGCGCCCTCTCGAAGCTCAAGAAGTCAAGAACCCAGATTGGTTTATATGGCAGCGCAATATCAAAACATGGACATATCTTGCCCTTTTACAATTCCAACCTACCAACACTCATAAGAAGTATTTGTGCAAAATGTCATGCGGCCAGCCTTACTCCTTCGAAAGTTAGCGTGCTTTCGATAGGCGGACGATCAAGAATATATATACTTTATGGAGTCTTAGAAGCATATTTCATTTATTGCCGTTGTAAACTTGTTTCTTTCTTTGCCCACTAATGGATATCAAATGACTTAGCGGCAAACATAAGTGTGATATTAAACTTGCTTAATACCCAACTCTTTGCAAACTTGCAATTTGACTCGTCGAATTTCATTAAAATTTTTTGAACATAACACATAAGAAAATCATTATTCCCAAAATCTTTTCATTGTAAAAATATTTTCTTAAAAGAAAATCAAAAATTCAAAAAATTTATTTTAAAATGTTTTAAATGATATTTCATTGTGCTCAAATCTACGGTCAAAGCCAATAGAACCAACAAATTTCTTCTAGAATTTTCGCTCCCTAATCGCTAAAAGCTACGTATCAATTGCTTTATATACTGTATTGTGAATGATGGAATTTCAAGAAAAACTAGTAAAAAGGCGTTAAGTTCGGCCGGGCTGAACTTTGGATACCCACCACCTCGAGTATATATATTGCATACCTCTTGTCCAATAGCAGTTATATCGAAATATCTTCCGATTTGGACCAAATACTAATAAGTACAAGTAATTGTTCAATTGTGTATAGCAAAATATTGGTCTTTTTAGTAGCTATATCTAACAAGTAAAAGCGTGCTAAGTTCGGCCGGGCCGAATCTTATATACCCTCCACCATGGATCGCATTTCTCGAGTTCTTTTCCCGGCATCTCTTCTTAGGCAAAAAAAGGATATAAGAAAAGATTTGCTCTGCTATTAGAGCGATATCAAGATATGGTCCGGTTTGGACCACAATTAAATTATATGTTGGAGACCTGTGTAAAATGTCAGCCAATTCGAATAAGAATTGCGCCCTTTGTGGGCTCAAGAAGTAAAATAGAGAGATCGATTTATAAGGGAGCTGTATCGGCCTATAGACCGATCCAGACCATAATAAACACATATGTTAATGGTCATGAGAGAATCCGTCGTACAAAATTTCAGGCAAATCGGATAATAATTGCGACCTCTAGAGGCTTAAGAAGTCAAGATCCCAGATCGGTTAATATGGCAGCTATATGAGGTTATAAACCGTCTTGAACCATACTTGGCACAGTCTTTGGATATCATAACAAAACACGTCGTGCAAAATTTCATCCCAATCGGATAAGAATTGCGCACTCTAGAGGCTCAAGAAGTCAAGACCCAAGATCGGTTTATATGGCAGCTATATCAAAACATGGACCGATATGGCCCATTTACAATACCAACTGACCTACACTAATAAGAAGTATTTGTGCAAAATTTCAAGCGGCTAGCTTTACTCCTTCGGAAGTTAGCGTGCTTTCGACAGACAGACGGACGGACGGACGGACGGACGGACGGACATGGCTAGATCGACATAAAATTTCACGACGATCAAGAATATATATACTTTATGGGGTCTAAGACGAATATTTCGAGTAGTTACAATCAGAATGACGAAAATAGTATACCACCCATCTTATGGTGGAGGGTATAAAAACATCTTGCGAAATTTCAGCCAAATCGGATAAAAATTGAGCCCTCTAGAAGTTCAAGAAGTCAAGTTCCCAGATCTGTTTATATGACAGCTATATCATATTATGACCGATTTGAACCATATTTGGCACAGTTGTTGGATATCATAACAAAATACTTCGTGCCAAAATTCATTCAAATTGGATAAGAATTGCGCCCTCTAGAGGCTCAAGAAGTCAAGACCCAAGATCGGTTTATATGACAGCTATATAAGGTTATGGACCGATTTGAACCAAACATGGCACAGTTGTTGTATGTCGTAACAAAACACGTCGTGCAAAATTTCATTCCAATCGGACAAGAATTGCGCACTCTAGAGGCTCAAGAAGTCCAGAAGTCAAGACCCAAGATCGGTTTATATGACAGCTATATAAGGTTATGGACCGATTTGAACCAAACATGGCACAGTTGTTGTATATCGTAACAAAACACATCGTGCAAAATTTCATCCCAATCGGATAAGAATTGCGCACTCTAGAGGCTCAAGAAGTCAAGACCCAAGATCGGTTTATATGGCAGCTATATCAAACCATGGACCGATATGGCCCATATACAATACCAACCGACCTACACTAATAAGAAGTATTTGTGCAAAATTTCAAGCGGCTAGCTTTACTCCTTCGGAAGTTAGCGTGCTTTCGACAGACAGACGGGCGGACGGACGGACGGACGGACGGACGGACAGACGTACGGACATGGCTAGATCGATATAAAATTTCACGACGATCAAGAATATATATACTTTATGGGGTCTAAGACGAATATTTCGAGTAGTTACAATCAGAATGACGAAATTAGTATACCCCCCATCTTATGGTGGAGGGTATAAAAAGGATATAAGAAAAGATTTGCTCTGCTATTAGAGCGATATCAAGATATGGTCCGGTTTGGACCACAATTAAATTATATGTTGGAGACCTGTGTAAAATGTCAGCCAATTCGAATAACAATTGCGCCCTTTGTGGGCTCAAGAAGTAAAATAGAGGGATCGATTTATAAGGGAGCTGTATCGGCCTATAGACCGATTCAGACCATATTAAACATGTATGTTAATGGTCATGAGAGAATCCGTCGTACAAAATTTCAGGCAAATCGGATAATAATTGCGACCTCTAGAGGCTCAAGAAGTCAAGATCCCAGATCGGTGAATATGGCAGCTATATCAGGTTATGAACCGACTTGTACTATATTTGATATGGTTGTTGAAAGTAACAATAAAAAACGTCTTGCGAAATTTCAGCCAAATCGGATAGAAATTGAGCCCTCTAGAAGTTCAAAAAGTCAAGTTCCCAGATCTGTTTATATGACAGCTATATCAGGTTATGAACCGATTTGAACCATATTTGTCACAGTTGTTGGATATCATAACAAAATACTACGTGCTAAAATTCAGCCAAATCGGATAGAAATTGAGCCCTCTAGAAGTTCAAGAAGTCAAGTTCCCAGATCTGTTTATATGACAGCTATATCAGGTTATGAACCGATTTGAACCATATTTGTCACAGTTGTTGGATATCATAACAAAATACTACATGCCAAAATTCATTCAAATTGGATAAGAATTGCGCACTCTAGAGGCTCAAGAAGTCAAGACCCAAGATCGGTTTATATGGCAGCTATATCAGGTTATAAACCGATTTGAACCATACTTGGCACAGTTGTTGGATATCGTAACAAAACACGTCGTGCAAAATTTCATCCCAATCGGATAAGAATTGCGCACTCTAGAGGCTCAAGAAGTCAAGACCCAAGATCGGTTAATATGGCAGCTATATCAAAACATGAACCGATATGGCCCATTTACAATACCAACCGACCTACACTAATAAGAAGTATTTGTGCAAAATTTCAAGCGGCTAGCTTTACTCCTTCGGAAGTTAGCGTGCTTTCGACAGACAGACGGACGGACGGACAGACGGACGGACATGGCTAGATCGACATAAAATTTAACGACGATCAAGAATATATATACTTTATGGGGTCTAAGACGAATATTTCGAGTAGTTACAATCAGAATGACGAAATTAGTATACCCCCCATCTTATGGTGGAGGGTATAAAAATAAACCGATCTGAACCATATGCGACACGGATGTCGAAAAGCCTAACATAAGTCAATGTGTCAAATTTCAGTGACACCGGAGTGTAATTGCGCCTTTTATGGGGCCAAGACTTAAAATCGAGATATCGGTCTACATGGCAGCTCTATCCAAATCTGTAGCGATTTGGGCCAAGTTGCAGAAAAATGTAGAAGAGCCTAACATAACGCACTGTCTTAAATTTCGGCGACATCGGACAATAAATAACCAAAACCTTAAATCGAGAGATCGGTCTATATGGCAGTTATATTCAAATCTGGACCGATCTGGGCCAAATTGAAGAAAGACTGCGAAGAGCCTAACACAACTTACAGTCTCAAATTTCAGCGACATCGGACAATAAATGTGCCTTTTATGGCCCCAACCTAAAACCAAGAGATCGGTCTATAAGGCAGCTATATCAATAGTTGGTCCGATATAGCCCATCTTCGAACTTAACCTGTTTATGGGCAAAAAAAGAATCTGTGCAAAGTTTCAGCTCAATATCTCTATGTTTAAAAACAGTAGCGTGATTTCAACAGACAGAGGGACAGACATGTCTAGATCGTCTTAGATATATATACACTACTAGCTGACACGGGCCCACTCCGCTGCGCCTTCTTTTACTTTATATGGAACAAACTTTTCCTAGGAATATTTATTTTCGACAATTAAAGAGCTTTTAGTGAAATACCATGCTACGAAAATAGTATATCGCTTGACTATCAATTTAACAATATATGTGTCTCTGTCCGAATCCCATATGATCTTTATTGGTCTACGAATTTAAGTTTGGATGTAAGGTGTACTCCATTCTTAAAATCCTTATTTATTTCAGTCCGCTACTCTCATGATATCTGATTTATGGGTGTTTTCGGGGCTGAGGTGGTCTGCCAGGCACTTGGCCCTGAAAAAATATCAGCATCGTGCTCTTCTCTCAAATATCATTTATTTAAACCCCATGGGTTAGAGGGGTTTACATGATGAGGCGTCCCCCAAACACATGGCCCCAAAATAGGTAATGAAATTCGTTTTCTAATCTTAAATACCACATATTGGCATGGTCGACAATTTTTTACCCTTTGCAGGGTGTTTTGGGGAAGGGGTGGTTCCCTAAATACATGGTCCTAAATTTGGATATCAAATTCGTATTCTACTTCCAAATACCTTTAATTGAGCCCCATTTTGCGATGGTCACTAAAAAATTGCTGCTTGTGGGGTATTTTGGGAAAGGGGTTGATCCCCAGAAAATTGGTCCCGAAAGTGGGTATCAATTCTTGCTCTACCCCACAATACCTTTCATTTAAGCTCCGTATTGACATGGTCGGTAAATATGGCTGATTTAGAGGTGTTTTGGGGATTGGGGTGGTCCCCCAAACACTAAGCCCGGAAAATATATCAGCAACGTGCTCTATTCTCATATTGCCATTGGCCTCAAAATTGGATATCAAATTCGTTTTCTAATCTCATTTAAACTCCTTATTGCAAAAGTCAGCAAATATGTCTGGTTTGGGGCATTGGCCCTAAAAACTATGAATATTTTGTTCCACTCTCTTTAAGACCCAAATTGTCTTGGTGAGCAAATACGTCCAATGGGGGCTTGTTATGGTGGTGGGACGTCCCCTGTACAGTTGGCCCCTAATGTTGATAACTGATACGTGGTCTACTCCCAAATACCTCTAATTTAAGGCCCATATTTCCGTAGTTGGTAAACATGGCCGCCTTGGGGTGTTTTGAGGGGATGGGCAGCCACTGAGTGAGTTGGGCTTGCAAATATATATCGGATTCGTGTTCCACTTTAAAAACTCTCTTATTTGAGCCTCATATTGCAATTGTCAGCAAATACTTTCTATTTGGGCGGTGTTGTGGGGTTGGGGTGGCCCCATAGACACTTTTCCCGAATATTGATATCAGATTCGTGCTTAACTCCCAAAGACCTTTCATTTGAGCCCCATATTCCTATGGTCGTGAATTTATCCCCATATTTGGATATCAGATTCGAATTCTACACTTAAATACCTTTTATTTAAGCCCCATATTCCCATGGTCAGTAAATAAGTCCTGTTTGGGGGGTGTCTTGGGGAAGGGGTGGACCCCCAGAAACGTGGTCCCACATTTGGATATCAGATTCGTATTCTGCTGGCAAATACCTTTCATTTGAGTCCCATATTGCCAAGGTCGGTAAATATGTCCGATTTAGGGGTGTTTCGGGGGTTGGGGTGGTCCCCCTAACACTTGGTCCGACAATTGGATATTAGATACGTTTTCTTATTCTAAATACCTTTCATTTGAGTCACATATTGTCGTGATTGGTCTAAATATATGTTTGGTAGGTTTTAGGGTGGGGCAGCCCCCCTAGGTACCCCATCCAAAATGAGGATACCAAATCTAAATTTGAACATTTCTGCATAATTGTAGTTGAAAATGTATTCCAGTTTTCCTATGGATTTTTCTACACTCAAGTACCTCTTATTTAAACCCCACATTGCAATGGTCAGTAAAAGTCCTTCTTGGGGATGGTGTACCCCCAGACACTTGGTCCCAAAAGTGAAAGTCAATTACGTGCTCTATTCCCAAAGATTCTTCATTTAAGATCCATATTTCCATGATCGGTAAATGTGTCCGATTTGAGGGGTTTTATGGGGGTGGGGTGACCCACGAAACACCTAGTTCCGCAATTGGATATCAGGTTCGTTTTCTACTCTCAAATACCTTTAATTTTAACCCCATATTGTAGTGGTTGGTCTATAAATTCGTTTGCCGGGTTTTGGGGTTGCGCGGCTCTCCTAGATATCCCACCCCAGAATTTGGTACCAAATTTTTTGCTTTTAGCTCCTTCCTATATTCATATATTTTAATTTTCTTTATTCAAAGGACCGATAGGTTGTCATAACAAGGATATATGCTGATGATTAATTTTTACCACTCTGCCCTCTGCCAGATGACGCTAATTTAAATGTTAGTGCTACTCGCTTAGAATACATCACATGGTATGGTGGTTGTCTATGAATAGTCATTCATGGACAACCACCATACCATATGACTACCTAATTAATAATCATCATTTAGTCTTTTTTTATACCCACCACCGCAGGATGGGGGTATATTCATTTTGTCATTCCGTTTGCAACACATCGAAATATCCATTTCTGACCCTATAAGGTATATATATTCTTGATCAGCGTAAAAATCTAACACGATCTAGCCATGTACGTCCGTCTGTCTGTTGAAATCACGCTATAGTCTTCAAAAATAGAAATATTGAGCTGAAATTTTGCACAGATTCTTTTTATGTCCATAAGCAGGTTAAGTTTGAAGATGGGCTATATCGGACTATATCTTGATATAGCCTCTATATAGACCAATCGGCCGATTGAGGGTCTTAGACCTATAAAAGCCACTTTTATTATCCGATTTTGCTGAAATCTGGGACAGGGAGTTGTGTTAGGCCCTTCAAAATCCTTCGACAATTTAGCTCAGATCAGTCCAGATTTGGATATAACTGCCATATAGACCGATCCTCCGATTTTGGGTCTTAGGTCCATAAAAGCCACATTTATTATCGGATTTAGCTGAAATTTGGGACAGTGAGTTATCTTAGGCCCTTCGACATCTTTCTTCAATCTGGCCCTGATCGGTTCAGATTTGAATATAGCTGCCATATAGACCGATTTCTCGATTTAAGGTTTTGGGCCCATAAACGGCGCATTTATTGTCCGATGTCGTCGAAATTTGGGACAATGAGTTAAGTTAAGCCCCCTGACATAATTTTGGAATATCATACAGCTCGGTCCATATTTGGAAGCTGCCATATAGACCGGTATATCAGTTTTAGGTTTTGTGTCCATAAAAGGCGCATTTATTGTCCGATGTCGCTGAAATTTGAGACAGTGAGTTTAGTTAGGCTCTTCGACGTCCTCCTTCAATTTGGCCCAGATCGGTCCAGATTTGAATAAAGCTGCCATATAGATTGATCCCTGAATTTAAGGTTTTGGGTCCATAAACGGCGTAATAAATACGCCGATTTCACCGAAAAAGTATTGCCCAGTAACACGTTGTTTTGTCTCGTCTATCGGTAAGCTAAAAATGGTTGCACCCTTATTGTTAAGGTTTGCAACTTCTGCTTTCACGATGAATGTTGTAATTTCGGAGCTATGGCGGCCTACAAATTAATTAAATCACACAGTGTCCCGTTCGGTAATTGTAATTGATAGACTGTTTTGGGGTGAGATATACGAGCAGAATAATGATATCAGATTCGCAGTACACAACTTTATACCTTTAATTTAACCTCATATTGTCATGATTAGTGTATACAGCCTCCTAGGTTCTTGGACCCATATTGTCATTATCGTCCAATAAATCAATTTGGGGTCGGTGCGGCCCGCAATTACTTGGACTCAATTTTTAATATGGAAATCGTACTTTACTCTTCAATACCTTTCATTTAAGTCCCATAATATACCAATCGGTCTACTTTTAGTTTTGAGTGGTACTTTTGGGGTAAGTAGGAGGGTTCGCCCCCTTCCGATATCAAAAACTTATATAGCCTATTGCTCCTTCCGGACCCTTTTCGTAATCTACTCCCGAATACCTTTCATTCGATTCCCATATTGTCATTATCGTCCAATAAGCCGATTTTGGGGGGTTTTTGGGGTCGGGGCGGCCCCCTAATTACTTGGACCCAATTTTTAATATAAAAATCGTACTCTACTCTTGAATACCTTTCATTTAAGTCCCATATTGTCCCAATCGGTCCACTTTTATTTTTGGCTGGTACTTTTGTGGTAAGGGGGAGGGTCCGTCCCCAATGCGATATCAACAAATTATATAGCCTATTGCTCCTTCCGGACCACTCTCCACAATCTGTGTAAATTTCAAAGAAATCGGTTTAGCCGTTTTTGAGTCTATACGGAACAAACAAATTTACAAACCCACAAACGAACAAACAAACATACAAACAAACAAACACAAATTCATTTATATATATATATATATAGATTTTTTGGCATGAATATTCCATCAAAATTGTATGTCTTGAAAAAATTACATTGCGATTCTATCTTTAAAAACAATAGCATTAGCCCATTAACGAAAAATACCCAAAAATAGAGCTGCGCTAGAAAAATTCTACTTCGAGTTAGGAAAGAGGCATAGTAATGAAATTGGACTAAAGAAAAGTAGACGACTGAACTCAGTTATATCAATTCTTCCCGTCATGTTTTGGGGCAAAATAGGCTTGTCGAAAGTCGCAAATTTTTTATATCCCAAAAATCAAACGAAAAATTTTCTCAAAACTCATAGGAGTGAGATTTCTGGAATCCGTTGCATTGTTGCATTTGATAGTGTCTATATTTAAAAAATAAATTAATGGCAAGAATCCTACTTCTTTTGACAGAACCTTTTTTGACAGTTGCTGCGTCAATATAAATTATGAATATATGAAATTTCCTCAAAATCGGACTACGGAATCGAGGGTCAGGCGAAATGTGTAAAAAATTGTCTTTAATAATATTTATTGAAAGTTGTTTATAGAAAAAATTTTATGAAAATATTGTTTGGGACAGATAAGCATAATAAAAAGATTTTAAAAATGTTTATGAAAAATGTAGTGTCGCAAAATGCAACATTTTATTATACCCTCCACCATAGGATGGGGGCATACTTATTTCGTCATTCTGTTTGTAACACCTCGAAATATGCGTCTGAGACCCCATAAAGTATATATAATCTTGATCGTCATGTCATCCTAAGTCGATCTAGCCATGTCCGTCCGTCCGTCTGTCTGTCGAAAGCACGCTAAATTTCGAAGGAGTAACGCTAGCCGTGGGAAATTTTGAACAAATACTTTTTATTATTGTAGGTCGGTTGGGATTGTAAATGACCCAAATCAGTCCATGTTTTGATATAGCTGCCATATAAACCGATCTGGGATCTTGACTTCTTGAGCCTCTAGAGTGCGCAATTCTCATCCGATTTGGAAGATATTTTGTACAACGGCTTCTCTCATGACCTTTAACATACGTGTCCAATATGGTCTGAATCGATCAATCGCTTGATACAGCTTCCATACAAACCCATCTCCCGATTTTGCTTCTTGAGCCTCTACAAGGGGCAATTTTTATCAGAATGAACTGAAATATTACACAATGACTTCTACAATGTTCAGCATTCATTTATGGTCCGAATCGGACTACAACTTGAAATAGCTGCAATATCATAACAGTTCTTATTCAATATTCTTTGGTTGCCTAAAAAGAGATACCGCGCATAAAAATCGACAAATGCGATCCATGGTGGAGGGTATACAAGATTCGGTCCGGCCGAACTTATCACGCTCTTCTTTTGGCTTCCAAAAAAAAAAAAAAAAACTCCAGGTTAGATTGCCTTTGGAGAGTTTTTCGCTGATATATAGTCCTTAAAAAAATTCATTAAAATTTGGCCTTTAAAACTATTTTATTAAATGTTTTTTTTTTTTTAAGAAAAATTTTGTCTTTAGAAAAAATTAAATTTTATTGTATATTCAATTTTAATGTATAGTCAATTTAAATGTATATTAAAGGATTAAAAATGTGAAATTTAATCATTTTAAAAAATGTTGCTGTAATTTTTTGTTTAGAATAAATTAAATTAAAATTTTTTGCTTAAGACAAAATCGGGCTCGGGCCCGAGGCCCCCACCCCTGGATACGTCCTTGGCTTCCATATAAAGCGATCTCCCGATTTGATTTCTTGAGCCTCTGGGAGCCACAATTTTTGTCCGATTTGGCTGATATTTTGCATGTAGTGTTCTGTTATTATTTTCAACAACTGTACTAAGTACGGTCTAAATCGGTGTATAACCTGATATAGCTCCCATATAAATCGATATCTTGATTTGACTTCTTGAGTCGTTACAAGCCGTAATTTTTGTCCGAATTAGCTGAAAATTTCCATGCTGTGTTCTGTTACGACTTCCAATAACTGTGTCAAATACGGTCCAAATCAGTCTGTAACTTGATATAGCTCCCATGTAAGCCCGTCTCTCGATCATCCTTGTTCGGTTCCTAGAAGCTTTAATTCTTGCTGGTTTGACAGTATTTTGATATGTAAAATAAAATTATGCCCCTCAAGTAAATTTATCTTATATATAAAAATCAATTTGTGTTTGTTTGTTTTTATGTTTGTGTGTTCCTTATAGACTCAAAAATTTTCACAGATGGTGCATAATGACCCCGTGGAGAAAATAGGGTACTACATGTTTTGAAATCTGAAGGGGGGCGGACCCTCCCCTTTACCCTAATTTTTATCAGAATGAACTGAAATATTACACAATGACTTCTACAATGTTCAGCATTCATTTATGGTCCGAATCGGACTACAACTTGAAATAGCTGCAATATCATAGCAGTTCTTATTCAATATTCTTTGGTTGCCTAAAAAGAGATACCGCGCATAAAAATCGACAAATGCGATCCATGGTGGAGGGTATACAAGATTCGGTCCGGCCGAACTTATCACGCTCTTCTTTTGGCTTCCAAAAAAAAAAAAAAAAACTCGAGGTTAGATTGCCTTTGGAGAGTTTTTCGCTGATATATAGTCCTTAAAAAAATTCATTAAAATTTGGCCTTTAAAACTATTTTATTAAATGTTTTTTTTTTTTAAGAAAAATTTTGTCTTTAGAAAAAATTAAATTTTATTGTATATTCAATTTTAATGTATAGTCAATTTAAATGTATATTAAAGGATTAAAAATGTGAAATTTAATCATTTTAAAAAATGTTGCTGTAATTTTTTGTTTAGAATAAATTAAATTAAAATTTTTTGCTTAAGACAAAATCGGGCTCGGGCCCGAGGCCCCCACCCCTGGATACGTCCTTGGCTTCCATATAAAGCGATCTCCCGATTTGATTTCTTGAGCCTCTGGGAGCCACAATTTTTGTCCGATTTGGCTGATATTTTGCATGTAGTGTTCTGTTATTATTTTCAACAACTGTACTAAGTACGGTCTAAATCGGTGTATAACCTGATATAGCTCCCATATAAATCGATATCTTGATTTGACTTCTTGAGTCGTTACAAGCCGTAATTTTTGTCCGAATTAGCTGAAAATTTCCATGCTGTGTTCTGTTACGACTTCCAATAACTGTGTCAAATACGGTCCAAATCAGTCTGTAACTTGATATAGCTCCCATGTAAGCCCGTCTCTCGATCATCCTTGTTCGGTTCCTAGAAGCTTTAATTCTTGCTGGTTTGACAGTATTTTGATATGTAAAATAAAATTATGCCCCTCAAGTAAATTTATCTTATATATAAAAATCAATTTGTGTTTGTTTGTTTTTATGTTTGTGTGTTCCTTATAGACTCAAAAATTTTCACAGATGGTGCATAATGACCCCGTGGAGAAAATAGGGTACTAATTGTTTTGAAATCTGAAGGGGGGCGGATCCTCCCCTTTACCCTAATTTTCAGAAATGCCAGAGCTCGGAGATGGGTGGTGCGATTTAAGCGAAATTTTGTGTGCTCTCATATAGTACCCTAAAAATAAAAATTTGGTATCCAAATTTCGGATGGGGTACCTAGGGGGGCTGTCCTACCCTAAAACCTACCAAATATATATTTAGACCAATCACGACAATATGGGACTCAAATGAAAGGCATTTAGGATAAGAAAACGTATCTGATATCCAATTGTCAGACCAACTGCTTGGGGGACCACCCAAGCTCCAAAACACCCCTAAATCGGACATATTTACCGACCATGGCAAAATGGGACTCAAATGAAAGGTATTTGCGAGTAGAATACGAATCTGACACGTTTCTGGGGATCCACCCCTTTCCCAAAACACACCCCAAACAGAATTTATTTTTGACCATGGGAATATGGGGCTTAAAAATAAGGTATTTGAGTGTAGAGTAAGAATCTGATGGGACCAAGTGTTTAAGGGGCCGCTTCTCCCCAAAAACATCCCCAAAAGTGTACAAATTTACGACCATGGGGGCTCAAAGGAAAGGTCATTGGGAGTAAAGCACGAATCTGATATCAATATTCACGAAAAGTGTTTATGGGACCACCCCACCCCCACAACACCACCCAAATAGGAAGTATTTTCTGACTATTGCAATATGAGGCTCAAATGAAAGGAATTTGGGAGTAAATCACGTATTTGATATCAATATTCGGGAAGTGTCTATTGGTCCAGCCCACCCACACAACACCACCCAAATAGTAAGTATTTGCTGATTTTTACAATATGAGGCTCAAATAAGAGGGTTTTTAAAGTGAATCCGATATATATTTGCAACTGAGTGGACGCACATCCCCAAAACACCCCCCAAGCCGCTCATGTTTGACGACTATGGAAATATGGGGCTCAAATTAAAGGTATGTGGGAGTAGACCACATATCTTATATCAACATTAGGGGCCAACTGTCTAGCGGAAGTCCCAACACCATAACAACCCCCAAGTAGGACGTATTTGCCCTCCAAGACAATTTGGGTCTTAAAAAGAGTGGAACAAAATATTCATAGTTTTAAGGGCCAATACTCCGAACCGGACATATTTGCAGACTTTTGCAATAAGGAGTTTGAATGAGATTAGAAAACGAATTTTATAACCAATTTTGAGGCCAATGGCAATATGGGGTTCAAATAAATTATATTTAGATATATGAGAATAGAGTACATTGCTGATATATTTTCAGGGCTTAGTGTTTGGGGGACCACCCCAATTAACAAAACACCCCTAAATCGGGCTAATGGCAATATGGGGTTTAAATAAGGTATTTGAGAGAAGAGCACGATGCTGATATTTTTTCCGGGCCAAGTATCTGGGGGACCCTCTCCCCCAAAAACACCACTAAATCAGACATCATGAGAATATTGGCCTGAAATGAAGTATTTTAAGAATAGAGTAAACCTTACATCCAAACTTAAATTCGTAGACCAATAAAGATCATATGGGATTCAGATAAAGGCACTTATATTGTAAAACTGTTAGTCAAGCGATATAATATTTTCGTGGCATGGTATTTCAATAAAAGATCTTTAATTGTCGAAAATAAATATTCCAAGGAAACTTTTGTTCCATATAAAGTAAAAGAAGGCGCAGCGGAGTGGGCCCGGGTCAGCTAGTGAATAATATAAATATTGGATTGCCCAAAAAGTAATTGCGGATTTTTTAAAAGAGAGTAAATGCATTTTTAATAAAACTTAGAATGAACTTTAATCAAATATACTTTTTATACCCACCACCGAAGGATGGGGGTATATTCATTTTGTCATTCCGTTTGCAACACATCGAAATATCCATTTCCGACCCTATAAAGTATATACATTCTTGATCAGCGTAAAAATCTAAGACGATCTAGACATGTCCGTCCGTCTGTCCGTCTGTCTGTTGAAATCACGCTACAGTCTTTAAAAATAGAGATATTGAGCTGAAATTTTGCACAGATTCATTTTTTGTCCATAAGCAGGTTAAGTTCGAAGATGGGCTATATCGGACTATATCTTGATATAGCCCCCATATAGACCGATCCGCCGATTTAGGGTCTTAGGCCCATAAAAGCCACATTTATTATCGGATTTAGCTGAAATTTGGGGTAGTGAGTTGTGGTAGGCCGTTCGACATCCTTCGTCAATTTGGCTCAGATCGGTTCAGATTTGGATATAGCTGCCATATAGACCGATCCTCAGAATTAGGGTCTTAGGCCCATAAAAGCCATATTTATTATCCGATTTCGCTGAAATTTGGGACAGTGAGTTGTCTTAGGCCCTTCGACTTCCTTCGTTAAATTGGCCCAGATCGGTTCAGATTTGGATATAGCTGCCATATAGACCGATCCTCCGGTTAAGGGTCTTAGGCCCACAAAAGCCACATTTATTACCCGATTTTGATGAAATTCGGGACAGTGAATTGTGTACGGTCCATCGACATCCTTCGTTAATTTGGCTCAAATCGGTCCAGATTTGGATATAGCTGCCATATAGATCGATCCTCCGATTTATGGTGTAAGGCCCATAAAAGCCACATTCATTATCCGATTTTGCTGAAATTTGGGACAGTGAGTTGTGTTAGGCCCTTTGACATATTTCTTCAACTTGGTCGAGATCGGTTCAGATTTAGATATAGCTGCCATATAGACCGATTTCTTGATTTATGGTTTTGAGCCCATAAAATGCTCATTTATTGTCTGATGTTGCCGAAATTTTGAACAGTGAGTTAAGTTAAGCCCCTTGACATACTTCTGCAATATCGAACAGATCGGTCCAGATTTGGATATAACTGCCATATAGACCGATATCTAGGTTTTAGGTTTTGGGGCGATAAAAGACGCATTTACTGTCCGATGTCGCTGAAATTTGACAAAGTGAGTTTGGTTAGGCTCTTCGACGTCCTTTTTCAATTTTGCCCAGATCGGTCCAGATTTGCATATAGATGCCATAAAGACCGATCTCTCGATTTAAGGTTTAGGGCCCATAAAAGAGGCATTTATTGTCCGATTTCGCCGAAATTTGGGACAGTGCTTTGTGTTAGGCTTTTCGACATGTTAATGCAACTTGGCCCAAATCGGTCCAGATTTGGATGTAGCTGCCATGTAGACCGATATCTCGATTTAAAGTCTTGGCCCCATAAAAGCGCATTTATAATCCGATTTCACTGAAATTTGACACAGTGACTTATGTTCGGCTTTTCGACATCGTGTCGTATATAGTTCAGATCGGTATGAGGTATATGAGTATAAGGCATGAAATTTTCACCGAATTTTGATGAAAGGTGGTTTACTTATATACCCGAGGTGGTGGGTATCCAAAGTTCGGCCCGGCCGAACTTAACGCCTTTTTACTTGTTTTACACTGTTTTTCTAAAGCAAGCTAATAGTAACAGCTGATAACTGACAGAAGAAAGAATGCAATTACAGAGTCACAAGCTGTGAAAAAATTTGTCAACGCCGACTATATGAAAAATCCGCAATTACTTTTTGGGCAACCCAATAACATCCATTTACATTTAAATACAGTTGAGCATCGATAATCCGGGCTAGAAGCATTTATCAGATAATTAAGGTAAAATGGTCTTCTTGTTTTTCAATTCACAAATTATTGTTATTTTTTTTTTTTTTTCATTTATTTTGTGGACTTTTTTATACATTATTTATTTATTTTTTTTTTTTTTTGATTCGAAAGTAGTTTTTGTATTTTTTAATTCGGATTTATACACATATAAACCACCACTGTAACTTACAAGACTTTCCCTGCGCTGCGTGTGAATAAAATTTGATCGACAATTTTTCCTTGTATGTTTGCTGGACGGCTCGCTTTAATACAATGCTATTAGCGACAACCAACTGAGGTTATAACAAATACAAGCTTACTAAGTTCGGGCGCGCCGAATCTTATATACCCTCCACCATGGATCGCATTTGTCGAGCTCTTGGCGCGGTATCACTTTTTAGGCAAACAAAGGATAAAAGAAAATAATTGCTATGCTATTGGGAACAATAACAAGTTATGGTTCATTTTGGACCATTATCGAGCCGAATATTGGAGACCATAGTAGAGTTCATTGTGTAAAATTTCAGCCAAATCTAGTAAGAATTGCGCACTTTAGGGGCTAAAGAAGTATAATAGGGACATCGGTTTATAGAGGAGCTGCATTAGGCTACTAGCCGATTCATGCCATTTTCGACACGTATGTTAAAGGTCATTAGAGAAGCCGTTGTACAAACTTTCAGCTAAATCGGATAATAATTGCGCCATCTAGTGGCTCAAGAAGTCAAAACCCCAGATCGGTTTATATGGCAGCTATATCAGGTTATGGACCTATTTGAACTATTCTTAGCACAGTTGTTGAAAGTCATAGCCAAACACTTAATGCAAAATTTCAGCCGAATCGGATAATAATTGCCTCCTCTAGAGGCTCGAGAAGCCAAACCCCCACATCGGTTTATATGGCAGCTATAACAGGTTATGGACCGATTTGAACCATTCTTAATGTAGTTGTTGGAATTCATAACAAAACACGGCATGGACAATTTCAGCAAAATTGGATAGGAATTGCTCCCTGTAGAGGATCAAGAAGTCCAGACCCAAGATCGGTTTATATGGCAGCTATTTTAGGTTATGGGCCGATTTAAACTATTCTCAGCACAGTTGTTGAAAGTCATAACAAAACACCTCATGCAAAATTTCAGCCAAATCGTATAATAATTGCGTCCTCTAGTGTCTCAAGAAGTCAAGACCCCAGATCGGTTTATACGGCAGCTATATCAGGTTATGGACCGATTAAAACCATACTCAGCACAGTTGTTGGAAGTCATAATAAAACACCTCATGCAATATATCAGTCAAATCAGATAAGAATAGTGCTCTCAAGCGGCTCAAGAAGTCAAGATCCAAGATTGGTTTATATGGCAGCTATATCCGGTTACGGGCCGATTTGAACCATACTTGGCGCAGTTATTGGATATCATAACAAAACACGTCGTGCAAATTTCATTCCAATCGGATAAGAATTGTGCTCTCTAGTGGCTCAAGAAGTCAAGACCCAAGATCGGTTTATATGGCAGCTATATCAGGTTATAAACCGATTTGAACCATACTTAGCACAGTTGTTGGAAGTCATATCTGCCATACTTAGCAAAATTGTTTGATATCATAACAAAACACGTCGTGCAAAATTTCATTCTAATCGGATAAGAATTGCGCACTCTAGAGGCTCAAGAAGTCAAGACCCAAGATCGGTTTATATGGCAGCTATATCAAAACATGGACCGATATGGCCCATTTACAAACCTATCCGACCTACACTGATAAGAAGTATTTGTGCAAAATTTCAAGCAGCTAGCTCTACTCCTTCGAAAATTAGCGTGCTTCGACAGACAGACGGACGGACATGGCTAGTTCGACTTAAAAAGTCTTGACAATCAAGAATAAATATACTTTATGGGGTCTTAGACGAATATCTCGAGGAGTTACAAACAGAATGACGAAATAAGTATACCCCCATCCTATGGTGGAGGGTATAATTAACAAGTAAAAACGTGCTAAGTTCGGCCGGGCCGAATCTTATATACCCTCCACCATGGATCGCATTTGTCGAGTTCTTTTCCCGGCATCTCTTCTTAGGCAAAAAAGGATATAAGAAACGAGTTGCTCTGCTATTAAAACGATATCAAGATATGGTCCGGTTCGGACCACAATTAAATTATATGTTGGAGACCTGTGTAAAATTTCAGCCAATTCGTATAAGAATTGCGCCCATTGGGGCTCACGAAGTAAAATAGAGAGAACGATTTATATGGGATCTGTATCGGGCTATAGACCGATTCAGACCATAATAAACAACGTTTGTTGATGGTCATGAGAGGATCCATCGTACAAAATTTCAGGCATATCGGATAATAATTGCGACCTCTAGGGGCCAAGAACTCAAGATCCCAGATCGGTTTATATGGCAGCTATATCAGGTTATGAACCGATTTGAACCTTATTTGACACAGTTGTTGAAAGTAAAAATAAAATACGTCATGCAAAATTTCAGCCAAATCGGATTGGAATTGCGCCCTCTAGAAGCTCAAGAAATCAAATCCCCAGATCTGTTTATATGACAGCTATATCAGGTTATGAACCGATTTGAACCATACTTGGCACAGTTGTTGGATATCATAACGAAATACTTCGTGCAAAAATTAATTCAAATCGGATAAGAATTGTGCCCTCTAGAGGGTCAAGAAGTCAAGACCCAAGATCGGTTTATATGGTAGCTATATCAGGTTATGGACCGATTTGAACCATACTTGGCACAGTTGTTGGGTATCATAACAAAACATGTCGTGCGAAATTTAATTCCAATCGGATAAGAATTGCGCCCTCTAGAGGGTCAAGAAGTCAAGACCCAAGATCGGTTTATATGGTAGCTATATAAGGTTATGGACCGATTTCAACCATACTTGGCACACTTGTTGCATATCATAACAAAACACGTCGTGCAAAATTTCATCCCAATCGGATAAGAATTACGCACTCTAGAGGCCCAAGAACTCAAGACCCAAGATCGGTTTATATGGCAGCTATATCAGGTTATAGACCGATTTGAACAATACTTAGCACAGTTGTTGGATATCATAGCAAAACACGTCGTGCAAAATTTCATTCCAATCGGTTAAGAATTGCGCACTTTAGAGGCTCAAGAAGTCAAGACCCAAGATCGGTTTATATGGCAGCTATATCAAAATATGGACCGATATGGCCCATTTACAATACCAACCGACCTACACTAATAAGAAGTATTTGTGCAAAATTTCAAGCGGCTAGCTTTACTCCTTCGGAAGTTAGCGTGCTTTCGACAGACAGACGGACGGACGGACGGACGGACAGACGGACGGACATGGCTAGATCGACATAAAATGTCACGACGATCAAGAATATATATACTTTATGGGGTCTCAGACGAATATTTCGAGTAGTTACAAACAGAATGGCGAAATTAGTATACCCCCCATCTTATGGTGGAGGGTATAAAAACAAAAATGCATATGCCATTGAACATGATGGGTCATCCAGAGCAAAACGCATTTCACGTATGCCGCCGACGAAAAGGCCTTGTGCGTGCACTAGTACACTAACAACACGGATAACAGCTGAAAACTTCGCAAACTGCAAGCCGAATACCATGTCGTACGGAAGCCAATGCTACGCTCAGTGTGATGTACGCATTCTTAGAAAAAGTCGTGGAGGGCAAAAAGCAAAAACGAACAAGTAACAAGTAAAAGCGTGCTAAGTTCGGCCGGGCCGAATCTTATATACCCTCCATAATGGATCGCATTTGTCGAGTTCTATGCGCGTTAACTCTTTTTGGGCAAACAAAGAATATTGAATAAGAACTGTTATGCTATTGGAGTTATATCAAGTTATAGTTCGATTCGGACCATTAATGAATGCTGAATAGAGCATAAGTCATTGTGAAATACTTCAGTTCATTTGGATAAGAATTACGCCTTGTAGGGGCTCAAGGAGCAAAATCGGGGGATAGATTTATATGGGAGCTCTAGAGGCTCGAGAAGTCAAGATCCCAGATCGGTTTATATGGCAGCGATATCAGGTTATGTACTGATTTGCGGCATACTTAGAACAGTTGTTGGAAATCATAACAAAACACCTCTTGCAAAATTTCAGCCAAATTGGATGAAAATATCGCGCTCTGATGGCTCAAGAAGTCAAGATTCAAGATCGGTTTATATGACAGCTTTCCCAGATTATGAACCGATTTGAATCATACTTAGGAAGTGATACCAAAACACCACATGAAAAATTCAATTTCGGTTTAAATGCAGCTGTATCAAAACATGGACCGATTTGGCCCATTTGCAATCCCAGCCGACTTACACAAATAAAAAGTATTTGTGCAAAATTTCAAGCGGCTAGCTTTACTCCTTCGAAAGTTAGCGTGCTTTCGACAGACAGACGGACGGAGGGGGCTAGATTGACTTAAAATTACATGACTATCAAGAATATATACACTTTATGGGGAATGACGAAATTAGTATACCCCCATCCTATGGTGGAGGGTATTATAAAAGGAGTAGAAGTATTGATTATGCAATAAATTTGCACAGATATATTTACACACAGGAAAATTTTATATATTTTATTCCATCAATTGTTTCGAGTTCAGCTAAAAATGTAACATACAATTAATCATCATATGTACCGAATAAAAAATAGTTTATATACATTTAGTTAACGTTGAACCATCAAGAAGTTTTTACTTTACTTTAATTGGCTATGACAGAACATTTGTTCCAAGCGCATCGACTTTCTGCGCTCATTCTAAAATCTCTGACACGAACTTTCGAGGTGTCTCCCAACACTAGTTCTTTCCATTGGGCTTTTGGTCTTCCCGGTTTGAGTGTACCACCGTGATTGCCTTCAAAAGACTTATTTCTGTCATCTATTCTGACAACATGACCAAGCCAACGCAGCCGTTGTATTTTGATACGTTTACTATGCTATCGTCTTCATACATCTCGTGGTTCATACATCGCCTATATTCTGCATTAACGCAAACTGGTCCATATATTTTACGAAGAATCTTTCTCTCAAGTACTTCAAGCACTGCCTCATCTGCTTTTAAAAGTACCATGTTTCAGAACGATATAACAACACGGTATAACAGTATCAGTGTCTTGTAAAGTGTAGTCTTCGTCTGTCGAGAGGTGGTCTTGCTTCTAAACTATTGACTTAATCCAAAGTAGCATCTGTTTGCCAATATTATTCTTCGCTTCAAAACTGGTGTGATTCGTTTCGGCTACGGCGGTGCCGAGGACTCCTGCTGCCTTGTTATACCCTCCACCATAAGATGGGGGGTATACTAATCTCGTCATTCTGATTGTAACTACTCGAAATATTCGTCTGAGACCCCATAAAGTATATATATTCTTGATCGTCGTGAAATTTTATGTCGATCTAGCCATGTCTGTCCGTCCGTCCGTCTGTCTGTCGAAAGCACGCTAACTTCCGAAGGAGTAAAGCTAGCCGCTTGAGATTTTCCACAAATACTTCTTATTAGTGTAGGTCGGTTGGTATTGTAAATGGGCCATATCGGTCCATGTTTTGATACAGCTGCCATATAAACCGATCTTGGGTCTTGACTTCTTGAGCCTCTAGAGTGCGCAATTCTTATCCGATTGGGATGAAATTTAGCACGACGTGTTTCGATATTATATCCAACAACTGTGCCAAGTATGGTTCAAATCGGTTCATAACCTGATATAGCTGCCATATAAACCGATCTGGGGTCTTGACTTCTTGAGCCTCTAGAGGGCGCAATTCTTATCCAATTTGAATGAATTTTGGCACGTAGTATTTTGTTATGATATCCAACAACTGTGCCAAATATCGTTCAAATCGGTCCATAACCTGATATAGCTGCCATATAAACCGATCTGGGATCTTGTTTTTCTTTAGTCAGGTCACTGCTACCTCATTCTGACTAGGAGGTAAACATTCTATATCATCATCATTGATTGGTTCTGCGGTATCTTCTTCGCCGCCAACGTCGGACACTAGCATATGGGTAAAATGTTCTTTCCATATCCTTAGCATCCTATCTGTGTCAGTTGCCAGATTTCCTTCTTTGTCTTCGCAGAAGAATGTGCCTGCACCAAAGCCATCGGTTTGATGTTTAATTTTTTGGTATAATTTTCGGACTTTATTATGACTCCTGTACATCTCAATTCGCTCACATTCACATCTTTCCATGGTAGTACCATGGATTTCTCGGAGGAGGCTTCCGGTACCAAAGTACGGATTTCGCGACATTTTCCATGGAGTGGGCAATAGTTTGCTACTGCGCCATTATATCATCAGAACAAGGAGTGCTTTCAAATAGCAGTTGGATCAGTCGACTTGGTTTCTCGTGTTTTGATCGGGTGGCAGCCATGTGGCTTTGTGAATATGTCTTCCTTCCCTATCTTCGGATTAAAATTTCCCAGAACGATTTTAATATCATGGGCGGGACAGCGGTCATATTCTCTCTCTAGGCGCTCGCAGAAAATATCCTTGGTCTGCTCTTCTTTGTCTTCCGTCGGGGCATGGGCACAAACAAGACTGATGTTGAAGAATTTGGCTTTTATGCGGATTGTGGCTAGCCTCTTATCCACCGGAGTAAAGCTGGAGACAAGGTGTTTCAGTCTCTGACAAACCACAAATCCACAGCCAAATTCATGCCTCGTGTTACGGCAGCTATAGTATAGTTCGTCACCGTTTGGTGTTGTAGTGACGCCATCGCACTTCCTATAAGGCGGTAATAAAGGGTGATTTTTTTGAGGTTAGGATTTTCATGCATTAGTATTTGACAGATCACGTGGGATTTCAGACATGGTGTCAAAGAGAAAGATGCTCAGTATGCTTTGACATTTCATCATGAATAGACTTACTAACGAGCAACGCTTGCAAATCATTGAATTTTATTACCAAAATCAGTGTTCGGTTCGAAATGTGTTTCGCGCTTTACGTCCGATTTATGGTCTACATAATCGACCAAGTGATCAAACAATTAATGCGATTGTGACCAAGTTTCGCACTCAGTTTACTTTATTGGACATTAAACCAACCACACGAATGCGTACAGTGCGTACAGAAGAGAATATTGCGTCTGTTTCTGAGAGTGTTGCTGAAGACCGTGAAATGTCGATTCGTCGCCGTTCGCAGCAATTGGGTTTGTGTTATTCGACCACATGGAAGATTTTACGCAAAGATCTTGGTGTAAAACCGTATAAAATACAGCTCGTGCAAGAAATGAAGCCGAACGATCTGCCACAACGTCGAATTTTCAGTGAATGGGCCCTAGAAAAGTTGGCAGAAAATCCCCTTTTTTATCGACAAATTTTGTTCAGCGATGAGGCTCATTTCTGGTTGAATGGCTACGTAAATAAGCAAAATTGCCGCATTTGGAGTGAAGAGCAACCAGAAGCCGTTCAAGAACTGCCCATGCATCCCGAAAAATGCACTGTTTGGTGTGGTTTGTACGCTGGTGGAATCATTGGACCTATTTTTTCAAAGATGCTGTTGGACGCAACGTTACGGTGAATGGCGATCGCTATCGTTCGATGCTAACAAACTTTTTGTTGCCAAAAATGGAAGAACTGAACTTGGTTTACATGTGGTTTCAACAAGATGGCGCTACATGCCACACAGCTCGCGATTCTATGGCCATTTTGAGGGAAAACTTGGGAGAACAATTCATCTCAAGAAATGGACCGGTAAGTTGGCCACCAAGATCATGCGATTTGACGCCTTTAGACTATTTTTTGTGGGGCTACGTCAAGTCTAAAATCTACAGAAATAAGCCAGCAACTATTCCAGCTTTGGAAGACAACATTTCCGAAGAAATTCGGGCTATTCCGGCCGAAATGCTCGAAAAAGTTGCCCAAAATTGGACTTTCCGAATGGACCACCTAAGACGCAGCCGCGGTCAACATATAAATGAAATTATCTTCAAAAAGTAAATGTCATGGACCAATCTAACGTTTCAAATAAAGAACCGATGAGATTTTGCAAATTTTATGCGTTTTTTTTTTAAAAAAAAGTTATCAAGCTCTTAACAAATCACTCTTTATATGCCTTGTACTTCTCTAATACATCCGCCATCGCATGTACTGCACCTTCTCTGTAAAGAGTGCGGATATTCCAGGTGCAGATCCGCAAATCATGGTCCTCTTTTCGTTTGAGTGGGTCGTCAACTTTGCGGGGTTCAGTTTACTATTCCTTTGATTCTCATAGTAGTTCTCATAGTTTTCCGGGGGCGGATTACTGGTCCAGCGCCCCAACCTCATGGGTTTTGTGGGATTGCACATGTATCCCTCGTTGTGGCGTGCCGCTTGCTCCAAAATCCGACGCTCGCCCCCAGCCGCCCCTAACCAGGGTACAGACGCTGATGTTGGCCATTGGTTATTTGAAGGCGCCAATAACTCGTCTTGTCATCTCGAGTATCATTGGCACTTAGTACTCCCATTAAAATCTAACCAAAATGTAAAACCTAACCCATTTGTAAGAACTTGTTTGCAACGTCATATGACAATAGAAAAGAAAATAGCAGTAATGCAAGAATGTTATATTTTCATGACTTGATGTTGTTTCAAGAGAAAGCGGCAAACATTTCAACGCATTCGCATTGACACACCCAAAAAAATGTGTTAGTAAAGATGGTAAAAATGGTAGCTGTAGTAAAAGAGATTTTTTTTTTGCAAATAGAGAAACGCATTCCCTTAAATTTTTATACCCACCACCGAAGGATGGGGGTTTATCCATTTTCTCATTCCGTTTGCAACACATCCAAATATCCATTTCCGACCCTATAAAGTATATATATTCTTGATCAGCGTAAAAATCTAAGACGATCTAGACGTGTCCGTCCCTCTGTCCGTCTGTCTGTTGAAATCACGCCACAGTTTTTAAAAATGGAGATATTGAGCTGAAATTTTGCACAGATTCTTTTTTATACCCTCCACCATAAGATGGGGGGTATACTAATTTCGTCATTCTGTTTGTAACTACTCGAAATATTCGTCTGAGACCCCATAAAGTATATATATTCTTGATCGTCGCGACATTTTATGTCGATCTAGCCATGTCCGTCCGTCTGTCCGTCCGTCCGTCCGTCCGTCTGTCTGTCGAAAGCACGCTAACTTCCGAAGGAGTAAAGCTAGCTGCTTGAAATTTTGCACACATACTTCTTATTAGTGTAGGTCGGTTGGTATTGTAAATGGGCCATATCGGTCCATGTTTTGATATAGCTGCCATATAAACCGATCTAGGGTCTTGACTTCTTGAGCCTCTACAGTGCGCAATTCTTATCCGATTGGGATGAAATTTTGCACAACGTGTTTTCTTATGATATTCAACAACTATGCCAAGTATGGTTTAAATCGGTTCATAACCTGATATAGCTGCCATATAAACCGATCTTGGGTCTTGACTTCTTGAGCCTTTAGCGTGCGCAATTCTTATCCTATCAGAATGAAATTTTGCACGACGTGTTTTGTTATGATATCCAACAACTGTGCCAAGTATGGTTGAAATCGGTTCATAACCTGATATAGCTGCCATATAAACCGATCTTGGGTCTTGACTTCTTGAGCCTTTAGAGTGCGCAATTCTTATCCGATTGAAATGAAATTTTGTACTATGTGTTTTGTTATTATATCCAATAACTGTGCCAAGTATGGTTGAAATCGGTCCATATCCATGCACAACGTGTTTTCTTATGATATTCAACAACTATGCCAAGTATGGTTGAAATCGGTTCATAACCTGATATAGCTGCCATATAAACCGATCTTGGGTCTTGATTTCATGAGCCTTTAGCGTGCGCAATTCTTATCCTATCAGAATGAAATTTTGCACGACGTGTTTTGTTATGATATCCAACAACTGTGCCAAATATGGTTGAAATCGGTTCATAACCTGATATAGCTGCCATATAAACCGATCTTGGGTCTTGACTTCTTGAGCCTCTAGAGTGCGCAATTCTTATCCGATTGAAATGAAATTTTGTACTATGTGTTTTGTTATTATATCCAATAACTGTGCCAAGTATGGTTCAAATCGGTCCATAACCTGATATAGCTGCCATATAAACCGATCTTGGGTCTTGACTTCTTGCGCCTCTAGAGGGCACAATCCTTATCCGATTTGAATGAGTTTTTGCACGAGGTATTTCGTCATGATATTCAACAACTGCGCCAAGTATGGTTGAAATCGGTCCATAACCTGATATAGCTGTCATATAAACAGATCTGGGGATTTGACTTCTTGAGCTTCTAGAAGCCGCAATTCCTATCCGATTTGGCTGAAATTTTGCATGACGTATTTTATTTTTTCAACAACTGTGTCAAATAAGGTTCAAATCGGTTCATAACCTGATATAGCTGCCATATAAACCGATCTGGGATCTTGACTTTTTGACCCCTAGAGGTCGCAATTATTATCCGATATGCCTGAAATTTTGTACGACGGATCCTCTCATGACCATCAACAAACGTGTTTATTATGTTCTGAATCGGTCTATAGCCCGATACAGATCCCATATAAATCGTTCTCTCTATTTTACTTCGTGAGCCCCAATGGGCGCAATTCTTATACGAATTGGCTGAAATTTTACACAGGTCTCCAACATTTAACTTAATTGTGGTCCGAACCGGACCATATCTTGATATCGTTTTAATAGCAGAGCAACTCTTTTCTTATATCCTCTTTAGCCTAAGAAGAGATGCCGGGAAAACAACTCGACAAATGCGATCCATGGTGGAGGGTATATAAGATTCGGCCCGGCCGAACTTAGCACGCTTTTACTTGTTTTTTGGTTCATAAGCAGAATAAGTTTGAAGATGGGCTATATCGGACTATATCTTGATATTGCCCCCACATAGACCGATCCGCGGATTTAGGGTCTTAGGCCCATAAAAGCCACATTTATTATCCGATCTTGCTGAAAATTGGGACAGGCAGTTGTATTAGGCCCTTCGACATCATTCGTCAATTTGGCCCAGATCGGTTCAGATTTGGATATAGCTGCCATTTAGACCGTTGCTTTGATTAAGGGTCGTAGGCCCATAAAAGCCACATTTTTTACCCAATTTTGCTGAAATTTGGTACAGTGAGTTGTGTTAGACCCTTCGACATCATGCGTCAATTTGGCCCAGATCGGTTCTGATTTGAATATAGCTGCCATATAGACCGATCTCTCGATTTAAGGTTTTGAGCCCATAAAAAATGGCATTTATTGTCCGATTCCGCCGAAATTTGGGACGGTGCTTTGAGTGAGGCTCTTCGACATTTTGATGCAACTTGGCCCAAATCGGTCCAGATTTGGATATAGCTGCCATATAGACCGATATCTCGAATTACAGTCTTGGCCCCATAAAATACGCATTTATAATCCGATTGCACACCAATTTGACCCAGTGACTTATATTAGTCTTTTCGACATCCGTGTCGTATATGGTTCAGATCGGTTTATTTTTAGATATAGCTACGAAAAAGACCAATATTTTGTTGTACACAATTGAACAATGACTTGTTTCCTTTTGATCCCAATAATACGAAATATTATGGTAATCGGATAACGATAACCTGAGTCTAGTCGGTGATCAAAGTGGGATGTGGTAATTTCTAAGGGATCCAGCTGAGGACTTTAGATGCTAGCATGGAATTGGTAAACTATATACACGTTAAAACGAAATTTACTATAAAAACACAATCTTTACCCTGCATCACTACTTTGGCTGTGATAAAATATTTATAGCAATTGTGATTCAAAAGTTCAGCAACTTAGTATGGTTTCCTTAATAAGATTCAAATTTTAAATCGGCTGACTGTGTTTGCTGATACTCATATTACCAAACTATTTTTTTTTCGAGTGCATCTTTCCCCGGTGACCATTTGCAATGCAAGAGAAATCTTCAAAATTTATTTGAATCTCGTCGTTATTTCATAAATAATTTTTATTATGCAGATACATCAAGTATATCTTCTGGGTAATGTTTATTGATGTTACTTTTTGCATAAAATATGAATGTGTGTCTATGGATGTATCTGTCTGTATTGGGAAATGATGGATACTATTATCCTTTGTTACTAGTTTTCCATTCGGCATGTTCTTGCCTTTGGTTGACGTTTTTTCCTTCTGTTGTTTATATATTCGGTTGGATGCTCTTTATAAATATTTACGGTTCGATACATTCCGATGATCAGATTGTCATTTCGACGCAGTATACACAAATATTGAAATATCCAGATTTTGATAGCTGTTATAGCTCTTATCGATGAGGAGCTCGTAATGGCAATAGATTTAGCTATCTAAATGTATGCACGGCAGCATATATCCATGTTTTATTATACATGTACATTGTACAATAAACCACTCGAACTCTGAAATACACACGTATATTTTAAAAATGTTTGTTGCACAAAAAGCCGTCAATTTTAAAATTTTGTTCAAAGTTGACAATTTAATTTTGCTTTTTTTTATACCCTCCACCATAAGATGGGGGGTATACTAATTTCGTCATTCTGTTTGTAACTACTCGAAATATTCGTCTGAGACCCCATAAAGTATATATATTCTTGATCGTCGCGACATTTTATGTCGATCTAGCCATGTACGTCCGTCTGTTCGCCCGTCCGTCCGTCCGCCGCTTGAAATTTTGCACAAATACTTCTTATTAGTGTAGGTCGGTTGGTATTGTAAATGGGCCATATCGGTCCATGTTTTGATATAGCTGCCATATAAACCGATCTAGGGTCTTGACTTCTTGAGCCTCTACATGTTTTGCACGACGTGTTTTGTTATTATATCCAACAACTGTGCCAAGTATGGTTCAAATCGGTCCATAACCTGATATAGCTGCCATATAAACCGATCTTGGGTCTTCACTTCTTGAGCCTCTAGAGGGCGCAATTCTTATCCGATTGGAGTGGAATTTCGTACGGCGTGTCTTGTTTCGATACCCAATAACTGTGCCAAGTATGGTTTAAATCGGTTCATAACCTGATATAGCTGCCATATAAACCGATCTTGGGTCTTGACTTCTTGAGCCTCTAGAGGGCACAATTCTTATCCGATTTGAATGAGTTTTTGCACGAAGTATTTCGTCATGATATCCAACAACTGTGCCAAGTATGGTTGAAATCGGTTCATAACCTGATATAGCTGTCTGTTTGTGGGCGAAGGGAATAGTAGCGGAGTAGGGTGATGACCAAAGCTGCTGAAACTGAGATGAGAGGATTTGAGACTTCAGACTTCACCCAAGAGTAAAACGTGGACTGTATGAGATTTGTTGTGCAGAATTCCAGAAACAAATGTAGAAACCAATTGCCTGTCCTCATGTAGGATCTCAATAGTTGTGGTTTTGTGCCAATGGGAATAAAAGCAAAAATAAGAGATTGACACAAGTCGAGTTTTAGAGGCTTGGTTTATTTCAGAGTTTGAGGGTTTGTGCTTACCGCCTAAGTTACAAAATAGAAGTGAGTTAACCTGGGGCATAATACCTGCCAAGTCATAAGTACATCCAACAGATATTGGTTATTAAATTGTAATGATTGAATATTTAAATGGTATTCATTATTTTCGTTAAATACTAAGTAGTTTTTAAACTGTAAATTAACTTCAAAGGCATATAACGTATAAATTCAAACGCTTCTTAATAAAGAAAATTTATAAAAAATTCAAAATGAAAATAAGTCTAAAGTTTACTTTAGACACTGTCATATAAACAGATCTGGGGATTTGACTTCTTGAGCTTCTAGAGGGCGCAATTCCTATCCGATTTGGCTGAAATTTTACATGACGTATTTTATTTTTACTTTCAACAACTGTGTCAAATAAGGTTCAAATCGGTTCATAACCTGATATAGCTGCCATATAAACCGATCTGGGATCTTGACTTCTTGACCCCTAGAGGTCGCAATTATTATCCGATATGCCTGAAATTTTGTACGACGGATCCTCTCATGACCATCAACAAACGTGTTTATTATGTTCTGAATCGGTCTATAGCCCGATACAGATCCCATATAAATCGTTCTCTCTATTTTACATCGTGAGCCCCAATGGGCGCAATTCTTATTCGAATTGGCTGAAATTTCACACAGGTCTCCAACATATAATTTAATTGTGGTCCGAACCGGACCATATCTTGATATCGTTTCAATAGCAGAGCAACTCTTTTCTTATATCCTTTTTAGCCTAAGAAGAGATGCCGGGAAAAGAACTCGACAAATGCGATCCATGGTGGAGGGTATATAAGATTCGGCCCGGCCGAACTTAGCACGCTTTTACTTGTTTTTTCTGGTTCCGTTTCATTACCCACCGCCATATAATGAAGAATATGTCAATTTTGTCGTTTCGGTTGCAACACATGAAAATATCTATTTTCAATCATACACCGATGATAATCTTTATTTTAAAGGTAATGCTTTAGTTGAAATTGTCGAACATCTCTTTTGATGTATAGAAAATGTCCTAATTACAAGATTTCCTAATTTCTAAACAATAATTGAATAATTTGTTATAAGTTTTGCCAATTTTCAGGCGATTAGTTTTTAAATGATGTTAAATCGTTACAAAATTATGAAAGCGAGAAAAATGGAAAAATATATACCCAATATGACCTTAATATTAAAATATAACATGCATTTTCAACTATTTGGCATCTGAAAACAGTAAAAACTGTTCGCTGCTTTGACCAAAAAATCTCTTCTGTCCCATTTCAGCAAATATTTTTGCTGTTTTTATTAAAACAAAAGCTTGTACAGATCTGTTAAGTGAAGTTTTGAACGGGCTTAATCGGATCATACTTTTGAGTAAAGCATTCTTATAGATCAATCTTCCCAGTTAACACATTGAGCTAAAACAAGTAAAAGCGTGCTAAGTTCGGCCGGGCCGAATCTTATATACCCTCCACCATGGATCGCATTTTTCGAGTTCTTTTCCCGGCATCTCTTCTTAGGCAAAACAGGATATAAGAAAAGATTTGCTCTGCTATTAGAGCAATATCAAGATATGGTCCGGTTTGGACCACAATTAAATTATATGTTGGAGACCTGTGTAAAATGTCAGCCAATTCGAATAAGAATTGCGCTCTTTGTGAGCTCAAAAAGTAAAACAGAGAGATCGATTTATATGGGAGCTGTATCGGGCTATGGACCGATTCAGACAATAATAAACACGTATGTTGATGGTCATGAAAGAATCCGTCGTACAAAATTTCAGGCAAATCGGATAATAATTGCGACCTCTAGAGGCTCAAGAAGTCAAGATCCCAGATCGGTTCATATGGCAGCTATATCAGGTTATCAACCGATTTGAACGATATTTGGCCCAGTTGTTGGATATCATAGAGGCTCAAGAAGTCAAGACCCAAGATCGGTTTATATGACAGCTATATAAGGTTATGGACCAATTTGAACCATACTTGGCACAGTTGTTGAATATCGTAACAAAACACGTCGTCCAAAATTTCATTCCAATCGGATAATAATTGCACACTCTAGAGGCTCAAGAAGTCAAGACCCAAGATCGGTTTATATGGCAGCTGTATCAAAACATGGACCGATATGGCCCATTTACAATACCAACCGACCTACACTAATAAGAAGTATTTGTGCAAAATTTCAAGCGGCTAGCTTTACTCCTTCGGAAGTTAGCATGCTTTCGACAGACAGACGGACGGACGGACAGACGGACATGGCTAGATCGACATAAAATTTCACGACGATCAAGAATATATATACTTTATGGGGTCTCAGACGAATATTTCGAGTAGTTACAATCAGAATGACGAAATTAGTATACCCCCATCCTATGGTGGAGGGTATAAAATAACGCATTGTTTTTATTCCAAAGTAAATCGGCTATGGTCTAAATCGGATCATGTTTGGATATGTTTGCCATTTATAGTTACGTTTCCAGCCGATTTCATTGAAAATTAAAACAGTTACCATATTTAAATTACTGGCCGATTGAAACTGCCGATCTGTTACAAAATCGATTTGAATAGAATATTAACCTCATACAAGCAAAAATTTAGAAATTAAAAAAAAAAAATAAATAAATAAATAAAAGCCATGAAACCTCGAAAATGATGTACCGACTTGCTAAGGTGTACTTAAAATTATAGTTTACTAGTTGACCCGGGCCCGCTCCGCTGCGCCTTCTCTTACTTTATATAGAACAAAAGTTTCCTTGGAATATTTATTTCCGACAATTAAAGATCTTTTAGTCAAATAGCATGCTGAGTTGACTAACAGTTTAACAATATATGTTCCTTTATCTGAATCCCATATGATCTTTATTGGTCTACGAAATTAAGTTTGGACATCCAAAGGTGTACTCCATTTTTAAATTCTTCATTTCAGCCCGATATTCTCATGATGACTGATTTAGTGGTGTTTTCGGGGGAGGGGTGGTCCCCCCGATTCTTAGCCCTGAAAAAATATCAGCATCGTGCTCTTCTCTCAAATACCATTTATTTAAACCTCATATTGCCATTGGCTTAAGAGGAGTTTACAGGATGAGGCGTCCCCCAAACACATGGCCCCAAAACACATTGCCACATATTGGCATGGTGGAAAAATTATTACCCTTTGGGGGGTGTTTTGGGGAAGGGGTGATGCCCTAAATACATGGTCCTACATTTGGATATCAAATTCGTATTCTACTCCCAAATACCTTTATTGGAGCCCCATATTTCGAGATTCACTAAAAAATTGCTGTTTGTGGGGTATTTTGGGAAAGGGGTAGACCCCCAGAAAATTGGTCTCGAAAATCAATTCTTGCTCTACCCCACAATACCTTTCATTTAAGCTCCACATTGACATGGTCGGTAAATATGCCCGATTTAGGGGTATTTTGGGGAGTGGGGTGGTCCCTCAAACACTAAGCCCGGAAAATATATTTGAACGCCATATTGCCATTGGCCTCAAAATTGGATATCAAATTCGTTATCTAATCTCATTTAAACTCCTTATTGCAAAAGTCAGCAAATATGTCCGGTTTGGGTTATTGGCCCTAAAAACTATGAAAATTTAGTTCCACGCTCTTTACGACCCAAATTGTCTTGGTGAGCAAATACGTCCTATTTAGGGATTGTTATGGTGGTGGGACGTCCCCTAGACAGTTGGTTCCTAACGTTGATGTCAGATACGTGGTCTACTTCTACATACCTTTAATCGACAAACATGAGCGGCTTGGGGGGTGTTTTGGGGGATGGGCGGCCACTCAGTGAGTTGGCCTTGAAAATATATATCGGATTCGTGTTCCACTTTAAAAACCCTCTTATTTGAGCCTCATATTGCAATAGTTAGGAAATACTTCCTATTAGACACTTTTCCCGAATATTGATATCAGATTCGTGCTTTACTCCCAAAGATCTTTCATTTGAGCCCCATATTGCTATGGTCGTAAATTTGTCCCCTTTGGGGGATGTTTTTGGTTTTGTGGAACCAAACACTTGGTTCCATATTTGGATATCATATTCGTATTTTACATTTAAATACCTTTTATTTATACCCCATATTCCCATGTACAGTACATAAGTCCTGCTTGGAGGGAGTTTTGGGAAAGGGGTGGACCCCAGAAACGTAGTCCCACATTTGGATATCAGATTCGTATTCTACTCGCAAATACCTTAAATTTGAGTCCCACATTGCCATGGTGGTAAATATGTCCGATTTAGGGATGTTTTGGGGCTTAGGGTGGTCCCCCTAGCACTTGGTTTGACAATTGGATATCAGATACGTTTTCTTATCCTAAATACCTTTCATTTGATTCCCATATTGTCGTGATTGGTCTAAGTTTATGTTTGGTGGGTTTTAGGGTAGGGAAGCCCCCCTAGGTACCCCATCCGAAATTTGGATACCAAATTTTTATTTTTAGAGTACTATATGAGTGCACACACATATTAAAAATTGTAGTACCCAATTTTCACCACGGGATCATTGTACACCATCTGTGAAAATTTCAAGAAAATCGGTTCAGCCGTTACTGAGTCTATATATAAGATATATAAGATATTATATATAAGATATTATGTTCTCATTCAAAGTAGTTTAAGAACATTAATTTTAACAGGGCTCACTAGGGCGTTTAGGTAAGCATGTCCGCATGTAACGCTGAACTACACACTGATGATAATAGCAGGCAGGGTTAGTTTTGAGGGTCGCAGGATCACACCAAATGTCGATTTTTCTTAAAAAGGTCGTACAAAAGAGACGATTTCCCAAAAAATAGGCACACATTGATTGTTTAACATTTTATAAAAGAATAAAAACCACTTAATGAGTCGGACGAAGGCGACTTTTTGAGACCGTATACCAAAGTGAACAAACTCCAAAACTCCGGGCCGAATCTTGGGAACCCATCACCACGGATTCTGCTAAAAATTCATACAAAATAACTTTAGTTGAAGGGCATAATTTTATTCTACATATCAAACTTTGTCAAACCAGCAAAAATTAAAGCTTCAAAAAACCGAACAAAGATAATCGAGAGAGCGGTTTATATGAGAGCTATACCAGGTTATAGACCGATTTGGAGCGTACTTGGCAATGTTGTTGGAAGTCATAACGAAACACCTCATGGAAGTCATAATAGAACACTATGTGCAAAATTTCAGCCAAATCTGACAAAAATTGCGGCTTGTAAGGGCTTAAGAAGTCAAATCGGCAGATCGGTTTATATGGGAGCTATATCAGGTTATAGACCGATTTGAACCGTATTTGGCATAGTTGTTACGAGTCATAACAGAACACTATGTCCAAAATTTCAGCCAAATTGGACGAAAATTGTGGCTACCAGTGGCTCATGAAGTAAAGTTGGGAGATCGGTTTATATGGGAGCTATATCAGGTGATAGACCGATTTGAACCGTACTTGGCACAGTTATTGGAAGTTATTAAAGAACACTACGGAGGAAAATTGTGGCTTTCAGGGGCTTAAGAAGTCAAATCAGGAGATCGGTTTATATGGAAGCTATATCAGGCTACAAACCAATTTCGACCGTAATTGGTACAATTGTTGGCAGTCATAAAAGAACACCACAGTCAAATCGGATAAAAATTGCAGCTTCCAGGGGCTCAAGAAGTCAAATCGGGAGATCGGTTTATATGGGAGTTATCTGAATTGATATGGTCCTATTCCCAATAACCTACATCAATTAGAAGTATATGTGCAAAATTTTAAGCGGCTAGCTTTACGCGCTCGACCGCTTTCGTGATTTCAAAAGACAGAATCAGAATGTCGAGACGATCCAGAATATATATACTTTATGGGGTCTCATATCAATATTTCGAGGTGTTACAAACGGAATGACTAGATTAGTTTACCCCCATCCTATGGTGGTGGGTATAAAAATGAACTAAGTAGTAGTTCATTAATGTGGGAGATTTAAAGTCACAATTGCAAACCGGACCGTGTCTAATTATTTTGATTAAATTACTAATTTTTGGAAGAAAAACTTCCACCAAACCTTGCAGTGCCAATTTCCTGAAGCTTTGATTAACAAATGCGCACACAATAAGTCAACATAGGGTGATGTTACTTACCAGTATGTTATATTTAAAGTCACAAGAGAATTCTATGGGGCAAATTTGAAGACCATCGGTTATCAAATGTCTACATTATTGAAATTTAAGTTAAAATCGGATGGAAATATATATGGGAGCTATAAAATAATATAAAATCAGACATGAGGATAGTTTAGAAAGATAGACTCAGTAAGATAAACAGCCGACCCCAGTACTTTTAATGGGGCCTTAGCCCTCCTTCTGGATGTTAGAAAATAAAGAACAAAAATTTTCGAAGTTATCTTGGTTTTGTAAAAATCGAAGAAGTTACTCAAGCCCGAAAATCATCCGAATCAACACCTGGCGGTTCATAAGATTTGACCCTGTTCCTTTATGAAATGTGTATAGACAAATATTCCCGGAGTCGCAGTCCGAATCGAGATAATAAGAAAAAATGCTTAAAAAATGAAAAATTCTAATCATGTCTTATTTATAACTTTGTCTTCTTGGTTTGGCTCGAGGTCATTGAGCATTTTACGAAAACAGGTGTTGGTGTTTTACTTAATTGTTTTATTTGTAATTTTTACCAATATTTCGACCACTGCTGGTGATCTGCATCAGGGTTTGAACTATAAATTTAACAAACAAGGAAATTAAAAAAAAAAAAAAGTTAAAAACACTTATACATTTGAAAATAATAACATGTTTTATTTATTTATTTCTTCAGCTAGTGGAAGCTGGGAAACCATAAAAGAATAAATATTACATTACAATTTTAATATTCATTAAGTATAATCAGGAAGATGCATATAAACGAACAACACAAATAAGCTCGCATTCACTCATAGAGATAGTCAAAAGTCTATATATTGAGGTAATCGTCGAACCCACAGTAATGAATTCAGATTAAGCATCTCTGTATTCCGAAGACGAATAAAATAACGACGAGCCCGCAGTAACGGTTTCTGCATTCACGCACAAGAATACAATATGTTCATGTTTTTATACCCTCCACCATAAGACAAGGGGTATACTAATTTCGTCATTCTGATTGTAACTACTCGAAATATTCGTCTGAGACCCCATAAAGTATATATATTCTTGATCGTCGTGAAATTTTATGTCGATCTAGCCATGTCCGTCCGTCTGTCCGTCCGCCCGTCCGTCTGTCCGTCCGTCCGTCCGTCTGTCCGTCCGTCCGTCCGTCTGTCCGTCCGTCCGTCCGTCTGTCCGTCCGTCCGTCCGTCTGTCCGTCCGTCCGTCTGTCCGTCCGTCCGTCCGTCTGTCCGTCCGTCCGTCCGTCTGTCCGTCTGTCCGTCCGTCCGTCCGTCTGTCCGTCCGTCCGTCTGTCCGTCTGTCTGTCGAAAGGACGCTAACTTCCGAAGGAGTAAAGCTAGCCGCTTGAAATTTTGCACAAATACTTCTTATTAGTGTAGGCCAGTTGGTATTGTAAATGGGCCATATCGGCCCATGTTTTGATATAGCTGCCATATAAACCGATCTTGGGTCTTGATTTCTTGAGACTCTAGAATGCGCAATTCTTATCCGATTGGAATGAAATTTTGCACGACGTGTTTTGTTATGATATCCAACAACTGTGCCAGGTATGGTTCAAATCGGTCCATAACCTTATGTAGCTGTCATATAAACCGATCTTGGGTCTTGACTTCTTCAGCCTCTAGAGGGCGCACTTCTTATCCAATTTAAATGAATTTTGGCACGTAGTATTTTGTTATGATATCCAACAACTTTGCCAAATATGGTTCACACCGGTTCATAACCTGATATAGCTGTCATATAAACAGATCTGGGGACTTGACTTCTTGAGCTTTTAGAGGGTGCAATTCCTATCCGATTTGGCTGAAATTTCGCAAGACGTTTTTTATTGTTACTTTCAACAACTATGTCAAATAAAGTACAAGTCGGTTCACAACCTGATTTAGCTGCCATATAAACCGATCTGGGATCTTGACATCTTGAGCCTCTAGAGATCGCAATTATTATCCGATTTGCCTGAAATTTTGTACGACGTATTCTCTCATGACCATTAACATACGCGTTTATTATGGTCTGAATCGGTCTATAGCACGATACAGCTCCCATATAAATCGATCTCTCTATTTTACTTCTTGAGCCCACAAAGTGCGCAATTCTTATTCGAATTCGAAATGTCAGCCATTTTACACAGGTCTCCAACATAAATATAATTTAATTGTGGTCCAAACCGGACCATATCTTAATATCGCTCTAATAGCAGAGCAAATCTTTTCTTATATCCGTTTTTTGCCTAAGAAGAGAAAAGAACGGGAAAAGAACTCGACAAATGCGATCCATGGTGGAGGGTATATAAGATTCAGCCCGGCCGAACTTAGCACGCTTTTACTTGTTTAATTTAAGCTCGAAACTATTCTGTTTTTTATTTAATTGCCTTATCGATATATTGTATATAGAAAGAACGTACAACATTAAACAGTCAAAATTTCAGGAAAAGTTTTTCTTAAAGAAGATTTTATCAAAAATTGTTTTTAGAAAAAATGTTATTATGTGTTTCTTCATATATATTTAATTTTTATACCCACCACCGAAGGATGGGGGTATATTCATTTTGTCATTCTGTTTGCAACACATCGAAATATCCATTTCCGACCCTATAAAGTATATATATTCTTGATCAGCGTAAAAATCTAAGACGATCTAGACATGTCCGTCCGTCTGTCTGTTGAAATCATGCTACAGTCTTCAAAAATAGAGATATTGAGCTGAAACTTTGCACAGGTTCTTTTTTTGTCCATAAGCAGGTTAAGTTCGAAGATGGGCTATATCGAACTATATCTTGATATAGGCATCATATAGACCGATCGGCCGATTTGGGGTCTTAGGCCCATAAAAGCCACATTTATTATCGGATTTAGCTGAAATTTGGGATAGTGAGTTGCGTTAGGCCCTTTAACATTCTTCGTCAATTTGGCCCAGATCGGTCCAGATTTGGATATAGCTGCCATATAGACCGTTTTGTCGATTTAGGGTCTTAGACCCATAAAAGCCACATTTATTATCCGATTTTACTGAAATTTGGGATAGTGAGTTACGTTAGGCCCTTCGATATCCTTCTTCAATTTGGACCAGATCGGTCCAGATTTGGATATAGCTGCTATATAGACCGATTTGTCAATTTTGGGTCTCAGGCCCATGAAAGCCACATTTATTATCCGATTTTGCTGAAATTTGGGATAGTGAGTTGCGTTAGGCCCTTCAACATCCTTCGTCAATTTGGCCCAGATCGGTCCAGATTTGGATATAGCTGCCATATAGACCGATTTGTCGATTTTGGGTCTTAGGCCCATAAAAGCCACATTTATTATCCGATTTTACTGAAATTTGGGACAGTGAGTTACGTTAGGCCCTTCGACATCCTTCGTCAATTTGGTCCAGATTTGGATATAGCTGCCATATATACGGTTCCTCCGATTTAGGGTCTTAGGCCCATAAAAGCCACATTTATTATCCGATGTCGCTGAAATTTGGGACAGTGAGTTGTGTTATGCCCTTCAACATTTTTCTTTAATTTGAATCTGATCGGTTCAGATTTGGATATAGCTGCCATATAGACCGAACTCTCGATTTAAGGTTTTGGGCCCATGAGAGGGGCATTTATTGTCCGATGTCGCTAAAATTTGGGACAGTGGGTTAAGTTAGACTCTTCGACGTCCTTCGTCAATTTGGCCGAGATCGGTCCAGATTTGGATATAGCTGCCATATATTCGATTTTGGGTCTTAGGCCCATAAAAGCCACATTTATTATCTGATTTTGATGAAATTTGGGACAGTGAGTTGTGTTAGGCCCTTCGATATCCTCCGTTAATTTGGCCCAGATCGGTCCAGATTTGGATATAGCAGCTATATAGACCGATCCTCAAATTTAGGGTCTTAGGCCCTTAAAAGTCACATTTATTATCTGATTTTGCTGAAATTTGGGACAGTGCGTTGTGTTAGATTCTTCGACATTTTTCTGCAACTTGGGCCAAATCGGTGCAGATTTGGATATAGCTGCCATATAGACCGATATCTCGATTTAAGGTTTTGGGCCCATGAGAGGGGCATTTATTGTCCGATGTCGCTAAAATTTGGGACAGTGGGTTAAGATAGACTCTTCGACGTCCTTCGTCGATTTGGCCGAGATCGGTCCAGATTTGGATATAGCTGCCATATAGACCGATTTGTCGATTTTGGGTTATGGCCCATAAAAGCCACATTTATTATCCGATTTTGATGAAATTTGGGACAGTGAGTTGTGTTAGGCCCTTCGATATCCTCCGTTAATTTCGCCCAGATCGGTCCAGATTTGGATATAGTAGCTATATAGACCGATCCTCAAAATTTAGGGTCTTAGGCCCGTAAAAGTCACATTTATTATCTGATTTTGCTGAAATTTGGGACAGTGCGTTGTGTTAGACTCTTCGACATTTTTCTGCAACTTGGGCAAAATCGGTGCAGATTTGGATATAGCTGCCATATAGACCGATATCTCGATTTAATATTTTGGCACCATAAAAGGTGCATTTATAGTCCGATTTCACTGAAATTTGACACAGTGACTTATGTTAGGCTTTTCGACATCTGTGTCGTATACGGTTCAGATCGGTTTATTTTTAGATATAGCTACTAAAAAGACCAATATTTTGTTATACACAATTGAACAATGTCTTGTACTTATTAGTATTTGGTGCAAATGGGAACATATTTCGATATAACTGCTATGGGACATAAGGTATGCAATTTTCATCAGATATTGATGGAAGGTGGTTTACATATATACCCGAGGTGGTGGGTATCCAAAGTTCGGCCCGGTCGAACTTAACGCCTTTTTACTTGTTTTCATATATATTAAACTTTTGTCTGTAGAAAAAAACTTGGCTTTGAAAAAACTCTCCTTAAAATTTCATTGAGTGTATTTGTCTTAAGAAAAAATTTCATTGAAAATTTGTCCTTAGAAAATCATGGCTTTAAAAATATTCTTTGAAATCTTAATTTTAAAGTTCTTTGCCCGAATCTCTTTAGGGGGAAAACAAATATATGGGCTAATTCTGCCCATTTTTATACCCTCCACCATAAGATGGGGGGTATACTAATTTCGTCATTCTGATTGTAACTACTCGAAATATTCGTCTGGGACCCCATAAAGTATATATATTCTTGATCGTCGTGAAATTTTATGTCGATCTAGCCATGTCCGTCCGTCTGTCCGTCCGTCCGTCCATCCGTCTGTCTGTCAAAAGCACGCTCACTTCCGAAGGAGTAAAGCTAGCCGCTTGAAATTTTGCACAAATACTTCTTATTAGTGTAGGTCGGTTGGTATTGTAAATGGGCCATATCGGTCCATGTTTTGATACAGCTGTCATATAAACCGATCTTAGGTCTTGACTTCTTGAGCCTCTAGAGTGCGCAATTCTTATCCGATTGGGATGAAATTTAGCACGACGTGTTTCGATATTATATCCAACAACTGTGCCAAGTATGGTTCAAATCGGTTCATAACCTGATATAGCTGCCATATAAACCGATCTTGGGTCTTGACTTCTTGAGCCTCTAGAGAGCGCAATTCTTATCCGATTGGAATGAAATTTTGGACGACGTGTTTTGTTACGATATTTAACAACTGTGCCAAGTATGGTTCAAATCGGTCCATAACCTTATATAGCTGTCATATAAACCGATCTTGGGTCTTGACTTCTTGAGCCTCTAGAGGGCGCAATACTTATCCAATTTGAATGAATTTTGGCACGTAGTATTTTGTTATGATATCCAACAACTGTGCCAAATATGGTTAAAATCAATTCATAACCTGATATGGCTGGCATATAAACCGATCTGGGATCTTGACCTCTTGAGCCTCTAGAGGTCACAATTATTATCCGATTTGCCTGAAATTTTGTACGACGGATTCTTTCATGACCTTAAACATACGTGTTTATTATTGTCTGAATCGGTCTATAGCCCGATACAGCTCCCATATAAATCGATCTCTCTGTTTTACTTTTTGAGCTCACAAAGAGCGCAATTCTTATTCGAATTGGCTGACATTTTACACAGGTCTCCAACATATAATTTAATTGTGGTCCAAACCGGACCATATCTTGATATTGCTCTAATAGCAGAGCAAATCTTTTCTTATATCCTGTTTTGCCTAAGAAGAGATGCCGGGAAAAGAACTCGACAAATGCGATCCATGGTGGAGGGTATATAAGATTCGGCCCGGCCGAACTTAGCACGCTTTTACTTGTTAGTTTGTATGTTAGAGACCTTGGTAGGAGTCACTGTGCAAAACTTCGGCGAATCAGACCACATTTGGCACGCATGTTTAAGGTCACAGGAGAAGTCGTTGTACAGAATTTCAACCAAAACAAATACTTATTGCTCCCTCTAGAGGCTCAAGAAGTATAATTGGGAGAGCTAGATAAGGGAATGAACCGATTTAGACCAGATTTATTGAAAGTCAAAACAAACCACTTCATGAAAATTTCCGCCAAATCGGATAATAATTGCGCTCTCTAGGCTGTGTTGATTTATATGTCTATATCAAGTTATAAACCGGTTTGAACCATACTTAGTTGTTGAAAGCCATAACAAAACACTTAATACAAAATTACAGCAATAAGGAATTGCGCCCTCTACAGGCTCAAGCAGTCAACTCCAGGATGAGTTTATATGGCAACTATATCAAAACATGGACCGATTTGGCCCGTTCACAATCTCAAACGCTAAACACTAAAAGAAAGTATTTTTTACAAAATTTCAAGCGCCTAGGCTTATTCCTTTGGAATTCGGCGTGCTTTCGACTGACAGACAGACGGACAGGCGGACGTACATGGCTAAATAGACTTAGAATGTCAACATGATTCAGAATATATATAATATATGCGGTCCTAGATCAATATTAAAGTATTACGTCTACGTAATACTTTTAATATATAGCACTTATATCCAAATCTAGTCAGACTTTGATTTTGACTTGATTTTGCATACCTATTGAAATATCGAATAGAACCTTCTACGATTTTCTTACGATGGTACGAAAATTGTGGCAATTCCTTAGAAGTCGAGACGCATAAAATATATATATATATATGGGAGTTTTATTCAAATCTGATTCGATTTTGATGAAATTTTGAACACGTATTGGGATGTCAATTAAAACATCTCACGAAAAATTTTGTTGAGATCGGACCAAAATTTTAGCTACTACAGCCTTAAAAGTCGAAACGATGGGAACTTTATCTAAATCTGGTTCGATTTTGATTACATTTGTTGCATGTAGTGCGACGTCAAATAAAACATCTCCTGCAAAATTTTGTAAGAATGGGACCAAATTTGTGGCTACTACAGCTTTTAAAGGGCATATCGGATGAAAGATTTACATGGGAGCTATATATAAATCTGATCTGATTCGGATGAAATTTTGCACACATACAAGGACGTCAAAAAACTAATTCGTGCCAAATTTGGTAAAGATTGTGCTTTCTACAGCTTATATATTATGCTTTCTACAGCCAATATATAAATATGATCCGATTCTGATGAAATCGTGCCACATTTTGTAAAGATCGGACCAACATTGTGGCTTCTACAGCTTTAAAAGGGCATATCGGATGAAAGATATATATGGGAGCTTAATATGTACCGATTTTTTTTTCAAAATCAATACCGTTCGTCCTTGGACCAAAAAAGAGACTTGTGCTAAATTTTGAGAAAATTGGACAACAAATGCGACCTGTACCTTGATTACAAGAATACATGGACGGACAGACAGACAGACGGATAAAGCTAAATCAAATTAGGAAGTGTTTCTAAGCCATCCGTATTCTTATCTATGGGTCTAGCTCTTCTCCTTCTTAGCATTGCAAATAAATGCAAAAATCTATAATACCCTGTTCCACAGTGGTAGTGTAGGGTATAACAAGTAAAAGCGTGCTAAGTTCGGCCGGGCCGAATCTTATATACCCTCCACCATGGATCGCATTTGTCGAGTTCTTTTCCCGACATCTCTTCTTAGGCAAAAAAGGATATAAGAAAAGATTTGCTCTGCTATAAGAGCGATATCAAGATATGGTCTAGTTTGGACTACAATTAAATTATATGTTGGGGACCTGTGTAAAATGTCAGCCAATTCTAATAAGAATTGCGCCCTTTGGGGGCTCAAGAAGTAAAATAGAGAGATCGACTTATATGGGAGTATCAGGCTATAGACCGATTCAGACTATAATAACACGTATGTTGATGGTCAAGAGAGGATCCATCGTACAAAATTTCAGGCAAATCGGATAATAATTGTGACCTATAGAGGCCCAAGAAGTCAAGATGCCAGATCGGTTTATATGGCATCAATATCAGGCTATGAACCGATTTAAACCTTATTTGACACAGTTGTTGAAAGTAAAAATAAAATACGTCATGCAAAATTTCAGCCAAATCGGATAGGAATTGCGCCCTCTAGAAGCTTAAGAAGTCAAGTCCTCAGATCTGTTTATATGACAGCTATCAGGTTATGAACCAATTTGAACCATACTTGGCACAGTTGTTGGATATCATAACAAAATTCGCCGTGCAAAATTTCATTCACATCGGATAAGAATTGCGCCCTCTAGAGACTCAAGAAGTCAAGACCCAAGATCGGTTTATAAGACAGCTATATCAGGTTATGGACCGATTTGAATCATACTTAGCACTTAGTTGGATATCATAACCAAACCCGTCGTGCGAAGTTTCATTCCAATCGGAGAAGCTTAAGAAGTCAAGTCCTCAGATCTGTTTATATGACAGCTATCAGGTTATGAACCGATTTAAACCATACTTGGCACAGTTGTTGGATATCATAACAAAATTCGCCGTGCAAAATTTCATTCTAATCGGACAAGAATTGCGCACTCTAGAGGCTCAAGAAGTCAAGACCCAAGATCAGTTTATATGGCAGCTATATCAAAACATGGACCGATATGGCCCATTTACAATACCAACCGACCTACACTAATAAGAAGTATTTGTGCAAAATTTCAAGCGGCTAGCTTTATTCTTTCGGAAGTTAGCGTGCTTTCGAAAGACAGACGGACGAACAGACGGACGGACATGGCTAGATCGATATAAAATGTCGCGACGATGAAGAATATATATACTTTATGGGGTCTCAGACGAATATTTCGAGTAGTTACAAACAGAATGTCGAAATTAGTATACCCCCCATCCTATGGTGGAGGGTATAAAAATGGGAAAGTAAAATACTATGTGTAAAATTCTATGCTAATATATACTCGTTCTCAATGCAGTGCAGTTTATTTGCTATGGCAGGAACAATTTGTCTGTCCAGCAGTTATATGCGTTCAATATTTCAGCATAATTTGTAGTTGAAAAGGCAGATTTTGTTAGTGAGAAAACCAAACGAAAATGGTTGCTAAAAAAGCAGTCCAATGTTTGCTGGAACAGCAGTCATGTATTGGGTTGCCCAAAAATTAATTGCGGATTTTTCATATAGTCGGCGTTGACAAATTTTTTTCACAGCTTGTGACTCTGTAATTGCATTCTTTCTTCTGTCAGTTATCAGCTGTTACTTTTAGCTTGCTTTAGAAAAAAAGTGTAAAAAAGTATATTTGATTAAAGTTCATTCTAAGTTTTATTAAAAATGCATTTACTTTCTTTTAAAAAATCCGCAATTACTTTTTGGGCAACCCAATATATTTTCCCATTTTCAGCAGACGACAAATGTTGTTTTCGCAAATATTTTTCCAAAAATATTAAGAGTTAATGCGCAAATGCAAATTTTGCCCATGAACGTTCCACTAAGCTACAGGGGCAAACTTCTCAAATATCAAGGTGTGCAGTCCTATTCAAGTTTTAAGCTCAACGATAAGGGGCCTCCTTTTTATATCCGAGTCCGAAAGGAGTGCCGCAGTTTTTACATGGCACAGTACCTCACAATTGTTGGCATAATTGGGAGGGGAAAAACCACCGCTGAAATTTTTTTCTGATGGTCTTCTCTGGAGCAGTTAATATAGAGTTCTTCAATTTTGGCCCGATATAATTCTATTATAGCGTCATTTATTCAGATGAAATACCGTTTGGAAACTACACCACCTGTGTGTCTCATACCAGCATTTTCCATTCTTATCACACCTGGTCTATGGTCTCTGATTCTTCGCCTGAAATACACTGCAATGCTCAAATATTTTCGGTTGTTAATTCGTCCCCCTACTCTGATATAACACACAAGCTGACTCCACAACTCATCTTGGAGTTGTCCGTATATACACACCTTGGTGTGGTATCTCATCATCGGAAGCCTATAAATGAGCTTAATATAAACACAGAATTAAGTATGGCCAAATCTGTTTACAACTTGATAATGCTCCTATTAGTTGTCTAAAACAAATTTAGTTTTCAGCCAATTATTGTAACATGATTAAAATCTTTACCTGCTTACATTTCTATAAATTACATATTTTCTCGATTGTCTTGTGCAAAAATAACCAACAGGCTGGCCGAAATTGATCAAATAATATTTGGAAATAATCAAGCCAGCAAATAGTCTTAAACGTACCTCGCGAGTTTTTTGAAAAGGTCGTCGTTCGTCTGCCTCATATGAATAGAATTTATGATTAAAGAGACTTGGTCAGCACTGTCATTTGTTTACCAACTACAAATTTCTGTCTATATTTGTCATTTGAACAACTGTCGACTTTTGTCCTAACAAAGACGACACAAACAAAACCAACAAAGCTGATAGATGTTATTGCCGGCTGGCTACACTTTTACTGCTGACATTTCCCAGGAATTGCTAATATGTGGGCATATCGGAAATTTAAAAATTTTAAGGTAAAAAAAAGAATCCGCAAAAAACCAATCAAAAGCAAGCTGCTTAAACTCAAATAATTTTTTTTTCTTAAAAAGTCCGAGCACTAAAATTGATACTAACACGACAAGGTGGCTATTTGAGCCCAAGTTGAGTTTTTTGCCCTCCAGTCGAAATTCCCTCTGTCGAAATGACGATAGCGGTCGAACGAATGAAGTAAGCCACTTTAAATTTAGCGGAGATGCTACTTATTTATGAAGGTCGTGTAGGGTATATAAAAGGGTCATAGCAGTTCAGATCTAATTAAAGCTCCCATATAAACCGATCATAAAGGCTTCTTGAGCCGATGAATTCTGCTATGACTGCCAACATCCAAACCAAGTTTGTTTTTTTTTTTGGTTACAAATGGAAACGAATTTAGCACGTTTTTACTTATTAAAAAATTGACAATTGCGCTTGACTTTGTTCAATGTTCAACATGTAAAAGCGTGCTAAGTTCGGCCGGGCCGAATCTTGGGAACCCACCACCATGGATAGGTTCCCAAATGGGAGCTATATCTAGTTATAGACCGAATTGGACCGTACTTGGCGCAGTTGTTGAAAGTCATAACAGAACCCTATATGCACAATTTCAGCCAAATCGGATAAATATTGCGGTTTGTAAGAGATGAAGAAGTCAAATTGGGAGATCGGTTTATATGGGAGCTTTATCACAGATTTAAACCGTACTTGGCACAGTTATTGAACGTTATAACAGAACACTACATGCAAATTTTCTGCCAAATTGGACAAAAATTGCGGCTTCCATGGGCTCAGGAAGTCAAATCGGGAGATCGGTTTATACGGGAGCTATACGTGCAAAATTTTAGCCAAAACGGACAAGAATTGCTGCTTTCAGGGGCTCAAGAAGTCAAATCGGGAGATAGGTTTATATGGGAGCTAAATCTGAAGTAATATGTCCCATTAGCAATCCCCAACGACCTACATTGATACTAAGTATCTGTGTTAAATTTCAAGCGGTTAGCTCAACGCGTTCGACCTCTATCGTGATTTCGACAGACGGACGGACGGGCAGAGTCAGAATTCCGAGAGGAATATACATACTTTATTTACAATACTTGATGATCAATGTTTCGATGTGTTACAAACGGAATGATTAGGTTTGTATATATATATATATATATATATATATATATATATATATATATATATATATATATATATATATATATATATATATATATATATCCTATGGTGGTGTGTATAAAAAGATACTAAAAAAGCGCACAACACGCTGACTTCTGGCTAAGTTGTATGCCCATTAGACTGTCCCATGCCATTAAGCCATAACCTTTTTTTTCGCAAATAGTGAAATTCTAACCTTCTTTCCAATTCTGAACCGATTTCGATTTCAGATGAGTAATACCTACAACATTCCAAAATTATAGAATCTACGGGCTTATAAATGTAAAGCGGGCAATCTGTATACATGGAAACAATATCTAAATATAAAGTCCACCATAGCGTAGAGGTTCGCATGTCCGCGTATGACGCTGAACGCCTCGATTCGAATCCTATTAAGAACACCGGCGGTGGTTTTCCCCTCCTAATCCTGGCAACATTTGTAAGGTACTATGCCATGTAAAAACTTCTCCCCAAAGAGGTGTTGCATTGCAGCACGCCCTTCGCACTCGGCAATAAGAAAGGAAGCTCCTTATTGAGTTTAAATTTGAATCGAAAAGCACTAATTGATATGTGAGAAGTTAGCCCCTGTCCCTTAACGGTATGTTCATGGGTAAAATTGCATTATCTAAAAATGAACCGATTTTCACCAATATATGTTTGATTTGGACTAAAAAAATTATATCTGAAAGATTCGGTGGCAAATGCGAAGTCTACCTTGATGACAAAAAACCGACAGATGGACAAACGGCAGGATACAGTTGGGTTAGTTTTAAGTGGCAGTGTGCCATCAGCCTTTTCGTCCATTGTGATACCATAGGAACAGATGAAGGAAAATAACTTCTTGTTCCTACCGTTGAACCATCCTGATCGATTTACATCGCCCAATAACTTGTGAATGTTCACATCCGCTAAATCAGATAAGCTCTCAACGACTGGAACATAAAGTGGAACTCGTTCTGACTGTCAGTGCAGGACTTACACACAGCAAAAGTTCTATAGTTTCCTCTCTCTCTCTTTTCCGATCAGACAGTGACTTGTCTTGACGGACACAATATCTGAGGCGTCTGTTCCGGCCAGCGATAGCAAAGTGTAATAATTTTGGAGTGCTCACAACACCCAATTTGTGACCAGTTTAATTCGTTCGTATATCCTTGTGTTCCGTCACCCACAATAGGTGAATTTTTAACTATTCAGCCATCTTGTTGAGAGATCTGCTACTGCCAAGGGCGGTCTATGACTACAGAAAAACGTTCCCTAGAGATTTAATGGCTGCCTGGTTGTCTAAGAAGACATTTATGCCAATCGTCGTTGTAACATCTAAGCCATTCCACCACCTCTTTAATTGCAAGGATATCCGCTTTGTATACACTACAGAGATCGGGTAACCTTCTCGATAAGACCAGTTCTAGTTCTTTAGAGTACACCCCAAAGCCCACCTGGTCGACAAGCTTGGAGCCATCCGTGTAGAGGTCTATGTAACCTTTGGCGCTATGACAATGGGTCTCAAATAATTGTGTCCCAAGTTTAAAATGAAGAAAGGCCCCAAAGTTTCAGGGGTTTTTTCATTATGAAAAATTACTTCAAAACAAATGCACCCTAAAGTATGCAAATGTATCCCAAAAATAAATTCAGTTTTGTGTCCCAATATTAAACTGGTGGAGGTATTGGAAGTCATAAGCCTACATGACATGCCACATTTCGGCCAAATCAGATAAAAATTGCAGCTTCTAGGTGCTTAATAAAAAAAATTTGGGAATCGGTTTATATTAAGGCTGCATCTATTAACAAACCTATTTGAGCGAAGTTGATATTGGAGGTAATAAGCGTACTTCATATGCCATATTTCAGCCCAAAGAACCACTTTATATAGAATTTATATCCAAATCAGAACCGATATGGGCCATTTGCAATCTTCAGCAACCTCTACCTTGGAATTGGGGTGTACAAACTACGTCATTCGGTTTGTATCACAACAAAAAATTGGTCATAGACTCCAAAATGTATAATGTTGATCATGGCATTTTATGTTGATCTAGCCATGTTGTTTTCTACGACCATCTGTTGAAAGCACGCAAGTTTTCGAATGCGTTAAGTTAGCAGCCCGAAACATTGCACAAATACTTCTTGTTAATGAAGGTAAATTTTTGAGTCTCTAATCTGTCTCAAGTGGACATAACACGGTTTAGCTTTTTTGGACTCATAAAAATATGCACTCATGGAATTTTGTTATTCAAAAATGCAAAAATGTTTGCTTAAGCAGACATTTTTTGTCTGCTGATTTGACATGAGAGCTGTTTCAACCAGGGCTGCGGAGTCGAGCAAATGACTCTGACTCCGTTGCAAATCGGTCATTTGGCCCAGAGTGATTTTAGTTAATAACACTAAAAAATTTTAAATTATTTAAAAATTGTTTCGTACTACGTTTCTGAATTCGGACTTTTAAAATGTTTGAAAACTGAGCTTATTCAAAAATCGGGTGTAAGTTTTTAGTTTTTTTTTATTTGTATACCCTACATCACTACTATCGTACAAGAAACAGAAATAAACCATTAACAATCATACCGATCGACTCAAATCACTTTCTGATTCAATTTAGCTTTGTCCGTCTGTCGGTTTTTCTGTCCATGTTAATTTGTGTACAAATTTATTAGAGGCATTTTTTTTGGTCTAGAGACGAAGCCTATTAAATATGGAAGAAATCGGTTCGGAATTGGATATAGCTCCATATATATGTATGTTCATCCGATTTGGACTAATACTGCAATAATAGCTGTGTTTCTTTTAGTACTATATAGTGCAGTGCAATGAAATTTGTATGAAAATAACATCTATCCAGGACAACAAAGTTCTGGATAAATTACCAGTGTAGGCTTATGTTTAACATCTGTTGTCAGGATTGCCATCATATGTTATTCACAAATATGTGCGGCCACTTTCTGAAATAAAGGTTGATTTTTTTGAGGTTAGGATTTTCATGCATTAGTATTTGACAGATCACGTGGGATTTCAGACATGGTGTCAAAGAGAAAGATGCTCAGTATGCTTTGACATTTCATCATGAATAGACTTACTAACGAGCAACGCTTGCAAATCATTGAATTTTATTACCAAAATCAGTGTTCGGTTCGAAATGTGTTCATTCACCGTAACGTTGCGTCCAACAGCATCTTTGAAAAAATACGGTCCAATGATTCCACCAGCGTACAAACCACACCAAACAGTGCATTTTTCGGGATGCATGGGCAGTTCTTGAACGGCTTCTGGTTGCTCTTCACTCCAAATGCGGCAATTTTGCTTATTTACGTAGCCATTCAACCAGAAATGAGCCTCATCGCTGAACAAAATTTGAACACATTTCGAACCGAACACTGATTTTGGTAATAAAATTCAATGATTTGCAAGCGTTGCTCGTTAGTAAGTCTATTCATGATGAAATGTCAAAGCATACTGAGCATCTTTCTCTTTCACACCATGTCTGAAATCCCACGTGATCTGTCAAATACTAATGCATGAAAATCCTAACCTCAAAAAAATCACCCTTTATATTTGTCACCTGATTTTCGCTCTAGAGCCTTGGCAAGCGCATTTATCAACCGATCTTCTCAAAATTTTGCACAACCTTTTCCCCTATGACTCCTTAAATAATTATGGATTTTTGTCGAAATTTTTCAAAGAGACAAAGTTTCAATAACATTTTTCCAAAAACAAAACTTCAATGCAATTTTAATAATTTTTTTTTTAATAAATAATTTTCACATAATTTCAAGGACATTTTTTAAGATAATATTTCAAAGAAATTTTTAAAAACAAAATTTTATGAATTTTTTTTTAAATTATTCCAAATACAAAATTTCAATGCAATTTTCTCTCGAGAAAAAAATTCCATGAGATTTGTTTTTTAAAGACAAAATTTTGGTAACATGTGTTAAAGACAAAGCTTTAATAAAATTTTTTTTTAAACGAAATTCTAATTAGTTTTTTTTTTTAATTTCAATGGCATTTGTGTGAAACAAAATTTTAAAGTTTTTTTAAAGGAAACACTTCTCTAAAAATATTATTTCGATAAAAGTTTCTCTAAGAGAAATCTCCGTGAAATTTTGACAGATTTATTTTAATACCCTCCACCATAGGATGAATTCCGTTTGTAACACATCAAATATATCTCTTATATATATTTGAAAAAGTCATTCAAAGAACTTGTCGCATGCGACCCATGGTGGAGGGTATATAAGAATTCGGCCCGGCCGAACTTCATCATACTTCCTTAAATCTGCATGTGCTAACATTTATTTAATTTTTGGGCTTATTGTGCATGTATGAATGCTAGCAATGCATTGACTGCAACAATATCATTTACCCCTTGCTTACTATCTGATTACTAACAGCTTACACTGCTGATAATAAGTACAACAAAGCGCTGCATGAAAAAAAACTTGTTGTCCCTCAATTTGTATACCCACCGCCATAGGATGGGGGTATACTAATATAGTCATTCCGTTTGCAACACCCCGCACCAATACTTTCTATTGTGGATTGCAAATGGGCCATATAAGTGCAGATTTAGAGGTAGCTCCCATATAAACCGATCTCCCGATTGACTTCTTGAGCACCTGGAAGCCGCAATTTGTGTACGATTTGGTTAAGACTTTGAAGCTAGTATTCTGTAATGACTCCCAACAACGGTGCCAATTACGGTCCAAATCGGTCTAAAACCTGATATAGCTGACTTCCTGAGTCCATGAGAGCCGCAATTTTTATTCGATTTGGCTGAAATTTTGCACATAGTGTTCTATTTTGACTTTCAACAACTGTGCCAGGTACGGGTTAAATCTGTGTATATCTTATATAAACCGATCTCCCGATTTGACTTCTTGAGCCTTTACAAGCCGCAATTTTTGCCCGATTTGGCTGAAATTTTGCATGTAATGTTTTGTTATGACTTCCAATAACTCTGACTAGTACGGTCTAATTGGTCTATTAACTGATATAGCTCTCATATAATCCGATCTCCTGATTTGACTTCTTGAGTCCTTACAAGCGGTAATTTTTGTTCGATTTGTTTGAAATTTTGCATTCGGTATTCAGTTACCAACAACTGTGCCAAATACGATTCCAATTAGTCTATCACCTGATATAGCTCCCATGTAAACCGCTCTCTCGATCACCCTTGTTGGGTTCCTAGAGCTGTAAATTTCCTGGTTTGACAGAAGTTGGGTAGGTAGAAAAAAATTATGCACTTCAACAAAACTTATTTTGTATAAATTTTTAGAAGAGCAGAATTCATTGTGTTGGGTTCTTAAGATTCGGCCCGGCAGAACTTAACACGATTTTACTTGTTTTATTATACCCTCCACCATAGGATGGGGGTATACTAATTTCGTCATTCTCTTTGTAACTCCTCGAAATATTCATCTAAGACCCTATAAAGTAGTTATATTCTTGATCGTCATGACATTTTAAGTCGAACTAGCCATGTCCGTCCGTCTGACTGTCGAAAGCACGCTAACCTTCGAAGGAGTAAAGCTAGCCGCTTGAAATTTTGCACAAATACTTCTTATCAGAGTAGGTCGGTTTGGATTGTAAATGGGCTATATCGGTCCACGTTTTGATATAGCTGCCATATAATCCGGGATCTTGACTTCTTGAGCCGCAATTCTTTTCCGATTTGGCTGAAATTTTGCATGAGGTGTTTTATTATGACTTCCAACAACTGTGTCGAGTATGGTTTAAATCGGTTCATAACCTGATATAGCTATCATATAAACCTATCTGGGGTCTTGATTTATTGAGCGTATAGAGTGCGCAATTCCTATCCGATTTGGCTGATAATTTGCACGACGTGTTTTGTTATGACTTCCAACAAGAATAGTTCAAATCGGTCCATAACCTGATATAGCTGCAATATAAACCGAACTGGGGACTTGACTTCTTGAGCCTGGGGACTGGGGGGACTGGGGACTTGACTTCTTGAGCCTCTACAGGAGAAATTCTTATCCGATTTGGCTGAAATATTGCATGATGTGTTTTGTTATGACTTTCAACAACTGTGCTAAGAATAGTTCAAATCGGTCCATAACATGATATAGCTGCCATACAAACTAATATGGAATCTTGACTTCTTTAGCCTCTAAAGGGCGCAAGTATTACCCGATTTGGCTGAAATTTTGTACAACGGCTTCTCTCATGACCTTTAACATACGTGTCGAATATAGCATGAATCGGTTTATAGCCTAATACAGCTCCCCTATAAACGGATCTCACTATTTTACTTCTTCGGCCCCTAAAGTGCGAAATTCTTACTAGATGGCTGAAATTTTACACAATGACTTCTACTATGGTCTCCAATATTCAGTTCAATTATGGTCCGAAATGAACCATACCTTGATATTGTTCCAATAGCATAGCAATTATTTTCTTTTATCCTTTGCTTGCCTAGAAAAAGATACCGCGGCAAGAGGTCGACAAATGCGATCCATGGTGGAGGGTATATAAGATTCGGCCCGGCCGAACTTAGCACGCTTTTAATTGTTTTATTCTTTTTTTGAATTTTCCGTCAACAATACACTTTTCAAATAATCAGCTAAAACCACTGCTATATAGAAATTAAATTAACTCAGCATACAGTGTGTGATACTATCAGCTGACTTCTCGATCTTGGTTGTAGGAGTACTTTTAAGATAAAAACTAAACAAAATTGAAAAAAGAACTGTTTTTAAAAAAATATATTAAATTTTATGTAAATATTTAATAAGAAGCCATAGCACCACAACCTTTTTTGCGTTATACGTATGGAAGATCCGTCGACCATTCTAGCGTTCCACCACGAAAAAATTTTAAAAATTAAATTTTTTTATGTTATTTTCCTTTCAATTAGTTGCGGAGCACTCAAAGGTCTTAATATTGATCCGATTTGGATAGAATTTGGTAAATTAAGTACATGTATGCTATTAAATATCCGTTCTAAAAGTTTATCCATTTTTATACCCTCCACCATAGGATGGGGGTATACTAATTTCGTCATTCTGTTTGTAACACCTCGACAATGCGTCTAAGACCACATAAAGTATATATATTCTTGATCGTCATGTCATTTTAAGCCGATCTAGCCACATCCGTCCGTCCGTCTGTCTGTCGAAAGCACACTAAGTTTCGAAGGAGTTAAGCTAGCCGCTTGAAATTTTGTGCAAATACTTTTTATTAGAGTAGGTCGGTTGGTATTGTAAATGGGCCAAATCGGTACATGTCTTGATATAGCTGCCATATAAACCGATCTTGGGTCTTGATTTCTTGAGCCTCTAGAGGGCGCAATTCTCGTCCGATTTTATTGCAATTTTGCACCAAGTGTTTTGGTAGCACTTCCAACAATTACGTTAAGTATGGTTTAAATCGATTCAAGTTTTGATATAGCTGCCGTATAAACCGATCTTGGGTCTTGACTTCTTGAGCCTCTTGAGGGCGCAATTCTCATCCGATTTAATTGAAATTTTGCACATAGTGTTTTGGTATCACTTTCAACAACTGTGCTAAGTATGATTCAAATTGATTCATAATCTGGTATAGCTGTCATATAAACCGATTTTGGAACTTGACTTCTTGAGCCAATAGAGGGCGCAATTCTCATCCGATTTGGCTGATTTTGTACAACGGCTTCTCTCATGACCTTCAATATACGTGTCTTATATGGTCCGAATCGATCAATAGCTTGATACAGCTCCCATATAAACCTATCTCTCGATTTTGCTTCTTGAGCCCCTACAAGGCGCAATTCTTATCCGAATGAACTGAAATATTACACAATGACTTCAACAATGTTCAGCATTTATTTATGTTCCGAATCGGACTATAACTTGATATAGCTCCAATAGCACAACAGTTCTTATTCTTATTCTATGTTTGTCTAAAAAGATATAACGCGCATAGAACTTCACAAATGCGATCAATGGTCGAGTGTATATAAGATTCGGCCCGGCCGAACTTAGCACGCTCTTACTTGTTATTTAATTTTGGTGAAATTTTGTATAAGTTTATGCTTTCCACCATCCATCTCAACTACAGCTCAGATATGTCCGATATCTCGATTTAAATTCTTGGCCTCGGTCCGCTGGACCGCTCTGAGAAAAATTGAATTGAATTGAATGTCAAAAGGCCTAACACAAATCACTGTCCCAAATTTTGGCGACATAAAATGGGGACAATAAATGCGTCTTTTACGGGCCCAAAACCTTAAATCGAGAGATAGGTCTGTATGACAGTTATATGCAAATCTTCATTGATGTCGAGGGGTTAAATTAACTCACTGTCCCAAAATCGAACAATAAATGCGCTCTTATGGGCCCAAAACCTTAAATCGAGAGATCGGTCTATATGGCAGCTGAATCAAAATCTGGACCGATCTGGGACAAATTGAAGAAGGAGGTCGAAGGGCCTAACGCAACTCACTCTCTCAAATTTTAGCAAAATCGGACAATAAATGCTCCATTTATGGGCGCAAGATCATAAATCGAGAGATCGGTCTATATGGCAGCTGTATCAAAATCTGGACTGATCTTGGCGAAATTGAAGAAGGAGGTCGAAGGGCCTAACGCAACTCACTCTCTCAAATTTAAGCAAAATCGGACAATAAATGCTCCATTTATGGGCGCAAGATCATAAATCGAGAGATAGGTCTATATGGCAGCTATATCCAAATCTGGACCGATCTTGGCCCAATTGAAGAAGGATGTTGATTGGCCTAACACAACTAATTGCTTTAAATTTCGGCAAAATCGGATATTAAATGTGGCTTTTATGGGCCTTAGACCATAAATCGGCAGATCAGTCAATATGGCAGCTATATCCAAATCTGGACCGATCTGGGCCAAATTGACGAAGGATATCGGAAGGCCTAACATAACTCACTGTCCCAAAATCGGATAATAAATGTGGCTTTTATGGGCCTAAGATTCTAAATCGGCGGATCGGTCTATATGGGGGCTATATGAAGATATAGCCTATCTTCGAACCTAACCTGCTTATGGATAAAGAAAAATCTGTGCAAAGTTTCAGCTCAATATCTCTATTTTTAAAGATTGTAGCGTGATTTCAACAGATAGGTGGACGGACATGGCTAAATCGTCTTAGATTTTACGCTGATCAAGAATATAGGTACTTTATAGGGTCGGAAAAAGATATTTCGATATGTTGCAAACGGAATGACAAAAAAATGAATATATCACCACCCTTCGGTGGAGGGTATAAAAATACATATATAATAGAAAAAAAATTCATAAATTTATCTTAAACTATCTATATTAGTTATCGTTAATAACCACATTATTTCGTTATAATAAATACAAATCTTTTCGTTGTCGTCACGCAGCGCGCATCATGGATCACGGCTCTAGAGAAGAGATGACAAAAAAGTTTTGCCAATGAAAAATGACAATTTGAATTGTCGTATACTCATCTTCATTATAAGATAGAGTATTTTTGGGGTTAACTACGAAAAGTTAGTTTTAAATAATGAAATATTACTTTAACATCGAAAGGTACTTCAAGTTTTTGTAACGTGTGATCAATTTTGTCGCAACAAATAGCAAATAAAAATTTTCGCATGTGCATTTGACATTATGTAGCTTTAAAACCCTCTCTACACAATGCGCAGAAAATATATATACCAAAATTTGACCGATTAAATATAGTATTGACTTTTAAAAAGCTTTATAAAAAGCTGAGGACCGAAGATAACATGTATGGATCTAGATTTCGTTGTACTGTACGCATTGGTATTTATTACGATTCATTTTAAATACTTATATAATACTAGCTGACCCGGGCCCGCTCCGCTGCGCCTCCTTTTACTTTATATGGAACAAAAGTTTCCTTGGAATATTTGTTTTCGACAAATAAAGGTCTTTAAATGAAATACCATGCTAACTTGACTAACAGTTTAACAATATAAGTGCCTTTATCTGAATCCCATATGATCTTTATTGGTCTACGAATTTAAGTTTGGATGGAAGGAGTACTCAATTCTTAAAATACTTAATTTCAGCTCGATATTCTCATGATGTCTGATTAAGTGGTGTTTTCGGGGAGAGGTGGTCCCCCAGATACTTGTCCCTGAAAAAATATCAGCATTGTGCTCTTCTCTCAAATATAATTTATTTAAACCCCATTTTGCCATTGGCTTAAGGGGAGTTTACAGGATGAGGTGTCCCCCAAACACATGGGCCCAAAATAGGTTACCAAGTTCGTTTTCTAATCTCAAATACCTTTGATTTGAGCCACATATTGGCATGGTCGAAAAATTTTTTCCCTTTAGGGTTGTTCTGGGAAAGGGGTGATGCCCTAAATACATGGTCCTACATTTGGATATCAAATTCGTATTCTACTCCCAAATACCTTTATTTGAGCCCCATACAGCGATGGTCAGTAAAAAATTGCAGTATATGGTGTAGTTTGGGAAAGGGCTAGACCCCCAGCAAATTGGACCAGAAAGTGGGTAGCAATTCTTGCTCTACCCCCAATACCTTTCATTTAAGCTCCACATTGACATGGTCGGTAAATATGCACGATTAAGGGGTGTTTTGGTGATTGGGGTGGTCCCCCAAACACTAAGCCCGGAAAATATATCAGCAACATGTTCTATTCTCATATAACTGTATATAATTTATTTGAACCCCATATTGCGATTGGCCTTAAAATTGGATATCAAATTCGTTTTCTAATCTCATTTAAACTCCTTATTGCAAAAGTCAGCAAGTATATCCGGTTTGGGGTATTGACCCTAAAAACTATGAATATTTAGTTCCACGCTCTTTAAGACCCAAATTGTCTTGGTAAGCAAAAACGTCCTATTTGGGGGTTGTTATGGTGGTGGGACGTCCGCTAGACAGTTGGCCCTAATGTTGATATTAGATACGTGGTCTACTCCCACATACCTTTAATTTGAGCTCCATATATATTTCCATGTCAGCAAACATGACCGGCTAGGGGGGTGTTTTGTGGAATGGGCAACCACTCAGTGAGTTGGCTTTGAAAATGTATATCGGGTTCGTGTTCCACTTTAACACCCCTCTTATTTGAGCCTCATATTGCAATAGCCAGAAAATACGTGTTATTTGGGTGGTTTTGTGGGGGTTGCGTGGCCCAATAGACACTTTTCCCGAATATTGATATCAAATTCGTGCTTTACTCCCAAAGACCTTTCATTTGAGCCCCATATTATTACGGTCGTAAATTTGTCCCCTTTGGGGGATGTTTTTGGTGAGAGGCGGCAGCCCAAACACGTGATCCCATATTGGTATATCAGATTCGTATTCTGCACTCAAATACCTTTTATTTAAGCCCCATATTTTCATGGTCAGTAAATAAGTACAGCTTGGGGGGTGTTTTGGGAAAGGGGTGGACCCACAGAAACGTGGTCCCACATTTGGGTATCAGATTAGTATTCTACTCGAAAGTACCTTAAATTTGAGTTCCATATTGCCATGGTAGGTAAATATGTCCGATTTAGGGGTGTTTTGGTGCTTGGTGTGGTTCCCCTAGCACTTGGTCCGACAATTGGATATCAGATACGTTTTCTTATCCTAAATACCTTTTATTTGAGTCCCATATTGTCGTGATTGGTCCAAATATATGTTTGGTAAGATTTAGGGTGTTGCAGCCCCCCTAGGTACCCCATCTGAAATTTGGATACCAAATATTTATTTTTGGGGTACTATATGAGAGCACACAAAATTTCGCTTAAATCTCACCACCAATCTACGAGATCTGGCGTTTCTGAAAATTAGGGTAAGTGGGAGCTCCTCAAAAATGTAGTACCCTATTTTATCACGGGCTCATTATGCACCATCTGTGAAAATTTCAAGCAAATCGGTTCAGCCGTTTGTGAGTCTATAAGGAACGCACAAACAAACAAACAAACCTACAAAAAAAAAACATATATATATATACATATATATATATATATATATATGTATATATATATATATATATATATATATATATATATATATATATATATATATATATATATATATATATATATATATATATATATATATATATATATATATAATATATATATATATATATATATATATATATATATATATATATATATATATATATATATATATATATATATATACAGATATATATATAATGTATATATATATATATATAGATATATATATCGGTTCATAACCTGATATAGCTGCCATATAAACCGATCTTGGGTTTTTACTTCTTGAGCCTCTAGAGGGCACAATTCTTATCCGATTTCAATGAATTTTTGCACGAAGTATTTCGTCATGATATCCAACAACTGTGCCAAGTATGGTTGACATCGGTTCATAATTTGATATAGCTGTCATATAAACAGATCTGGGGATTAGACTTCTTGAGCTTCTAGAGGGCGCCATTCCTATCCGATTTGGCTGAAATTTTGCATGACGTATTTCATTTTTACTTCCAACAACTGTGTCAAATAAGGTTCAAATCGGTCCATATCCTGATATAGCTGCCATATAAACCAATTTGGGATCTTGACTTCTTGACCCCTAGAGGTCGCAATTATTATCCGATATGCCTGAAATTTTGCACGACGGATCCTCTCATGACCATTAACATACGTTTCTATTATGGTCTGAATCAACAAACGTGTTTATTATGTTCTGAATCGGTCTATAGCCCGATACAGATCCCATATAAATCCTTCTCTCTATTTTACTTCGTGAGCCCCAATGGGCGCAATTCTTATACGAATTGGCTGAAATTTTACACAGGTCTCCAACATATAATTTCATTGTGGTCCGAACCGGACCATATCTTGATATCGTTTTAATAGCAGAGCAACTCTTTTCTTATATCCTTTTTAGCCTAAGAAGAGATGCCGGGAAAACAACTCGACAAATGCGATTCATGGTGGAGGGTATATAAGATTCGGCCCGGCCGAACTTAGCACGCTTTTACTTGTTTTATTTACGTCTATAGATAATAAATACCCTTACAGACCAATAACAATATATTTACAAATGTATTACCCTAAGAATTTAAAAAACAATATAATTTTCCTTTTATACCCTCCACCATAAGATGGGGGGTATACTAATTTCGTCATTCTGATTGTAACTACTCGAAATATTCGTCTGAGACCCCATAAAGTATATATATTCTTGATCGTCATGAAATTTTATGTCGATCTAGCCATGTCCGTCCGTCTGTCCGTCGGTCCGTCTGTCTGTCGAAATCACGCTAACTTCCGAAGGAGTAAAGCTAGCCGCTTTAAATTTTGTACAAATACTTCTTTTTAGTGTAGGTCGGTTGGTATTGGTCCATGTTTTGATATAGCTGCCATATAAACTGATCTTGGGTCTTGACTTCTCGAGCCTCTAGAGTGCGCAATTCTTATCCGATTGAAATGAAATTTTGCACAACGTGTTTTGTTATGACATCCAACAACTGTGCCAAGTATAATTCAAATCGGTTTATAACCTGATATAGCTGCCCTATAAACCGATCTTGGGTCTTGACTTCTTGAGCCTCTAGAGTGCGCAATTCTTATCCGATTGGAATGAAATTTTGCACGACGTGTTTTGTTATGATATTCAACAATTGTGCAGAGTATGGTTCAAATCGGTCCATAACCTGATATAGCTGCCATATACACCGATCTGGGGTTTTGATTTCTTGAGCCTCTAGAGTGCGCAAATCATATCCGATTGAAATGAAATTTTGCACGACGTGTTTTGTTGCGATATCCAACAATTGTGCTAAGTATGGTTCAAATCGGTCCATAACCTTATATAGCTGTCATATAAACCGAACTTGGGTCTTGACTTCTTGAGCCTCTAGACGGCGCACTACTTATCCAATTTGAATGAATTTTGGCACGTAGTATTTTGCTATGATATCCAACAACTGTGCCAAATATGGTTCAAATTGGTTCATAACCTGATATAGCTGCCATATAAACCGATCTGGGATCTTGACTTCTTGAGCCTCTAGAGGTCGCAATTATTATCCGATATGCCTGAAATTTTGTACGACGGATTCTCTAATGACCATTAACATACGTTTTTATTATGGTCAGAATGTTTTTATTTAATTAGCTTGAAATTCGGAGGTCAGTAATATAATTACAACCTACTATGAAATGTATTGCTATATATATATCTCTATATATATATATATGGATATATATATATATATATATATATATATATGTATATATATATATATATATATATATATACATATATATATATATATATATATATATATATATATATATATATATATATATATATATATATATATATATATATATATATATATATATATATATATATATATATATATATATATATATATATATATATATATATATATATATATATATATATATATATATATATATATATATATATATATATATATATACATACATATATATATATATATATATATATATATATACGTATATATATATATATATATATATATATATATATATATATATATAGCAATACATTTCATAGTAGGTTGTAATTATATATATATATATATATATATATATATATATATATATATATATATATATATATATACATACATATATATATATATATATATATATATATATACGTATATAGATATATATATATATACGTATATATATACATATATATATATATATATATACATATATATATATAGCAATACATTTCATAGTAGGTTGTAATTATATTACTGACCTCCGAATTTCAAGCTAATTAAATAAAAACATTAAGAATTCTAACTAATTCTAATTTTGATCCCAATTTTTCGTCACTTTATTAATGACTTGCAAGTCGAGTAATAATTGCGCCTTCAAGAGGGTCAAAAAGTCAAATTGGGAGATCGGCTTATATGACAGCTAAGTCAGGTTATGAACCGATTAAGACCATACATGGCACAGTTGGAAGTCATACCAAAACGATATATGCAAAATTTCAGACAAATTGCATAAGAATTGCGCCGTCTAGGACTCAATAAGTCAAATAAGATGATCGATTTATATGGCGGCTATATTAAGTTATAGGCGGATTTAGACGATACTTGGCACAGTGCTCGAAGTCATACCAAAACGATGTGAGCAAAATTTCAGCCAAATCGGATAAGAATTGCGTCCTCTAGAAGTTCAAGATCCAAGGTCGGCTTATATGGTAGCTATATCAGCTTATGGACTGATTTAAACCATACTTCCACAGTTGTTGGATATCATACTTAAATAATATTTGTATAATTTCAGCCAAATCGGATAAGAATAGCGCCTCTAGAAGCTCAAGAATTCAAGATCCGAGGTCGGTTAAATGGCAGCTATATCAGGCTATGGATTAAATAGACCATACATGGCACAGATGTTGGATTTCATACCAAAACGATATGTGCAAAATTTCAGCCAAATCAGATAAGAATTGCGCCATCTAGAAGCTGAAGAAGTCAAGACCCAAGATCGGTTTATATGGCAGCTGTATCAGGTGTTGGAAGAAATACAATATATGTGCAAAATTTTAGCCAAATCGGATATGAATTTCGCCCTCCAGAAGCTCAAGAATTAAGTCCAAATATCGGTTTATGTAACAGTTATATCAGGTTAAAGATTGATTTAGGCCATACTTGACACAGTTGTTGAATGTCATACTAAAACGATACGTGCAAAATTTTAGCCAAATCGGTGAAGAATTGCGCCCTCTAGAAGCTCAAGAAATCAAGACCCAAGATCGGTTTATATGGCGGCAATATTAGGTTATGGACCGATTTAGGCCATTTACAATCCCAACCGACCTACACTAGTAAGAAGTATTTGTGCAAAATTTCAAGCTTTACTCCTTCGGAAGTTAGCGTGCTTTCTACAGACGGACGGACATGGCTAGATCTACTTAAAATGTCATGACGATCAAGAATATATATATTTTATGGGGTCTTAGACGAATATTTCGAGGCGTTGCAAACGGAATGAAGAAATTAGTATCAGGAACGTAGCCACCTCAAAATGATTTTGTCTAAAGAAAAAATGTCAGTCTTATAAAGCTTCCTACATTAAAAAGTCGTAGAACCATGCTAATCATTACGTTTATGACTAAATTAATTCATGGTCAAATAGATTCCTGCTTTCTTTTGAGTCGAAATTTTTTTAACGTTCCTATCAGACCTACCAGATATTTTGATCTTTTGAAAATTTCTTATTATAAAATCAACTATGCCAATAATGATCCTTTTCGGAACCTTTGTTATCAATTTAATCAACTGAAAGATATTATAGATCTATCTGAGAATCGAGAAATTTTAACAAGTAAAAGCGTGCTAAGTTCGGCCGGGCCGAATCTTATATACCCTCCACCATGGATCGCATTTGTCGAGTTCTTTTCCCGGCATCTCTTCTTAGGCAAGAAAAGGATATAAGAAAAGATTTGCTCTGCTATGAGAGCGATATCAAGATATGGTCCGGTTTGGACCACAATTAAATTATATGTTGGAGACCTGTATAAAATGTCAGCCAATTCGAATAAGAATTGCGCCCTTTGTGGGCTCAAGAAGTAAAACAGAGAGATCGATTTATATGGGAGCTGTATCGGCTATATACCGATTCAGACCATAATAAAAACGTATGTTAATGGTCATGAGAGAATCCGTCGTACAAAATTTCAGGCATATCGGATAATAATTGCGACCTCTAGAGGCTCAAGAAGTCATGATCCCAGATCGGTTTATATGGCAGCTATATCAGGTTATGAACCAATTTGAACCATATTTGGCACAGTTGTTGGATATCATAGCAAAATACTACGTGCCAAAATTCATTCAAATTGGATAAGTAGTGCGCCCTCTAGAGGCTCAAGAAGTCAAGACCCAAGTTCGGTTTATATGACAGCTATATAAGGTTATGGACCGATTTGAACCATACTTAGCACAATTGTTGGATATCGCAACAAAACACGTCGTGCAAAATTTCATTTCAATCGGATAAGAATTGCGCACTCTAGAGGCTCAAGAAATCAAAACCCCAGATCGGTGTATATGGCAGCTATATCAGGTTATGGACCGATTTGAACCATACTCTGCACAGTTGTTGAATATCGTAACAAAACACGTCGTGCAAAATTTCATTCCAATCGGATAAGAATTGCGCACTCTAGAGGCTCAAGAAGTCAAGACCCAAGATCGGTTTATAGGGCAGCTATATCAGGTTATAAACCGATTTGAACCATACTTGGCACAGTTGTTGGATGTCATAACAAAACACGTTGTGCAAAATTTCATTTCAATCGGATAAGAATTGCGCACTCTAGAGGCTCGAGAAGTCAAGACCCAAGATCAGTTTATATGGCAGCTATATCAAAACATGGACCGATATGGCCCATTTACAATACCAACCGACCTACACTAATAAGAAGTATTTGTACAAAATTTAAAGCGGCTAGCTTTACTCCTTCGGAAGTTAGCGTGATTTCGACAGACAGACGGACCGACGGACAGACGGACGGACATGGCTAGATCGACATAAAATTTCATGACGATCAAGAATATATATACTTTATGGGGTCTCAGACGAATATTTCGAGTAGTTACAATCAGAATGACGAAATTAGTATACCCCCCATCTTATGGTGGAGGGTATAAAAAGGAAAATTATATTGTTTTTTAAATTCTTAGGTTAATACATTTGTAAATATATTGTTATTGGTCTGTAAGGGTATTTATTATCTATAGACGTAAATAAAACAAGTAAAAGCGTGCTAAGTTCGGCCGGGCCGAATCTTATATACCCTCCACCATGAATCGCATTTGTCGAGTTGTTTTCCCGGCATCTCTTCTTAGGCTAAAAAGGATAAAAGAAAAGAGTTGCTCTGCTATTAAAACGATATCAAGATATGGTCCGTTTCGGACCACAATTAAATTATATGTTGGAGACCTTTGTAAAATTTCAGCCAATTCGTATAAGAATTGCGCCCATTGGGGCTCACGAAGTAAAATAGAGAGAAGGATTTATATGGGATCTGTATCGGGCTATAGACCGATTCAGAACATAATAAACACGTTTGTTGATTCAGACCATAATAGAAACGTATGTTAATGGTCATGAGAGGATCCGTCGTGCAAAATTTCAGGCATATCGGATAATAATTGCGACCTCTAGGGGTCAAGAAGTCAAGATCCCAGATCGGTTTATATGGCAGCTATATCAGGTTATGGACCGATTTGAACCTTATTTGACACAGTTGTTGAAAGTAAAAATGAAATACGTCATGCAAAATTTCAGCCAAATCGGATAGGAATGGCGCCCTCTAGAAGCTCAAGAAATCTAATCCCCAGATCTGTTTATATGACAGCTATATCAAATTATGAACCGATTTCAACCATACTTGGCACAGTTTTTGGATATCATGACGAAATACTTCGTGAAAAAATTCATTCAAATCGGATAAGAATTGTGCCCTCTAGAGGCTCAAGAAGTCAAGACCCAAGATCGGTTTATATGGCAGCTATATCAGGTTATGAACCGATTTAAACCATACTTGGCACAGTTGTTGGGTATCATAACAAAACACGTCGTGCGAAATTCCATTCCAATCGGATAAGAATTGCACACTCTAGAGGCTCAAGAAGTCAAGACCCAAGATCGGTTTATATGGCAGCTATATCTGGTTATTAACCGATTTGAACCATACTCTGCACAGTTGTTGGATATAATAACAAAACACGTCGTGCAAAAATTCATTCCAATCGGATAAGAATTGCGCATTCTAGAGGCTGAAGAAGTCAAGACCCAAGATCGGTTTATATGCCAGCTATATCAGGTTATGAACCGATTTGAACCATACTTGGCACAGTTATTGGATATCATAACAGAACATGTCGTGCAAAATTTCATTTTGATCGAATAAGAATTGCGCACGCTAGAGGCTCAAGAAATCAAATCCCCAGATCTGTTTATATGACAGCTATATCAGGTTGTTTACCGATTTCAACCATACTTGGCACAGTTGTTGGATATAATAACAAAACACGCCGTGCAAAATTTAATTCCAATCGGATAAGAATTGCGCACTCTAGAGGCTCAAGAAGTCAAGACCTAAGATCGGTTTATATGGCAGCTATATCAAAACATGGACCGATATGGCCCATTTACAATACCAACCGACCTACACTAATAAGAAGTATTTGTGCAAAATTTCAAGCGGCTAGCTTTACTCCTTCGGAAGTTAGCGTGCTTTCGACAGACAGACGGACGGACAGACGGACGGACATGGCTAGAGCGACATAAAATGTCGCGACGATCAAGAATATATATACTTTATGGGGTCTCAGACGAATATTTCGAGTAGTTACAAACAGAATGACGACATTAGTATACCTCCCATCTTATGGTGGAGGGTATAAAAAATTCTATCCAAATCGGATCAATATAAAGACTTCTGAGGGCTCCGCAACTAATTGAAAGGAAAAGAACGTAAAAAAAATTTAATTTTTAAAATATTTTCGTGAGGCTAGTATTGAAACTTTAGGCAGCGCAGCGACAGGAGTTTCAATTCAGCCTAACGAACAGGGAGCCAATGATGGTACGATAACCTGCTCCCAAGAAACCCATTTACTTTGGAAGACTAAGATAGGCAAAGGTTCTAGTATTGAAACATCAGGCAGTACAGGGAATGGAAGCTCAATACAACCCATCGAACAGGGACCCGACGATGGATCCATTACCGATTTTATAAAGATTCCGTTTCCGACTCTATAAAGATTCTTGAGTTAATCATTGGACCGCCAACATTCGGAAGGCTACTCAGAAGAAGACTTGTGCAAGGTAATTTGGATTGTCCAAGCATAGAAGACATTGACGAAAATGTCAACAGGACTACGACCGCACTGGTGAGGTTCGGGAAAAGAAATCAGCTCAAGAAAAACCCTGGATGACTGGGGAGTTTCGCAATATTTGGAAAAGGTCCGCAGACTTTTTAACAGAGCACGTCGTAAAAAATCGGAAGTTTATTCGGATGTCTATTACACACGCCCCAAGGAATACAATAAGATTACCAGAGCGGCAAAACGTTCCGCCTGGAAGCTTTTGATGAAAATCCATTTTCCACAGGATACGACGGGACTCACGGAGAAGGTTTATAATTACTGAATTTATGATAAAGGAATCCTTGAGGAGCTTCAAACCATTTAAGTCACGTGAACCTGATGGAATATTTCCGGCGTTACTACAGAAAGAGGCAGACCATCTGGCGGCTTAACTGGCCAATATTTTCACAGCGTGCCTAGGATTGCATATACTGCGTAAGCCAGGCAGAAGGCAAGGGTGGTGTTAATACCCAAGCATGGCAAGGCAAGTTATGGGACACCAAAAGCCTACAAATCCATAAGCCTTACGTCCTTTCTACTCAACACCATGGAACGTATTGTGCGAACTGCTCAAATAAAAACAGCATGCCAATGCAATCTCGGGAGAGACTGCTCTGCACGAAGATGTGCATAAAATAGAAGAATACTTCGATACTAAAACATAGAAACTGGCGGTATGCATTGACATCGGGGGGGCTTCTAACAATGTACGGACCGATATACTGATCCAAGTACCGGGTGGACCCGGTCCTTAGAGACTGGATAAACCATATCCTAAGGCACAGGTGGATAAATTGCGGGTCCCATGACATAATTAAAAGGGAGGAATTAGCACAACGCACGTCACAGGAGGTCATTTTATCGCCACTTCTACGGTTGTACGCACCGTATTAACCCGATGGAATCCTCATCGGCAAGGGGCTGCCGCCTCAGTGTACGTGTTCGTCTTTTTTCGTCATGGAAGAGGCACATCCCGCACGCTTCTGGTCCTTCTCCGCACGCTTCTGGTATGTGCCGGGATTGAAAAGAATCCCGGAACCTGGTTCTGTTCGGTTTGCCAGAACCGCTTCCATCATCGGTCGGTGTCGGCGAGGTGTAACCGGTGCATGAAGTGGGTAAATTTCCCATCTTGTACTGGCCTCACTTCACTACGGGAGTATAGTCATACAAGGTGCTGTGCGAACTTAGCCCGCAGTGGGTCACAAGCGTCGTCGGACTATGTGACCCCCCCGACCAATATACGCAACGGCTGCATCCCAGCCAAAATATTGCCAGGCCAGTGCCGGGAAGTGTATCGTTTTTGCAGCTAAACTCCAACTGAGTCCGTGACAAGATCGATGAGATTGTGGATTTCATGAGTCGGAAAGATATATTGGTCGCGGCGATCCAGGAGACAAAGGTGATCAACACCTGTAGCTTGCACAGTTGTCACGGATACAATGTGCTACGTAAGGATCGCTCAAGGAATCGAGGTGGGGGGTTGGCTTTCGTAATACACCATTCCGTCCAATATAGACCCATCTCGCCTGCGCCTGGCTCTAGTGACCCCTACATGGAGTGCATGGGGATAGCAGTCAGGTCCGGCAACGTGTAGATACCGCAGGTGGGTAGCTACGTCCCGATTAATGGCCAAGCTTACAACTCCGGCATTAGTGGGTTACTATCTGGCCATAATCGTCTGGTTCTAGGGGACTTTAATGCGCATCACACTTCATGGCATTCTCCCCTAGATAACGACCAGCGTGGCATAGTTTTGGCAGAGCAGATTGAGGCTTCATGTTTTACACGGTGAATGAGGATGCCCCCACTAGGATAAAGAGGAGGTGCAGCAGCTCGCCAGACATCTCCATTGCATCGCCTGATCTCCTGATTGACGTATCCTGGCAAGCAGTCATCTCTATGGGGTCAGACCACCTCCCCATAATTCTCACCATCGACCGTCCACCCGAAGCCTGGAAAGGACCAGAGTTTGGGGGTGTCGTAAAGACCGATCTCCCTTCTCTCACCAGTGGCAAAGACGCTTGAGGCATTACTCCTCCCGAGCCTCTATTGAGACAAAATATGTACGCAATGGAATTTAAATGTGTGTGCTTTATTTAAATTCAGTATACAGAGTGATATGGAAAATGAAAATTATTTTTTCAATACACAACAATTAATACTAAGGTAACTTAATCAAATTAATTATGTTGAACTAAAGTAGAATAACATTAACAATTAAGTTTAATGCCCATATTATTAGAACAATAAATATGTTTTGGTTTCGGTTCTGGTTTTGTTAGAACATCCGCCAACATATCTTGTGTTGGGAAGTACCGCAGCTCAACAACTCCATTTTGTATTGTGTCCTTAATATAATGATACTTGTAGTGGATATGTTTTGTTCGAGAATGATGAGAACCGAACTCTGCCATTTTTTGCGCACTTTGAGAATCAGTATGTATTTTTATTGGTTTGCCATTGAATAATCCAAGTTCTTCAAGTATGTAACTTAAATATGAGGCTTCTTTAGCTGATTCAGTCAAAGCTATATATTCCGCTTCAGCACTAGAATGTGCAACCACCTTTTGTTTTTTGGATTCCCAGGTGACCGCTCCACCTGCTAGGAGAAAACAGAACCCAGTTTGAGATTTCCTATTATTGATATCTTGAGCCCAATTGGCGTCACAGAATCCCATGAGAGGTGCCGAATTCTTTTTATATATTATTGCTGCATTCCTTGTTGTACTCAAGTACCTTATTACTTGCAAAGCAGCATTATAATGTTGTTTCCGGGGGTCTTTTGAAAATTGCGATAACATGTTAACTGCACATGCAATATCTGGTCTACTATGCAATGCTACGTACAATAAATAACCAATTAATTCTTGATAGACCTTTTCATCCACTTTTTCCCTTTCTTCTTCGTGGTTTGGGTCCTTTTCTAGTTTCACATTTGCAGACATAGGAATTTTCACAGGTTTGCAGTTTTCTAGCCCGTATTTCTTTACTAACTGCTTTATATATCCTGACTGCGAAATCGATACTTCATTTGGCTTTACATTTACTTCAAGACCAATACAATGTTGTGGTACGCCTAAGTCTTGAATATCAAATTTAGATTGCAGTGCCTTCACAAATTTTTTGGTCATCATTTGGTTATTACTTGCGATTACTATATCGTCTACATATAGTGCAACAATCATAAGTGTATCTTCACTTTGGACATAATAAATGCACTGGTCATAGTTTGATTGATGTAATCCAAACTCTAAAATTATAGCATCAATGCATTTAAACCATTGTCGTCCTTATTGTTTGAGTCCATAGATGGCTTTTTGCTATTTACACACTTTATGTTTTGTTGCCTCCTGAACAAACATCTCTGGTTGTTCCATGTATATTTCTTCGTCCAGTGTGCCATTTAGAAAAGCAGTTGATACATCCAATTGTCTTAATTGAGGATTATGCTCCACTGACAAAGCATAAATCAATCGCAATGAAGTTTGCCTTACAACTGGGGCAAATGTATCAACGTAGTCTAAGCCCATGACTTGAGTATAGCCTTTTGCTACAAGTCTCGTTTTTCGTTTTTCAACTGTCCCGTCAGGTTTTATGTTCGACTTGAAAACCCATTTGCAACCGACAGCTTTTCTTCCTTCAGGCAAGTTTATCAAATTCCAGGTATTACTCTTCATCAATGACGCGTATTCTGATTCAATTGATTTACGCCATTCATCTGCATGATTTGATGATAAAGCCTCATTTATTGATCTTGGGTCCATACATTTTTCATCAACCATATTAGACAACTCATCTTTTTTCCAAACGTCCACGATCTAAGCCTCTGCTTTATGGATTCAAACTGGTCTTGGTTATTACTTCCAGCATCTCTGACATTCTCGTTTGGAATTTCATTGGAACTCTCACCACTTTGACAGTCTTCATTTGAAAATTCCGAGTTGTCACACTCAGAAAACTCGTCATCCGTCTCATGGTCAACATCATCGGATGACCGATCATCATCGAATCGTTGATCATCATTATCAATTTTTGGAGATTTGATTTCAAATTCATAAAACAATTCTTTGTTTGTTTTGTTCACATTCTTGTACAATTCATTCTCAATGAATCTTACGTCACGACTTCCCATTTGGATTTGGACTTCTTGTTTAAAATGAAAGCCTTACATCCTATTTGGCGTAAATGTTTCACGCAAGGTTTCTTACCAGTCCATATTTCTTCTGGAGTTTTTTCATTGTTTAGATTTGTCGGACATCTGTTTCTTATATACACTGACGTGTTAATCAGTTCCGTCCACAAGGAAGTTGGTAAATCAGCATTTAACATACAGGAACGACCCATTTCCACCAAAGTACGATTCATACGTTCGGAAACGCCGTTCTGTTGAGGGGTGTACTCCACTGTTAGCTGACGTTTAATTCCATTTTGCTTCAAAAAATTCGAAAAATCTGCCCCAACCAACTCTTTTGCATTGTCACTTCGAAGTATTTTTATCCTTTTTCCAGTTTCATTTTCAACAGCCTGTTTAAATTCTTTAAATTTCTCTAAATATTCGTTCTTTTGTCTCAGAAAATAGACATACACTTTACGAGAGAAATCGTCAATGAAAGTTGCAAAATAAATACTTCGTCCCATAGACTCACACTTCATAGGACCACATAAGTCTGTGTGAATAAGTTGCAATATTTCCGTGGAAGATTTTTCATTTTTATGTGGTCTGCTTTCCACGAATACAAGCTTCGCAATCAATTTGCATCGCATTCAAATTTGGCAATCCATTTACCATAGAAAAAGACGAAAGTCGGCTTAAGTCCTTACAATTTAAGAGCCCATATCGCCGATGCCACAAATTAAAATTCTTTTCGTTGCTTTGATGCACTATATTTGCAGCCTTTTTATCTTCAAACAAATTGACGAAATATACATTGTTTCTCTTGTGGCCTTCAATCAAAATGCCAGTTTTACTTTACCATTATAGCCTTTGTTGAGTTGGATAAATAGAGATTCCTCATTACACATATGGGAAGTCGCTCCACTATCTATTATCCATTCGCGATTAGATTTCACGATCATAGCAGTTTCTGTTGCACCCATGCAATTTGCTTTTTCCTCAACACCGCGAGAGTTTTCCTCAAATGACAATTTTGCTCTACATTCGCTGGCTTTATGTCCTTTCTTTTTACAACGAAAACATTTAAAAGTCTTTTTGAACATACCTTCAGCTTGAGTTTTGTTGTAATTTGAACCATATTGATGTTGCTTTCTTGCGTAATGTTTAGCTTTCATTGCAGAATCTTGATCTAACGCATTTTTATCACCAATTTCCAACAAACGCGCCTTCAACACCTCAACTTTCGGAAATTCGTTTGCAGTATCCACGGCAGCCTTAATAGCTGAAAATTTCTCTGGCAATGCATCTACAATTATAACCGCAAGAAGGTCTTCATCCAATTCAACACCCATTTCACGAATCGAAGCAGCACAAACGTCGAATTCAATTAAAAATTCCGACACGCTCTGGTTTTCAGACATTTTGAAGTTTAGCAGCTTCCTGTAGCACTCTATCTTCTTTCTGATAGTCTTTCGATCAAAAGTATCTTCCAGATGTTTCCACATTTCACTTGATGACTTGATATGTCTCACCATACTCACTATGTTTGCTTCCAAGGATATCAAAATTTCGGCTCTTGCATACATATCCTTTTCCTTGAATTTTTTTCAGGGTCTCCATCTTGGTTTCAAATTGAGTTCTCTGCTCACTCGTTGCATTTTGAGGTAAAATTGGAACTTCCGGACATTTTTCTTCACCCATCACAATATTCAGCAATCTATTTTTATGCAAAATAGCCTCCATTTGCGTTTTCCATGTCAAAAAATTGTTGCCGTTGAACAACGGAATGCGTCCATTAAACGTAGACATTTTTCAACAGATCAGGATACACAGCTTACCAATTCCAAAAAATTTTTCTGACCTACAGAAAATTTCAGCCTTTGAACCGCTTTTCCAGGTATACACAGCTTCCCAATTTAACAATTTTTCTGTCCAACAGAAAATTTTACCTTTTGAATTTCTGTTCCTGGTACATAAAGCTCACCAATTCAATATTTTTCGGACCAACAGAAACAACGGCCTTTGAATTGCTAGTCCAGATTATGTAGTTTGAATTATTCTTATTTGCTCAAAATTCGCGTTATGAGTTCTGGGCCCATAACCTATTGAGACAAAATATGTACGCAATGGAATTTAAATGTGTGTGCTTTATTTAAATTCAGTATACAGAGTGATATGGAAAATGAAAATTATTTTTTCAATACACAACAATTAATACTAAGGTAACTTAATCAAATTAATTATGTTGAACTAAAGTAGAATAACATAAAGTATTTTCAACAGCCTCGTAGGAGAATTTCCATTCGCCGACTATCAACATGGATTTCGAAGACTGTATAGCACAACAACAGCTTTGCATGCCATCACCGCACACATTTGCCGTGGCTTCAATCAGCCCAGGCCATGTGATAGGACGGTCCTCGTGGCACTGAACCTATCCAAGGCATTCGACACGGTCAGCTATGCCAAATTATTTGAGGACATCGCCAACACGTCCCTCCAGCCATGGTTGAAACGCTGGGTCGCGAATTATCTGTGTGGTCGCCAGTCATTTGTGGAATTTAGGGATAAGAAGTCGAAACACCGTAGAGTGAAACAGGGAGTTTCCCAAGGTGGGGTGATATCTCCGGCACTGTTCAACCACTACCTTTCTTCCATTTCACACCCTCCAGACGGCATATAGATCGTATCATATGCGGACGATTGTACGATCATGGCATCAGGCCCCTCCCATTGATGACATCTGCGATAGGTTGAACGTCTACCTCAACGAACTTGCCTCATATTTCGCTGTAAGAAATCTGAAGATATCCGCCACCAAATCTTCAGCCGCATTGTTCACTACAATTACGCATGAGGTGAATACTGAGCTGACTGTGATTGTCGATGGAGAAATGATTCCGACCATCAAGTGCCCCAAAATACTTGGCGTCACATTTGACAGCTCTTACACATTCTCCCCACATGCCACAGCAATTTGCGATAAAGTCAAAAGTAGAAACAGGGTCCTCAAGTCACTTGCTGGCAGCACTTGGGGTGCAGAAAAAGAAACCTTGTTGACCAAGTACAAAGCAATTGGCCGGTCTGTGGTAAGTTATGCAGCGTCAGTGTGGACTCGTCAACTTTGTGACACGCATTGGAATAATATTCAGATCTGTCAGAATGCCGCCCTCCGAACTGCGACGGGCTGTCTCCTCAGTTCTCATGTGGACCACCTCCACCAAAAGACAAAGATCCTACTAGTGCAAAGACATAACTACATGCTGTCTAAGCAATCCCTTTTGGGCTGTTATCGCAGGGACCATCCAAATCATCATCTTGGGGATAGATATTCACCGCCCAGAAGCCTTAAGGTAGATATACATGATCTAGAGCGTAAGGTTCAGCGCCACAAGTGAGAACCTCTAGATCAACCTGCATATCAAGACAACATTCATGCAGACACGGTAGCAGATGCGGTAATTGGCTACCGGGTGAATGTAGTCCGTGGAGAACGACCACCTCCCATTGCGCCAGAAGAAGAAGGAAATTAACTCCTGCTCTGAGAATGGCAAAATCCGCATCGTTAAGGTGCGGGACCATAACGGTGTAAAAGGGAATGAGAGGGCAGACGATTAGGCCGTGAAGGCCAGAGGATTGCAGTAAATAAACTTGGTTAACCCGAAGTCTTTCGAGTCGACGCAGTCCTAGTTAGGGGCATGAGCGACGAATGCGCATGCAACCCTGAAACGGTCAGTAGGACAGCGAAAATCCAATGGGGGAATCCAGATCGTGAGAAGACGAGGATTTTGCTGAAAGGAATTAAGTCGGAGGTCAGTATAGCTATTGGTATCATAACGGGACACACAGGATTACGAGCTCACTTATGCAAAATCGTTGCGGCAAGTGATTGCATGTGTAGAGCATGCGGGGAAGTTGGAGCATTTCCACTTAGTTGGGGACATTAGTAAGGGACACTGTACCGGACATGAACCAACTTAGGGGAGTGGCATGGATAATAATTACCGATTTTGTAAGTTGCAGGGAATTCCTAACTTAGATTTTCTTTTTAGAGATTACTTTTTTATATTATTTAGAGCGCACAATAAGCTGATTACTGGCTTAGATATATGTTCGTAGAAGCATGGGGCGGACTAATATCTGCACCCTCTTTTCAACCTAACCTATCCTTTGTTTGCCTAAAAAAGAACTCGACAAATGCGATCCATCGTGCTCTTTATCTAATATTTATACGTTGTCAAAGTCTGGTAGGTGGCCTGTCCTAAGAGTGAGGAGTACCAGACTTTGACAACCTAACAATATTAGATAAAGAGCGGAAAAAGAACAAGTAAAAGCGTGCTAAGTTCGGCCGGGCCAAATCTTATATACTCTCCACCATGGATTGCATCTGTCGAGTTCTTTTCCCGTCATCACTTCCTAGGCAAAAAAGGATATAAGAAAAAATTTGCTCTGCTATTAGAGCGATATCAAGATCTGGTCCGGTTCGGACCACAATTAAATTATATGTTGGAGACCTGTGTAAAATTTTAGCCAATTCGAGATCAATTTATATGAGAGCTGTATCATGAGAGGTTCCGTCGTACAAAATTTCAGGCAAATCGGATAAGAATTGCGCCCTCTAGAGGCTCCAGAAGTCACGACCCAAGATCGGTTTATATGGCAGCTATATCAGGTTATGAACCGATTTGAACCATACTTAGCAAGTTGTTGGATATCATAACAAAATACGTCGTGCAAAATTTCATTCCAATTGGGTAAGAATTGCGCCCTCTAGAGGCTCAAGAAGTCAAGACCAAAGATCGGTTTATATGGCAGCTATATCAAAACATGGACCGATATGGCCCATTTACAATCCCAACCGACCTATACTAATAAGAAGTATTTGTGTAAAATTTCAAGCGGCTAGCTTTACTCCTTCGGAAGATAGCGTGTTTCGACAGATAGACGGACGGACATGGCTAGATGGACATAAAACTTCGCGACGATCAAGAATTTATATACTTTATGGGGTCTCAGACGAATATTTCGAGTAGTTGCAAACAGAATGACGAAATTAGTACACCCCCATCCTATGGTGGAGGGTATAAAAAGAGACTAATCATATATACATAACATGACTAATGAGATAGTAGGGATCTAAAATCAATACACATATATCTAAAACCGTGCACGCTGTTTTGGTTATCAATAGATGACATAGTACTCATTTCAAGTGGTTTATAACGTACTCTAAAATTTAAACCAAGTTGACTGTCTGAATTATATGACAAATAAGGATTTAATATGCATGCCGAAGAGAAATAAAGTGATATGAGAGCGATATGGAGCAAACTACTGCTATTATGTTTCATTATTCCTGAACGTATCTACCATATTGTGTCCATGTTTTATTTGCAGAATATTTCAAGCAAAGCACACTTCCCGCACTTTACATTGAAAGGGCAAATGAGCTGACGGCTCAGAGCGTTAAGGAAGATGTATGGAATGCAAAGTAAACAGTGTTGAAACGGAAATGCATAAATACTGTGGCACAATGGACGAAATTAACAACTGAGTCAAGTGTTTACTTTTAATTAATTATGTCGTAAATGATAATAATGAGAACTACCAACGACGTAAGAACGCATTCATACACATTTGGTAGTGCTATGATAGTTTTGGGTTGACATGTTTGAAGTCATTCGCACCGTAGTCCCCCTGTAAACCTAAATTAATTGAATTGTCAAGATTTTTTTTTTATCATAGACAGACTTATATGATTAACTAGTCTTAAAACAAATTCCATAGGTTACTTTAGTGTACTTTTTTATCCATAGTGGAGTGAGTTGAGATAATGACCATGAGCATTAGGTTATGAAGAAAGATTTGCTTATTGAATGGATCAACAGAACGTTGGACATAGACATAGCAGCCATGGGTGGCTAAACTACCTTGACTGTTTTGACTCCCGACCTTGCAGATAATTTTTTGTGGTGCTTATATTCAATACTATACGAATTTAGCAAATGTTATGCTGAACAACCAGAGAGACTACATCCCTGTTTTACCTACATGTCTTATCCATCCATTTGCTAATTTTTGTCTATTTTGTTCGCTGCTGCGATTGATGTTTGTTCTTTTTATCATTGGCCAAAGTGACACAGAGCTTGGTATATCCGCCTATGATCCCAGGTGCTTATCCCCTTCTAATACTGGCGACATTTGTGAGTAACTGTGCCATTTGAAAATATTACATGGCAGCGTTGTAAAAACTTCTTCCCAGAGAGGTGTCGCCCTACGGCACGCCTTTCACACGGCCTGTTATCATTGAGCTTAAACAAAAATCGGGCAGGACTCATAGAAATATGAGAAGTTTGCCATCTTTTGCATTTTGCACTTTGCACTTCTTGGAATACCAAGACGATCACGACTATACATATAAACGCAGAACAATATCTCAAGGTATTACAAATGGAAGGTCGATATTACTATTTCTCCATCCTACAGAATGGGTAGCAAATAACACTTAAAAAATGTGACATAATGACTTTTTGTACGGACGAAAATTATCGGGGTTGTACGAAATTTCCCTGGAAAAGAAAATACACAGTTTTGATATTTTCTAGGTTTGCTCCCACTGAGTACCACTGTTAACTAAAAGATATTTGGTGCCTGAAATTAACTCCTAGCGGTCTTTGGTGTAAACGAGCGTGGCTGTGTGTGAGTGCGACTATGTGTCCCTTTGTTGAAAACAAAAGAAAATAATGTAATAAATGTGTCTGACTATAAATTATTGCCTCTGTGTGCGCATAATAGTTAATGCAGTCAGATGTATACATATACTGATGTTTTCACTGGTTACCCAGCAAAATAAAATATCATACCACTCTATTCCACTTACTTGTACAGTACATTGACAAAAACGTTTTTATTCCTCAAATATTTCGAACATCTAAAATGCTAAAATTTCAGGAAAAAATTTTATTGTCTTTATATAAAAGGGAGGCATCGAATTTGCATGTAGTTTCCGAACTTGTTTGTTTCGGAGACTTTTTGCCAAGACCCCAAACGAATGAATGGGAGTCACTGACTCATTCACTGAATTATCTTTAAAATGTTCAATCGTGTGAGTGAGAAAAAGCTCAAATTTGCCAAAAAGCTCCAATTTGTAAAAGAAAATCGTATTATGACAACCTTAAAATGTTGGACAGCCAGGCCCACTCTGTCCTCTAGCTTTGATCCATCCGTGTAACATGATCTTCCAGATAGCAATACTAGGGTTCCGTCAACCCAAGACTATGCCGATGGTAGCAGTGCCTCGCACTCAACTTCAAAGTTCATCTCAGGTATCCGATCGTAAACCTCTTCCCTTCTTTCCAGGCTTCCTATCGTCGCCTCGATTATACCGCGATGGTATGAGCTGCTCCTATCCTTAATCCATTCTCCCATCGCCTTAAGTCTCATAACCGCAGTGGCTGCCCACACTTAATCTGTATGTCAATGGGTCGGTTATCTAGAATAGTCTCCAGTGCCCTAGTGGGCGTGGTTCTCATCGCTCCTCCTATGCCAAGACAATATGTTCTCTGAACCAGTTGTATGGTCCTTATGTTGCACTTTTTCTCCGTAGCAGTCCACCAAACTACTGAGGCGTAAGTAAGTATTTGTCTAATCACGCTCTTGTAGAGCCAGTGGACTATCCTCGAATTCAGGCCCCAATTCGAGCCTACGGCCCGTCTACAAAGTGCCCAACATCTGTGAGCGTTATCAGTACGCTCATGAATGTGACACACTTCAAATCAGTTTCCTGTCCAAGATCACACCTAAGTATTTGACCTTGTCAGATATCGAAATCGTCTTATTGCTTCACCAAAGTTGAGACCTCTGTGTCTAGCCCAGTCATAAGCCAATGCAAGACCATTTCGGCGCTTCTGCATAGCTCGTTCGAATCTTTACCCCTTAGAAGTATTATAACATCGTCTGCGTAGCAGACTGGTTCAAATCTCTCCTCAGTCAGCATCCGTAATAGGTAATTTTTGGTGGTCACCCATAGGAGTGGCGATAAAATGCCCCCTATGGCGTGCCCTGTTCCACTTTCTCCCTTATATTTATGCCATGGGACACACAATTTATCCACCTGTTCCTTAGCATGTGATTTATCCAGTATCTAAGTTGAAAAGGGGTTGCAGATATAAATCCGCCCCATGCCTCTATGGACAAAACATAATGACCCCGTGGTGAAAATGGGTAGTACATTTTTTGATATCTGAAGGGGGGCGGACCCTTCCCCTTACCCTAATTTTCAGAAACGCCAGATCTTGAAGATGGGTGGTGCGATTTAAGCGAAATTTTGTGTGCTCTCATATAGTACCCTAAAAATAAAAACTTCGTCTCCAAATTTCGGATGGGGTACCTAGGGGGGCTGCACCACCCTAAAATCTACCGAACATATATTTGGACCAATCACGACCATATGGGACTCAAATGAAAGGTATTTAGGATAAAAAAAAACGTATCTGATATCCAATTGTCGGACCAAGTGCCAGGGGGACCACCCCAAGACCCAAAACACCCCTAAATCTTACATATTTACCGACCATGGCAATATGGGACTCAAATGAAAGGTATTTGCGAGTAGAATACGAATCTGATATCCAACTGTGGGACCATGTTTCTGGGGGTCCACCCCTTCCCCAAAACACCCCCCAAACAAGACTTATTTGCTGACCATGGGAATATGGGGCTTAAATAAAAGGTATTTTAGTGTAGAATTAGAATCTGATATCCAAATATAGGTCCAAGTATTTAGGGTGCTGCCTCTCACCAAAAACATCTTCCAAAGGGCACAAATTTACGACCATAGCAATATGGGGCTCAAATGAAAGGTCTTTGGGAGTAAAGCACGAATCTGATATCAATATTCGGGAAAAGTGTCTATGGGGCCACCCCATCCCCACAACACCACCCAAATACTTTAGGGCATGACCCCTTCCCCAAAGGGTAAAAATTTTTGACAATGCCAATATGTGGCTCTAATAAAAGGTATTTGAGATTCGAAAACGAATTTGATAACCCATTTTGGGGTCATGTGTTTGGGGGACGCCTCGTCGCGTAAACTCCCCTAAACCAATGGCAATATGGGGTTTAAATAAATGGTATTTGAAAGAAGAGCATGATGCTGATATTTTTTCAGAGCCAAGTGTCTGGGGGACCACATCACCCCGAAAACACCCCTAAATCAGATATCATGAGAATATCGGGCTGAAATAAAGTATTTTAGAAATGGAGTACACCTTACATCCAAACTTAAATTCGTAGACCAATAAAGGCTACATGGGATTCAGATAAAGGCACTTATATTGTTAAACTGTTAGTCAAGCGATATACTATTTTCGTAGCATGTTATTTCACTAAAAACTCCTTAATTGTCGAAAATAAATATTTCAAGGAAAATTTACAAAATCCTTAATTGTTTTCAATACCACTCCCATAACTTGGTTCATGTCTGATATTGTGTCTCCACCTAAGTACCGGTATCTGTTAGACGCGAAAGCCGCGCAATGACAAAGGAAATGTTCCAACGTCTCATCATCTTCCCCGCATGCCCTACACATGCTATCACTTGCCGGACCGATTTTACATAAGTGAGCTCGTAGTTCTATGTGTCCTGTTATGATACCAATAGCAATACTGACCTTCTTGTTTTCTTTCAGTTATAGCCTCGTCTGCTCACGATCTGGATCCCCCCATAGGATTTTCGCCGTCCTACTGACCGTTTCGCTGTTCCACAATGTTGCATGCGTATTTGTCGCCCACTCCCTTAACTCGAACTGCGTCGACCCGAAAGGCTTCGGGTTAACCAAATTTATTGACGCCAGTCCTCTGGCCTTCACCGCCAAATCGTCTAAACTTTCATTTCCCCTTACTCCGTTATGGCCCGGCACCAAAATGATGCGGATTTTCCCATCCTCAGAGAAGGCGTTAATCTCCTTCTAACACTGCAAGACCGTTCGGGACCTTACCGTTCTGGTTGTTATTGCCCTTATGGCAATTTTACTGTCGGTAAAGATGTTTACAATCGACGTCTTCGGAGTAGCACCACACCACTTCACTCATTCCGTGACAGCCCGGATCTCCGCCTGCAGGACCGTATTATGGTCAGGCAGTCTAAAACAGATCTCAGTCCCTGGGTTTTCAATGTAACTCCCAGGCCCACTCTGTCCTCTAGATGTAGATGGCAGCAGTGCGTCGCACTCGACTTTAAGGTTCATCTCAGGTATCCGATCGGAAACCTCTCCCCTTCCTTCCAGGTTTCCTATTGTCGCATCGATTATACCGTGATGGTATGAGCTGCTCCCATACTCAATCCATTCTCCCATCGCCTTAAGTCTCATAACCGTAGTGGCTGCCTCACACTTAATCTGTATGTCAATGGGTCGGTTATCTAAAATAGTCTCCAGTGCCCTAGTGGGCATGGTTCTCATCGCTCCGCCTATGCCAAGACAACATGTTCTCTGAACCAGTTGTATGGTCCTTATGTTGCACTTTTTCTCAATAGCAGTCTACCAAACTACTGAGGCGTAAGTAAGCCTTGGTCTAATCACGCTCCTGTAGAGCCAGTGGAATATCCTAGAATTCAGGCCCCATTTGGAGCCTACGGCCCGTCTACATAGTGCCCAACATCTGTGAGCCTTCTCAGTACGCTCCTGGATGTGACACTTCCAAATCAGTTTCCTATCCAAGATCACACCTAAGTATTTGACCTTGTCAGATATCGAAGTCGTCTTATTGAGGAAACGTGGTGCATTAAATTAGAACACCTTCGTCTTCCTCGTGAACAGGCATATTTCAGTCTTCTCTGGGTTAACATTGCGACCTCTGGGTCTAGCCGAGCCATATGCCATATGAAATACCCTTTCGGCCCTTCTGCATAGCTCGTTCGGCCCCTTGTTTGTGGGGCGTTGTTGAGTCACCTGCCACTGCACGGCCTGGTGTCGCAGAATGAAAATTTCTGCTTATCCCTGTTTTCCCAATCTTGAAAAGGACAGCTTTGCTCTAGTAGTGCGCCATGCCTTTAGTCTTAGCCAAACTCGTCACGGAGACTTGATCAATGCCAACCACAAAGAAAGTTCCTTCCTCCTTCTCCTCCCTGTGAAAGACCTCCCACTTCTCTGCGACCAAACCTTGGTTTTGCTTGCCAAAGAATCCCAACTTGCGTTCCGTCGCAAATTTACTGCCACATCCCTTGATGAAGACCGTAGCCTTTGTGAGCTGGGGATATCCACCTTTCTCCCAAGGTCGAGCTTTCCGCCCTCCCAGAGAGCGTGAATACCTCTGACGAGCTGTTTAACGGTATCAATACATTCCGCCAACGCAAAACGCAGCGTGAAGATGTCCCCTCTAAACTCGCAGTTTATCATTTGTATGGGTGGACCCTCTACAGAGTTCCGCACATGTTCAAAAATTCGATTTTTAACCAGATCCTCCACTTGACACCGATGATCTGGTGGATCCTACCGGATGCACAGCCGATATTGATGACTGCATAAGTCAGCTCATCTTATCTCTAAGAGGGTGGCTCCTTACCATTCTCAGCGACCATCTTCCCCCTACGTGATGGCTGTGGCCTTTTGGAAGTCACAGTCTTCCATGAAAACTCAGGGGCCGTGCGTGCTTCCTCCGTTCCTGTTCCGACTTTGTCTACCTCCGCAGGACACTTTCTGGAGTCTCCATTGCGAGATGATTGGCTTGGTTTTTGCCAGAGTACTTGAAAGCGGGGAACTCTTTTTATACCCTCCACCATAGGACGGGGGTATACTAATTTCCTCATTCTGTTTGTAACTACTCGAAATATTCGTCTGAGATCCCATAAAGTATATATAATCTTAATCGTCGTGACATTTTATGTCGATTTAGCCATGTCCGTCTATCTGTCGAAAGCACGCTAACTTCCGAAGGAGTAAAGCTAGCCGCTTGAAATTTTGCACAAATACTTCTTATTAGTGTAGGTCGGTTGGTATTGTAAATGAACCATACCATGTTTTGATATAGCTGCCATATAAAACGATCTTGGGTCTTGACTTCTTGAGCCTCTAGAGTGCGCAATTCTTATCAGATTGGAATGAAATTTTGCACGGCGAGTTTTGTTATGATATCCAACAACTGTGCCGAGTAAGGTTTGAATCGGTCCATAACCTGATATAGCTGCCACATAAACCGATCTTGTGTCTAGATTTCTTGAGCCTCTAGAGTGCGCAATTCTTATTCGATTAGAAAGAAATTTTGCACGACGTGTTTTGTTATGATATCCAACAACTGTGCCAGGTATGGTTCAAATTGGTTCATAACCCGATACAGCTGTCATGTAAACCGATCTTGGGTCTTGACTTCTTGAGCCTCTAGAGGGCGCAATTCTTATCCGATTGGAATGAAATTTTGCATAACGTATATTATTCTTACTTTCAACAACTTCATATAAACCAATCTTGGGTCTTGACTTCTTGAGCCTCTAGAGTGCGCAATTCTTATCCGATTTGAATGAATTTTTGCACGAAGTATTTGTTATGATGTCCAACATGGTTCAAATCGGTATAGCTGTTATATAAACAGATCTGGCGACTTGACTTCTTGAGCTCCTAGAGAGCGCAATTCCTGTCCGATTTGGCTGAAATTTTGCATAACGTAAAGATTTTATTCTTACTTCCAACAACTGTGTCAAATAAGGTTCAAATCGGTTCATAACCTGATATAGCTGCCATATAAACCGATCTGGGATCTTGACTTCTTGAGCCTCTAGAGGTTGCAATTATTATCCGATTTGCCTGAAATTGTACGACGGATCCTCTAATGACCATCAACATACGTGTTTATTATGGTCTGAATCGGTATATAGCCCGATACTGCTCCCATATAAATCGATCTCTCTATTTTACTTCTTGAGCCCCCAAAGGGCGCAATTCTTATTTGAATTGGCTGATATTTTACACAGGTCTCCAACGTATATATAATTGTGGTCCAAACCCATCCATATCTTGATATCGCTCTAATAGCAGAGCAAATCTTTTCTTATATCCTTTTTTGCCTAAGAAGAGATGCCGAGAAAAGAACTCGACAAATGCGATCCATGGTGGAGGGTATATAAGATTCGGCCCAGCCGAACTTGGCACGCGTTTACTTGTTCTTCCTCAGTATGTTAGCAGTGTTATGCTCTTCGGGAGATCTGATTCTTTTTCCAGCTTCCGTAGAAGTGTCTGGAATGTCAGTTCTATCCCTTTTAGCATTCTGCACTTTTGTCCGATTACGATGCCGGTACATACTCCTTTGTCTCCTCGTCGTGCACCCGATCACTTTCTCGGTCTGTTTGTGAGCTTAGCAAAGCTATCGCTCACTTCCGCGGTCATCCCGATGCTCACATCTCTCGATTCGGCTGCGATGACAGTTTCATTGGAACAGTCGCTGTCTGAATCCGAGGCAGAAACTCTACCTTTACTTAAAGGCTGGGGAGGAACTGTGCATCCCTCTGATTTATCCGTCTCTTCCTCATTTATTTGTCTGACGACTAGTTGTGCGCTTGAAATATACACTCGACTACAGGTGCCAAGGCACCCACACCTATAGGAGGGGAGGACAACATGCTGCGGTCTGACGCCACCACCGCAGATGTTGAGTCTTTGGAGTCCATTTCTAGCCTACTCCAAAAAGCTTTAACATCTTTTCTTTGAGGAGCGAAAAAAAAACACGTCCGCTTCACTCAACGGCTACAAACTAAGGATTGGATCAGTGTGTCGGTCCGCACATTGTTTAAAGCCCCCTCGATGTCAATGCATACCGCCAGTGTGTACGTTTTAGCATCGAGGCATTCTTCTATTTTATGCACAACCTCGTGCAGGGCAGTCTCCACCGACCTTCCCTTGACATAGGCATGCAGTGAAATCGGATTATAAATGCGCCTTTTATGGGGCCAAGACTTTAAATCGAGATATCGGTCTACATGGCAGCTATATCCAAATCTGGACCGATTTGGGCCAAGTTGCATTAACATGTCGATGAGCCTAACACTAAGCACTGTCCCAAATTTCGGCGAAATCGGACAATAAATGCCTCTTTTATGGGCCCTAAACCGTAAATCCAGAGATGGGTCTATATGGCAGCTATATTCAAATCTGGACTGACCTGGGCAAAATTGAAGAAGAACGTCGAAGAGCCCAACCAAACTCACTGTCTCAAATTTCAGCGACTTCGGACAATAAATGCGTCTTTTATGGCCCCAAAACCTAAAACCTAGATATCGGTCTATATGGCAGCTATATCCAAATCTGGACCGATATGTGCGATATTGCAGAAGTATATCAAGGGGCTTAACTTAACTCACTGTTCCAAATTTCGGGGACATCGGGCAATAAATGAGCATTTTATGGGCCCAAAACCATATATCAAGAAATCGGTCTATATGGCAGCTATATCCAAATTTGAACCGATCTGGACCAAATTAAAGAAATATGTCAAAGGGCCTAACACATCTCACTGTCCCAAATTTCAGCGAAATCGGATAATAAATGTGGCGTTTATGGCCAGACAGATCGGACGATCTGTCTACATGGCAGCTATATCCAAATCTGGACAGATCTGGGCTACATTGACGAAAGATGTCGTAGGGCCCAACACAACTTACTGTCCCAAATCGGACCATAAATGTGGCTTTTATGGGCCTTAGACCCTAAATCGGAGGATCGGTCTATATGGCAGCTATATCCAAATCTGGACCGATCTGAGCCAAATTGACAAAGGATGTCGAAGGGCCTAACACAACTCAATGTCCCAAATTTCAACAAAATCGGATAATAAATGTGGCTTTTATGGGCCTAAGACCCTAAACCAGCGGATCTATATGGGGGCTATATCAAGATATAGTCCGATATAGCCCATCTACGAACTTAACCTGCTTATGGACAAAAAAAGGATCTGTACAAAATTTCAGCTCAATATCTCTATTTTTAAAGACTGTAGCGTGATTTCAACAGACAGACGGACAGACGGACGGACATGGCTAGATCGTCTTAGATTTTTACGCTGATCAAGAATATATATACTTTATAGGGTCGGAAATGGATATTTCGATGGGTTGCAAACGGAATGACAAAATGAATATACCCCCATCCTTCGGTGGTGGGTATAAAAATGTTAAAAAAATTAAAAGAAGAACAAGAAACTTTAAAGACAATTTAACAATTTAATAGAAGTTACTGATAAAATAAATTAATAAATTGTTATAAAAAAAAACCAATAATTAACTATTGTAAAATGATTATAAAGGGTGATTTTTTTGAGGTTAGGATTTTCATGCATTAGTATTTGACAGATCACGTGGGATTTCAGACATGGTGTCAAAGAGAAAGATGCTCAGTATGCTTTGACATTTCATCATGAATAGACTTACTAACGAGCAACGCTTGCAAATCATTGAATTTTATTACCAAAATCAGTGTTCGGTTCGAAATGTGTTCATTCACCGTAACGTTGCGTCCAACAGCATCTTTGAAAAAATACGGTCCAATGATTCCACCAGCGTACAAACCACACCAAACAGTGCATTTTTCGGGATGCATGGGCAGTTCTTGAACGGCTTCTGGTTGCTCTTCACTCCAAATGCGGCAATTTTGCTTATTTACGTAGCCATTCAACCAGAAATGAGCCTCATCGCTGAACAAAATTTGTCAAAATTTGAACACATTTCGAACCGAACACTGATTTTGGTAATAAAATTCAATGATTTGCAAGCGTTGCTCGTTAGTAAGTCTATTCATGATGAAATGTCAAAGCATACTGAGCATCTTTCTCTTTGACACCATGTCTGAAATCCCACGTGATCTGTCAAATACTAATGCATGAAAATCCTAACCTCAAAAAAATCACCCTTTAAATCAAAGATTTGAACTGTCCTTCATTACTTATAATTTGAAAACTATTGGGAAGATTATTCCAGAGACGTATAGCATTAACAAAGAACTGTTATTCAGATACACGATATTGATGACGTATTTGTATTACTTGTTTACCTCTTGTAGAGTTGGCAAAACGCAATACAGAAGCCAGATATGACGGTTCATTGGTATAAATTATCTTGTGGATCATTTGCAACGAGCGTATCTTGAGGAACGAGTTAAATGAGACACCATATACTAGTCTGGCAAAGTCAGATACCCGGTCTCTTCTACGCAAACCAAAGATGTATCTAACGACATCGTTAAAGGCCACGTGCAATTTATTCCTATGAGTTACATCACAACCGTAAAAAACCTCGCAAGAGCATAATAGTTTCGGCAGAATAAATGTCCTAGCCAAAAGCATTCTTATTGACAAAGGGGTATACTCTTGACTCATATATAAGTTTCGTAAAACGACGTAGGTCCTGCCCCCTGTCAAACTGACATATTTTTTCCATGAAAGTCTATCATCAAACTTCAAACCAAGGTTTCTTGCAGATGAAACAATCTCAATTGGGGCTCCAGCAATTGCCCCATCAAGATTGGGCGGCATTGTTACCCGATTCCTACCAAATACAAGGCACTTTGACTTTGCTGGATTTAAAGGTAGTCCGTTGGCGTTTGCCCATGTGTTTATCTTATCGAAGTCATTATTAAGGCGAAGTACGCAATCGATCAGCCTCTCCGGTGGGGAGCTCATATACAGCTTTACGTCGTCGGCATACATATGAATACCACAGTTGCGCAACTGTCCTGGAAAGGTCATTGCTATATAAGAAAAAAAAAAAGAGTGTGCCCAATACAGACCCCTGTGGAACACCTCCTGAGACTGGAAGATAACTAGAACCCCGGCTATCAACACATACCGATTGGCTTCTAATCGAAAGATAGGAATATATAAGATCCGTTGTTCTTTCAGAAAATTTAAATAAATGTTTCAGTTTAAGGCAAAGTATATTGGGATCAACGGAATTAAATGCTTTCGAATGATCTAAAAGAACAAGAAAGGCAACTTTATCGCTGTCAATATGACTCCTGACATCTTCAACTACTTTCAAAAGTGCGGTAGTGCAACTGTGCTTTTGCCGGAAACCAGATTGAAAATCTGTTAGCAGCGAATTATCGGCAATTTATTCTGATATTTTCCGGTTGACTAGAGCCTCAAATATATTAAAGACGTATGGAAGTATTGTTATTGGCCTAAATTCCTGGCTATTCTTTGGTATTGGGACTATCCTTGCCCATTTCCAAGACTGTGGATAGCAACTCCTTAAAATAATATTGTTTAAAAGATGGCACATATACAGAAGAATAAAGGGTAGAATTATCCTGAAACAGTCAATACCATCAGAACCAATGGCATTAGACTTAATCGATTCTACAGCGCTAACGATATCGCTTTGTTCAAAACGCTCAAGATCAAAACGTAGGTCTGGTGAGATGTTGTTACTACTATAATTTACGTTACTAAATTCACTATCGTAGAAATGTACGTTTGGATCAGGAAAAGTTATGTTCAAGAATCTCCTATTAATCTCATCTAAATTAAGACGTCGAAAGGCTTATGGGTGTGTAGGCTTTTGGTGTCACATCACTTGCCTTGCCGGGCTTGGGTATAAACACCATCCTTGCATCCTGTCAGGCTTTCGGAGTACATGTAAGTCCTAGGCATACTGAAGTAGAACTCCTTCTGACTGCTAGTGCGGGACACATACTTATTCTTCTTCGATGTCCTCACAGCTTCTGCAAAAGTCGTTGCTGGCAACCTTCAGTCAGTCAGCATGTTTTTCGATTAGACAGTGATCTGTCATGACCCACGCAGTGGCTAAGACGTCTGTTCTAGCCATTGCAATGGAATCTGCACCGATCTGGGTCTAATTAAAGAAGGATATCGAAAGGCTTAACACAACGCATTGCCCCAAACTTCGGCGACATCGGTCAATAAATGCGCCTTTTATAGGCTCAAAAGCTTTAATCGTGAGATCGGTCTATATGGCAGCTATATCCAAATATGGACCGATCTGGGCCAAATTGACGAAGGATTCGAGTGGCCTAACACAACTCACTATCCCAAATTTCAGCGAAATCGGATAATAAATGTGGCTTTTATGGGCCTAAGACCCTTAATCGGTGGACCGGTCATAAAAGCAGCTATATCAAAATCTGGACCTATCTAGGCCAAATTGAGGAAGGATATCGAAGGGCCTAACACAACTCACTGCCCCAATTTTTAGCAAAATCGGATAGTAAATGTGGCTTTTATGGGCCTAAGATCCTAAATCGGCGGATCGGTCTATATGGGAGCTTTATCAAGATATAGTCCGATATAGCCCATCTTCGAACTTAACCTACTTATGGACAAAAAAAAAAGAATCTGTGCAAAATTTTAGCTCAATATCTCTATTTTAAAAGACTGCAGCGTGATTTCAACAGACGGACGGCATGACAAGATCGTCTTAGATTTTTACGCTGATCAAGAATATATATACAGCGGTCCAAAAAAGTATTCATCATTAGCAAAATTGATAATAAATTCACTTATTTTGGGTAATTGAAGAAAATTTAAAGTAAACAAATAATGCAGTTTTATGCAATAGTTTATTTTTCGTAATATGTTTTAAAACAAATTCAAAAAATAAATTTAATTAGCGCAAAAAATGCAAATTTATATAATAACACCAAAAACAGAACAAAAAAAGTATTCATCATTGATGTGCTATCATCAAAGTCAAATTCAAATATTATTTGGGAATCCCCCTTTTCTGTTTTATTTAGTAAAGGAGGCTTTGCCCTTGACAGCAAATATTTAATTTCATTGAAAATATAGTTTTTGTCAAAATGGGTTGTAAGCAAAACGAGGTTTCTGATGAGGTAAAAGTTTTGATAATAAAACACCACAGGAATGGTTTAACTCAAAAAACTATCAGTGAAATATTAAATAGACCACGATCTACTATACAATCCATCATCAGAAAGTGGACAGAAACGAAAACTGTTGACAATAAACCAAGATCTGGTCGACCAAAAGCACTTTCAGTTGGAGATGTGCGTTGGCTAGTGCGGCAAGTTCAGAAAACTCCGAAGACAAATGCGACCATTCTTCGTAAAAACACTATGGAATATTTAGGGAAGGAAGTTACTACACAAACAATTCGAAATACACTCAAAAGGCATAGTTACAGAGGAAGAACTGCACGTAAGAAGCCCTTTATAAATAAAATAAACCGAGTGAAAAGGCTAAACTTCGCAAAAATGTATGTAAAACAGCCCGAATCATTTTGGAAAACAGTCATTTTTGCAGACGAGAGCAAGTTTAATCTTTTTGGGTGCGATGGAAAGGTCATAGTGTACAGAAAACCAAATACAGAGCTTGAAGAACGAAACACAGTTGCTACTGTAAAACATGGTGGAGGTGGTTTAATGGTTTGGGGGTGTATGGCGGCTTCAGGAGCGGGAAATCTTGAAATTATTAATGGAGTAATGGATCATAAGTATTACATTGACATTTTAAAGAGGAATTTAAAAGATAGTGCTGTAAAACTTGGGCTTGGTAATAACTTTCAATATTATCAAGATAATGACCCCAAACATTCTGCTTTAAATACCAAGATGTGGATGCTGTATAACTGCCCCAAAGTCATTAAAACTCCTCCTCAAAGTCCCGACTTGAACCCAATTGAACATCTTTGGGAACATCTCGAACGCAAATTGAGAACGCGCAATTTTTCGAGCAAGAGTCAAATGCAACAGGTGATAATGGAGGAATGGACTAAAATAGACCAAAATATAACCGCTAAATTAGTCCAATCGATGTCAAACCGTTTAAAAGAAGTTATAAGACGCGGTGGTCGAATAACAAAGTATTAATTTTTTTAAATTATGTTATTTATTTTTTTGTTTTTTTGCAATAATGAATCCTTTTTTTGTTTAATTTTTTGTGTTCAGCTGTAAAATGGCCCTTTTTGTTCCAATAAATACTATTTTTTTCTTTAAAAACAATGAAATTGTGTACATATATATCACACAAGCACTACTGCATCATTAGTTTAATATGTTTTTATTCCAATTGTCTTTTGTAGACTTATTAAAAAAAAAACATTTCGATGTGTTGCAAACGGATTGAAAAAATGAATATACCCCATCCTTCGGTGGTGGGTATAAAAACCGCACACCGTCTTCGGATGAAGAACTTACTATCAATGCATCTAATATGCCGTTTTGCCCTTTTTCCAAACATTCAAAAAATTTTGTGTTCGTCTTCTTCAAAATTTGCTTGAATGATAGACGTTAATTGTAAGTGCGACATTCTCCAACGTAGACTTGGCACGGTGTAAGATATACAATTTTTTCCACCTCTAAGCAACACTATTGCAAATAAACACTACACCTGGTGGTGGATTTACATTTTTTTGAATAAACGAATTTAAAATTTTGATTTCAGTGCAACATGTTGAATAAATGCTACACTTTTTTGCACAATCGAAATCATAAATAGAATATGTGAAACCTAAGCAAACGGGCATGCTCATATTTGATGAAAAAGAGTTAGACATATTGAAAGGGGAATATAGTGACAGTGAGCTTGTTAAACCCATAAACTTCCGCCCAATGTATGGTGCATATCGGATCATATTTTAATAAAGTTGCCATAAACATTAGGGTGAGGTCTTTTTTACAACCTCATATCCCTGTATCATATTTGGATGAGCTTTTATTTAAAATTAGATAAAATCTTACTTAAAAGGTGATTCGATTAAAAACTTCACGAATGATTTTAAACTTTTTATTGCACTATTTTGGGCTATTTTTTGAACATTGAGGTCCGATCTGTGTGGTGTTCATTGCTGTCACAAGAAGCTTAGCTGCGAGCTATCGGTCGCGTCCACAGGTTGCGGATAGTGGAATGCTTCATACGGAGTAGCTGCAACGAGCGGAGAGCCCCAGTGAGAGGTCGGGCGGCACTGGCTCTTGCACAAATACTGAGTGTCTATGATGCTCGATATGACAAGACGGGATAATGGCGCCTTTATATAATCAATGGCCACCCTATTCCCACGACTATCGGTCGTTTGGACCGGAACGAGCTTGCTTTACTACAGGAGCTTGACGATCGTCACCTCCACATGAAAATATGGCTACAAGAACAACAACAACATCAAACACACAGGGAAGTTTAATATTCATGTTGTCATTGGAGAGGATGGATCTTAGAGGTTGTCCTTGTAGCGGCAGAAGTTGTATTAGTCTTGCATAACTTTGATCACGCTCACAGCACTGGTTGTTTCGGAAAATGTTGATTGGGGTTCATATTTTTCCCAGTGGGTCTTCAAGCTTTTGGGTAGTCAATTTATTGAAATCCTTAGTGCCGAACAATTAATTACTTAACTTACTTATTACTTAACCAATGATCAGCCCACAAGTGTGAGTGAGTGGGTTTCAGGCATCAGAAAAGCCGCAGGAAGAGCTACAATGCGTGTATTTAGATATTAAGGACCCACTTAAACATTACAAAAGAGATCCCACTCCTCTCAGATCTCACTCCTCTCCCCAGCATCCGGTCCAAAGAAGTGCTCGAAGTTTGGTGATTTAGTCGTTCCATGGAGCTTATCGCCCTTACAACGCCAAGAACGCGATCCAGCACATGTTGGATTTGGTGGGGAGGGGTGTCCTTTCTCATCGAATATTTGCTGCAGTCGAACTTCAACGACCACTCACGCTCGATGAATAGGCAACAATCATCACAATTAATGCCCATAGGTTGAACTCATCTAACACCTTTTGGAGTCCTTCTGCGACTCTGTTCTCAAGGAGTTTTTGGTCAAAGTGCTTGCTTTGCTTCTCCGTGTTTACCAAGTATTCCTTCACCCGAATAGCTTTCTTTTGGATAGCCTTGTGGAACCACAGCATACCATGAAAAAGCGGACGCATGCCCATTATGCTGCCTCCATCGGGATTTATGGCCTTTTAAAAATACTGAGGGTCAAATTTCTTGTTTGACTTGCATGGAAGAAAATACATATGACGTCCTCGAAACAAAAAACTTGACCTTCAGTATATCCTGGTGGAAGCATCATTATGATTTTACGGTGCTTTTCAATGTTATTTTGTGGTTCTTAAACGTGAGAAAACTTAAATTATTGTTCACCATTTCCATAGAGATACGACGAGGAAAGCAATAAAAGCATTTGTGTTTCACAACATTCCAACTTCATTCGTTATTTTGATCGATAATGCTCCAAAACTAGCCTCCAGGGGCATTTAAACTCGGTTTTTCTAATATATAGATCAATTCAGGTCTGTTCCTCTCAGATAACCGTATTCAAACCCATTTAAAAATTCTCGGAAGCTTCGTGAAGTAGAACAACTTGAAATTCGGCCACTGCTCCTATTTCAATATGTACAAGAATTTTTGTTTAATATCTCCAAGGTTCGCCAAAAAGTAAGTTGCTAGACTTCTGCCAAGTGAAGAGGAGTACTTACATGAAAGGGTTAACCAACAAGTTATTAGAGCTAACTGTGACCTTAAGAACAACCCGATGAACTAATTTAAGTTTCAAACTATTTTCAGTTTTGGATTTATATTCCTTAAAAAGAATGAACAAATTAAAAATTTTTCACAAAAATATAACTTCTAAGTGGTTTGTGCGTGACTATTTTTAATATTTATATAGAACTAGATGACCCGGGCCCACTCCGCTGCGCCTTCTTTTACTTTATATGGAACAAAAGTATCCTTGGAATATTTATTTTCGGCAATTAAAGAGCTTTTAGTGAAATACCATGCTACGAAAATAGTATATCGCTTGACTAACAATTTAACAATATAAGTGCCTTAGTCCGAATCCCATATGATCTTGATTAGTCTACGAATTTAAGTTTGGATGTAAGGTATACTCCATTCTTAAAATACTTTATTTCAGCCCGCTACTCTCATGATATCTGATTTAGGGGTGTTTTCGGGGCTGAGGTGGTCTCCCAGGCACTTGGCTCTGAAAAAATATTGGGTTGCCCAAAAAGTAATTGCGGATTTTTCATATGGTCGGCGTTGACAAATTTTTTCAACGGCTTGTGACTCTGTAATTGCAATCTTTTTTCTGTCAGTTATCAGCTTTTACTTTTAGCTAGCTTTAGAAAAAGAGTGTAAAAAAAGTATATTTGATTAAAGTTCATTCTAAGTTTTATTAAAAATGCATTTACTTTCTTTTAAAAAATCCGTAATTACTTTTTGGGCAACCCAATATAAGCATCGTGCTTTTCTCTCAAATACCATTTATTTAAACCCCATATTGCGTTAAGAGAAGTTTACAGGATGAAGCGTCCCCCAAACACATGGCTCAAAATAGGTTATCAAATTCGTTTTCTAATCTTAAATGTCACATATTGGCATGGTCGACAATTTTTTACCCTTTGCGGGGTGTTTTGGGGAAGGGGTGATTCCCTAAATACATGGTCCTACATTTGGATATCAAATTCGTATTCTACTCCCAAATACCTTTATTTGAGCCCCATTTTGCGATGGTCACTAAAAAATTGCTGCTTGTGGGGTATTTTAAGAAAGGGATTGACCCCCAGAAAATTGGTCCCGAAAGTGGGTATCAATTCTTGCTCTACCCCCCAATACCTTTCATTTAATCTCCACATTGACATGGTAGGTAAATATGGCCGATTTAGGGGTGTTTTGGGGATTGGGGTGGTCCCCCAAACACTAAGCCCGGAAAATATATCAGCAACGTGCTCTATTCTCATGTATCTATTTATCATTTATTTGAACCCCATATTACCATTGGCCTCAAAATTGGATATCAAACATGTTTTCAAATCTCATTTAAATTTATTGCAAAAGTCATCAAATATGTCCGGTTTGGGTTGTTGGCCATAAAAACTATAAATATTTAGTTCCACTCTCCTTACGACCCAAATTTTCTTGGTGGGCAAATACGTCCTATTTGGGGGTTGTTATGGCGGTGGGACGTCCGCTAGACAGTTGGTCCCTAATGTTGATATCAGATACGTGGTCTACTTCCAAATACCTTTAATTTGAGCCCCATATTTCCATAGTCGGCAAACGTGACCGGCTTGGGGGTGTTTTGTGGGATGGGCGGCCACTCATTGAGTTGGCATTGAAAGTATATATCGGATTCGTGTTCCACTCTAAAAACCCTCTTATTTGAGCCTCATATTGCAAAAATCAGCAAATACTTACTATTTGGGTGGTGTTGTGTGGGTGGGCTGGACCCATAGACACTTTTCCCAAATATTGATATCAGATTCGTGCTTGACTCCCAATGGCCTTTCCTTTGAGCCCATATGGCCATGGTCGTAAATTTGTACCCTTTTGGGGATGTTTTTAGGGAGAGGCGGCCCCTTAAACACTTGATCCCATCAGATTCTAACTCTACACTCAAATACCTTTTATTTAAGCCCCATGTTCCCATGGTCAGTAAATAAATCCTGTTTGGGGGGTGTTTTGGAATAGGGGTGGACCCCCAGAAACGTGGACCCACATTTGGATATCAGATTCGTATTCTACTCGCAAATACCTTTCATTTGAGTCCTATATTGCCATGATCGGTAAATATGTCCAATTTAGGGGTGTTTTGGGGGTGGGGTGGCCCCATAGACACTTTTCCCGAATATTGATATCAGATTTGTGCTTTACTTCCAAAGACCTTTTATTTGAGCCCCATGTGGCTATGGTCGTAAATGTGTCCCCTTTGGGGGAGATTTTTGGGGAGAGGTAGCCCCCCAAACACTTGGTCTCATATTTGGATATCAGATTCTAATTCTACACTCAAATACCTTTTATTTAAGACCCATATTCCCATGGTCAGTAAATAAGTCCTGTTAGGGGGGTGTTTTGGGGAAGGGGTGTACCCCCAGAAACGTGGATCCACATTTGAATATCACATTCGTATTCTAGTCGCAAATACCTTTCATTTGAGTCCCATATTGCCATGGTTAGTAAATATGTCCGAATAAGAGGTGTTTTGTGGGTTGGGGTGATCCCCCTAGCACTTGGTTCGACAAATGGATATCAGATACCTTTTCTTATCCTAAATACCTTTCATTTGAGTCCCATATTGTCGAGATTGGTCTAAATATATGTTTGGTAGGTTTTTAGGGTGGGGCGGCCCCGCTATGTACCCCATCGGAAATTTGGATACCAAATTTTTATTTTTAGGGTACCATATGAGAGCACACAAAATTTCACTTAAATCGCACCACCCATCTCCGAGATCTGGCGTTTCTGAAAATTAGGGTAAGGGGGAGGGTCCGCCCCCCTTCAGATATCAAACAAACAAACAAACACAAATTGATTTTTAAATATAAGAAGATAAACGTCATTTTAGTTATTAATAAGCAAAAGTTCATGCATTCATGACACAGGAAATTATTTTGAGAAAAAAAGTCAAGAAGTCATCAGGCTGACATACATACATATATCGTGAGCTAACACCCAACATGCATGACAGTGCAAAATAATTTCTACAAATATGACGAAGATTGGTTAAGACTGGTCTTTACTTACCGCATAGTGCAATCGACGCCTGTTAGCAGACATTAAAACACATGTTTAACTCAGACTAATTGTTTAGTGGTAACACTTCATATTTTGCTCAACGTTTTAACTCAATTCGTTATGAAAAATGCACAAAAAATATTTGTACGGCCTAAAATGAATGAACGTTTTGGGCAGATATGACAATATATGCATATAAAGTGAAATATGCGGTAACAAGTCAATGGCATTTAAGTACACGGTTGATATACGGAGGTTGCCAACTGACAGCTCTATCGTGAAGCTTGACAATTTTGAGGTTATACGTGTTCAGAACGAGTGTTTGACATATGAGCGCTATTTGTGTTGTACAGTAACTTTAAAGATTCATCTCGCTCAAAAAATTTTATTAAATCGTGAACATTTTCGTGCGATTATGTTTTACAACTTTCGATGTGGATTAACTCAACAACAGTGCATTGATGAACTTCATTCAATTTTTGGCGATGATACTTCATCAAGGACTAGTGTTTATCGATGGTATAGTGAATTCAACCGAGGTCGTAGTTCACTTAAAGACGACTGATATTGCAAGATCGTCATGTAACCTATCATGAGATTGAGATAACCTTTGGCATTAGTGGGACCACCATACATAAAAAATTGCATGAACATTTGACCGTAAAAAAAAATCTTCGCGTTGGATACCACATAATTTGTCAATCGCTCAAAAAAAGGTTAGTGTCGATTGGTCGAAAGAAATGCTCCAAAAGTACAAAGCAACTGCATTTTTGAGCACTCAAAAGATCGATTTGAAGAGTCATCCGTCGCATAGTCCTGACTTGGCATCGAATGACTTATTTTTATTCCCGTAAGTAGAAATTAAAATGAGAGGTCAACGTTTTTCAACACCTGAAGAATCGGATTAGGAGCTAATTTTAAGAGTGGCAAAAGTGCTTCCACAATTGGTTCGAACGCATGCAAAATTGTATGGATCTTAAATGGGAATATTTTGAGAAACATTAAAGCGATTTTCGATGATAAATATTTGTTTTTGTGTTCTCTAATCCCGATATATAAAAGCCAACCCTCGTATTATTGCCTTTCGGTCTTATTCACAAAACTTTATGAAGCCTTAAAATAGGTTTATTTAACAGTTCTATAATGGAAATATGTCAAATAAACCTATATCAAATCTGAATGAATAAGGCCGTTTGCATTTACTCTAACGACAACGAATATGAAGCTTTGGGGAATATGGTTTGGCATAAGACTCTGAACCCTAGTTATGACTATTGAATACACGATTCACTTGAAACATACCATAATTAGCAATTTTCTCATTTTTATTAACATTTTCAAAAACAGATAAGAGCACATTACAGTCATCAGTTTGATGATTTGTTTAATTAAGGACGCCAAATGGAAGCTGAAAATCCGTGATCTTAGATAAATTGAAAGCAAATAGCACAGCTGACTCATGATTATCCCATATATTAAAGCTCGATCTTCACAAAACATATTGACTTCAATTTGATCACTTAAACTTGGTATTGATTAATAAAAACATTTTTAACAAAGTGGTTATTTGCTTTGATAATTATTATAATTATTGTTACTGAAATTCTAGTTTTTGTTGAATAATGACATGTGATTGGTAAAAATTCATAAAGTTTAACAAATTTATAATTACATGAATTAAAAGCATAAAGAGAATCTATATGTTTGTGCAAAAAGCAAGATGGTATTGTGTTCTCTTTCACACATACATATGAAATCAGAACAGAAGTGCTAATGGGACAAACATATGCACGCACACACTTCTAATTTTGTGCATCCCTGATGTAATTCAAGACTTTGTTGCACCATTAAGAACTTCTCCTTTTGTAAAAATCATTAGTTTTTTGCTTTTAATGAAAAAAAAAAAACAATGTACTTTAATGCAGTACATATAACTTTTCATTCCCCATTAATCGACCGAAGTAACAAATTGTTTATTTATGGACACTTATCTATTATTTACTTGAATTAAATCAGTTAAACGTTTCTTTGAAAAAAAAGTGTGCAATTATTAACCGCTTTAATTAAATTGTTATTAATGCAAATTACAATATTGATCATTGATCATACAAATTCCTTAAAAGGTCCGAATTCAGCACATTTCTTAATTAAACCAAGTTTTTCATTTTCTCTGTGGTGGTCGAGTGTAAGAGCATGCAATAAATAACAAGTAAAAACGTGCTAAGTTCAGCCGGGCCGAATCTTATATACCCTCCACCATGGATCACATTTGTCGAGTTCTTTTCCCGGCATCTCTTCTTAGGCAAAAAAGGATATAAGAAACGAGTTGCTCTGCTATTAAAACGATATCAAGATATGGTCCGGTTCGGACCACAATTAAATTACCACAATTACACAATTAAAATTTCAGCCAATTCGTATAAGAATTGCGCCCATTGGGGCTCACGAAGTAAAATAGAGAGAACGATTTATATGGGATCTGTATCGGGCTATAGACCGATTCAGACCATAATAAACAACGTTTGTTGATGGTCATGAGAGGATCCATCGTACAAAATTTCAGGCATATCGGATAATAATTGCGACCTCTAGGGGCCAAGAACTCAAGATCCCAGATCGGTTTATATGGCAGCTATATCAGGTTATGAACCGATTTGAACCTTATTTGACACAGTTGTTGAAAGTAAAAATAAAATACGTCATGCAAAATTTCAGCCAAATCGGAAAGGAATTGCGCCCTCTAGAAGCTCAAGAAATCAAATCCCCAGATCTGTTTATATGACAGCTATATCAGGTTATGAACCGATTTGAACCATACTTGGCACAGTTGTTGGATATCATAACGAAATACTTCGTGCAAAAATTAATTCAAATCGGATAAGAATTGTGCCCTCTAGAGGGTCAAGAAGTCAAGACCCAAGATCGGTTTATATGGTAGCTATATCAGGTTATGGACCGATTTGAACCATACTTGGCACAGTTGTTGGGTATCATAACAAAACATGTCGTGCGAAATTTAATTCCAATCGGATAAGAATTGCGCCCTCTAGAGGGTCAAGAAGTCAAGAAGTCAAGACCCAAGATCGGTTTATATGGTAGCTATATCAGGTTATGGACCGATTTAAACCATACTTGGCACACTTGTTGCATATCATAACAAAACACGTCGTGCAAAATTTCATCCCAATCGGATAAGAATTACGCACTCTAGAGGCCCAAGAACTCAAGACCCAAGATCGGTTTATATGGCAGCTATATCAGGTTATAGACCGATTTGGACAATACTTAGCACAGTTGTTGGATATCATAGCAAAACACGTCGTGCAAAATTTCATTCCAATCGGTTAAGAATTGCGCACTTTAGAGGCTCAAGAAGTCAAGACCCAAGATCGGTTTATATGGCAGCTATATCAAAATATGGACCGATATGGCCCATTTACAATACCAACCGACCTACACTAATAAGAAGTATTTGTGCAAAATTTCAAGCGGCTAGCTTTACTCCTTCGGAAGTTAGCGTGCTTTCGACAGACAGACGGACGGACGGACGGATGGACAGACGGACGGACATGGCTAGATCGACATAAAATGTCACGACGATCAAGAATATATATACTTTATGGGGTCTCAGACGAATATTTCGAGTAGTTACAAACAGAATGACGAAATTAGTATACCCCCCATCTTATGGTGGAGGGTATAAAAAGGATTTTTTTACTGAGTTAAACTGCAAAACATTCCACATTATGAAAGTAAGGTATATCAATTATTTCAGAAGGAAATTCTAAGAATACTGCGATTAAAACCCCTCCTCCAATCTTCTCTGACTTATCACGATCATATAGAAAAATTTACTGTTTAGCACAAAATGTTTCAGAATTATTGGGTTGCCCAAAAATATAGCAATATAGTAGTAATATAGTCGGCGTCGACAAATTTTTTCAACGGCTTGTGACTCTGTAATTGCATTCTTTCTTTTGTCAGTTATCAGCAGTTACTTCTAGCTTGCTTTAGAAATTTTGTTTACATTTGTTTGTTTGGCGTCAATTTTAATATGGGTACCACATGTATTGAAAGAAATTCATTTAACAAACCGAATCAACGCTTGTGATATGCACCTTAAGCGCAATGTATTCGATCCGTTTTTAAAACAAATCATAACTGGAGATGAAAAATGGATTGGATTGAATTGTGTCCCTACCTAAGTAACGGTGTCTGTTAACCGCGAAAAAGGGAAATGGCGTAAAAAAAAGGTCTCATCCTCCTCCCCACATACCCTCCATGCATTTGCATAAGTTAGCTTGTAGTTCTATATATCCTATTATGATACCGATAGCTATACTGATCTCCTCGTCTTGCCACAATACTGATTTTCACATCGGATTTTCGTCGTCCTACCGACCGTTTCGTAATTTTTCAGACGGCAGGGCCTCGCTCTCGACCACTGAAAACCACTTCCTTTCCTTCCAGGATTCCTATCATCGCCTCGATTATAACGCGATGGCATGGCCTGGCCCTTTCCTCTATCCTTTATTCCATTGCCTTAAGTCTCATAGCCGCAGTGGCTGTCTCACACTTAATATTTATGTTGCACTTTTTCTACATCGCAGCCCACCAAGCTACTGAGGCGTAGAGCCAAAGGACTATCCTCGGATTGAGGCCCCATTATGAGCCTACGGTCCGTCTACATAAGGCCCAACGTCAGAGAGCCTTCTCCGTACGCTTCTGAATGTGACACTTCCAAATCAGTTTCTGCCCAAGATCACTCCTAAGTATTTGATATAGTCAGATATCTAAATCGTTCTATTCAGGAAACGTGGTGCGTCAAATTGACCTACCTTCGTTTTCGTCGTGAACAGGCAGATTTCAGTCTTCTCGGGGCTAATATTGAGACCCCTAGGTCTAGCCCAGTCGAGACCCTTTCGCCCCTTCAACATAGCTGTTTCGGATCCTTGCCCTTTAGAAGAAGTTATAAAATCGTATTATAACCTGTCTGTCATGGTGATCACCCATAAGAGTGGCGATAGAGTGCCCCCCAGTGTCGTGCCCTGTGCTGCTTTCTCCCTTATATTTATGTCATGGGACGCACAGTTTATTCACCTGTTCCTTAGCATATGGTTTATCCAGTCTCTAAGGACGCGGTCCACCCGCTACTGGTGTAAGGATTGGATCTGTGTGTCGGTTCCCACATTGTTGAAAGCCCCTTCGATGTCAATACATGCCGCCAGAGTATACGTCTTGGAATCGAAGGAAAAAAAGTCCTGATATTAACAGTAACTGGTTCGAGTGTTAAGCGATCTCTTCCAAATGGCAAGAAATGCGGTTTTTGTTCATTTAAAATTCACCTGTTCAATGCTTTCAATCGGAAATAGGGCTACATGGCAGCTGCATAAAAATATATTCAGATAGTAAACGTGTATTTCTGGGAACAAGCCCTTAAATCGGGAGATCGGTTTATCCAAACTCGGCTCAGCTGTTCATTGAAATCGCTTCAAAAATATACGACATTTATTAACTCAAGGTTTCTTATCGGGTTATCGGTATCAATGGTGCTATTTCATGATATAGGCCATATTTGAACTTTGGCAATAGAATGATTTCGACAAACGACGATCTAGTATGTATACTTTGAATGATTGGAAATGTATAATTTGATATGTTGCAAATGGAATAGCAAAATAGCCAACAATTCGGTGGTGTGTATAGAAATATATACCGCATTTTTGGCTTGTAGAACATTTAACAGGCTTTGGTCGAATTTGGTTGAATTTTTCTTAAATTTTTGTAGAAAATAATTTTCTTGAGTGGCAACACTGGCCAGAAGGTGTACAGTTTACCACTGTTACTGTTGACAGCTGGATCCATTGCATATTGCACGTTGATCGTGGGAATTGTTGTAGTAGATTTAGGTGTGGCAATATTATTAGCATCCATTGAATTCTTCCCCTTTTTTGAAGAATCAGAGGTTCAGTGGAGGAACTTCTCAATGCAAGAGGAATTAGTAAACATTTTCTAGTACTTTGAAAACCTTTAACTACCATATCATCATAACTTATCAGATCGAATTATTGCCCTTTATCTTCAAGCAAGATGACCACAGTGTAAGGATTAGCAAAACCAACATAAGACAACGGCCTCATCTTCTTTATCAATCTTGCTTTTTAACTTGGAACAGCGCATTACGTGAAGTGCCAATCCCTAATGGAGTTTAACTGGTAGTGGTGAACAAGGAATCCGGACAAAAAACATAAATTCAGCTAATTTAACAACCTAAGACGAGTTACGTACCTCCACTCTTATATTATCTCTAACCTCCACTCTTATATTATCTCTATAGGAATATTAAAAAAAAAGAAACTTGACAACAAAGCAATAAGCATCGTCTTTGCTTGCGTCGCTATTGCTGATTCAACACTATGCAGAAATGTATTGAAAACCAAATAAATTGTTGATAGATGTAAAATCATTCTTAAGTTCAAAGCAACGGAATAAACACCTGCCAACTAAAGTTCGGTGGTTTCGAACCTAAATAAAAGATCTACTACTGAAGTTTAAAAACTTTAAAAAGCGAAACAGACCCAAAAGAAAGAAAACTCTTCAAAATGGTTTAATACGAAAATTAAATTACAAATCGAAAGTTTAAAACAATAAAATACACATAAAGGGTGATTTTTTTGAGGTTAGGATTTTCATGCATTAGTATTTGACAGATCACGTGGGATTTTAGACATGGTGTCAAAGAGAAAGATGCTCAGTATGCTTTGACATTTCATCATGAATAGACTTACTAACGAGCAACGCTTGCAAATCATTGAATTTTATTACCAAAATCAGTGTTCGGTTCGAAATGTGTTCAAATTTTGTTCAGCGATGAGGCTCATTTCTGGTTGAATGGCTACTTAAATAAGCAAAATTGCCGCATTTGGAGTAAAGAGCAACCAGAAGCCGTTCAAGAACTGCCCATGCATCCCGAAAAATGCACTGTTTGGTGTGGTTTGTACGCTGATGGAATCATTGGACCGTATTTTTTCAAAGATGCTGTTGGACGCAACGTTACGGTGAATGAACACATTTCGAACCGAACACTGATTTTGGTAATAAAATTCAATGATTTGCAAGCGTTGCTCGTTAGTAAGTCTATTCATGATGAAATGTCAAAGCATACTGAGCATCTTTCTCTTTGACACCATGTCTGAAATCCCACGTGATCTGTCAAATACTAATGCATGAAAATCCTAACCTCAAAAAAATCACCCTTTATTTATATAAAATTACAAAAAACAATGTCATGGCAGGTGAGCTCCGATTGGAAGGCAGGAAGACGCCGAAGGTAAGGTTAGGATTAAGTGGCAGTCTGCCATCAGACTCACTTAGGCCTTTTCCTTCATTGTGATACCTCAGCAACAGAAGAAGGAAGATGCCTTCTTGTTCCTACCGTTGAACCATCCAGATCGCTTTAAAAAGCCCAATAACTTGCGAATGTTCACATACGCTAAATCAGACAGGTTCTCAAAGAAATGAGAACCTAAAGTGGTACTACTTCTGGCTGCTCGTGCGGGACACACAAAGAGAAGGTATTCTATAGTCTCTTCAACTTCGATATACTCACAGCTTCTGCAAAATCGTTTCTGGCAACCTTCATGACTGACACAATTACTGAGACATCTGTTCTAGCCAATGACTGCAATGCGGTAGACCTTTTCAAATCTAGATTAGGCCACAAAGTATAGGAATGCTCACAGCCCTCCCAACTCGTTGTCTTTCGAGACTGGTCCTGAAAACTAAGCTTGCATGTCGCTAGAGGCATACCCACAGATTCCAGTATCCCTGGAATGTGTAAGGTAGTTCACAGTCTCATAAGCTCGTTCGCTTTACAATTTCCTGGGATACCTCTGTGGCCCGGCACCCAGAACAGGTAAATTTTGAACTGTTCAGCCATTTCGTTGAGAGATCTGCGGCAGTCGAGGGCGGGTTTTGTGTTCAGAAATACGTTATCCAGGGATTTAATGGCTGTCTGAGAAGATATTTATGACAATCGTCGTAAAGACATTATATCCTAGCCATTCCATCACTTCCTTAATTGCAAGGATCTCCGCTTGCTAACCACTGCAGTGGTGGGGTAGCCTTTTCTATATGAACAGTTATAGATATTTAGGGTACATCCCAAAGCCCACCTGGTTGTTTAGATTGGAACCATTCGTATAGAAGTCAATGTTACTTCTGTTACTAGGGATATCGTAGTTCCAATCGGTATCAGGAATAGTGGTATAGTACTTTTTTATCAAAAAGCGGCTCAAGTAGGGTGTAATCTACACTACCTGGAACATCGGATATTGAATCAAGGATTACACAGTGTAGCCGTAGCCGCCACATGACCTATGAGTAAGCTCTCTTAACCTCACAGCAGTGGTCGATGCAATTTGGGTAGCCACAATGTCCCGAGGCACAAGATGTAGCATTAAGTTCAGTGCATTAGATGGTGTCGTCCTCAATGTATCTGCGATGCACAAAGAAGCCATTCTTTGGATCCGGTTAAGTATTGAGCAGTAGGCGGAGTTTTGAAGCGCTGTCCTCCAGACCACAACACAATATAACATTATAGAACTGACAATTGCAGTATATACCCAATGCATGATACGCTGTCTAAATCCCCAACTTTTGCCAATGGCTCTCTTGCAGGTGTATAGGGCAAGAGTTGCCTTATACCTAGGTACAATAATATATTGTTAATGGATATATTCCAAAGTAGAGGAGACAAAACACTTCCTTGAGGTGTTCCTCTGCTGACCCATCTTTTGAAATCCACAGACCCCAAGTCTGACGCAATGCATCTTTTATTAATATTATTATTAATAAACTTTCATACAGTAGAGTTGATGCCTAGAAACTCCAACTCCTTCATGATTGACGTCGGTTTTACATTATTGAAAGCACCTTCAATGTCAAGAAATGCTACCATTGCGTATTCCTTGATAGCGAGAGAACCATCTATCTAGCTGACTATGTCGTGAAGGATGGATCTTTGCCATATGATATGTTTCTATCAACTTCTCCAGTCAAGAGTCTTCAGCATAAAGGACTAATAGGACGAAAGTCTTTGGCCTTCGTGTGGTAGGGTTTTCCTACTTTCGGTATGAAAATGACCTTCGTGTATCAACGAATATGTGCATCAACAAGCACTTTTAGTGTTTCCTCACTAGACATTGTCCATACATTCTCTGACTTCTGAATATATCCCACCGTAATAGGTCTTGAGGACAGAATCTTCCTTAGCGTAGAAGCCTCAGATGTTCCTCCACGGAGTTACAGAATTCTATTCTGAGACTTTCTCAGCTCGCACTGATCTTAGCTCATCCTTATAGATGTCCCTATCGTGTGGTCCTCTTGTGACTTTTCTGACCACATGCCTTTGTGCCTTCAAATCAGAATTCCTAGGCTAATGGGCAGTGGAGGCGATAACAACATTCAACACCGTCTTTATTGGAAAGGAATATATAAAGCACAGTATGTACGAAAACTTAATTCCATGCTACTTGATCTAGGTCAAATGAATAGTTTACCTGTTGATGTTATGGTCGAGAGCATTTCCCGGGCAATTAGACAGGCTCATATCCACAGGAGGAATAGAAAATTTTTTGAACCTAGGCAAAGATGGTTTGATTGGTCTTGCTTCCGTGCACGGTCTGTTATGTACAGAAGGCTAAAATTGTACAAAAGAATGAATACGGAGAACAATAGGAGGCTCTATTACTCATCAAGGAAAAGTTTTCGAAGGCTGTGTAGTGAAAAGAAGTTGGAATATTTTAACAACAACTTGATGAGGTTAGACGAAGTAAAGTGTAGCAAGGAATGGTGGGAACTATCTAAATCATTAAGTACCAGTTCGAACAGCATGAAAGGAAACATTGATGCAAATGAGTTCAAACGATATTTCAGCTCGCTTTTGGATAAGTCTGGTCAATCCCAGGAAATTAGTTGGTGCATGCCGTTTTTCGTAGACCCGTTCTTAGATTCCCCTATTGAATATTATGAATTATATAATGTTATAAGGAAGTTGAAACCGAATAAGTCCCCAGGGCAGGATGGTATCCCTTATGAGTTCTACAGACATGCTCCCAGATGTTTCCTTCAAAAACTGTTATACGTTTTCAATCAAATCTTCCTTAAGGGAGACATACCAATCACATTCACTGAATCCATTCTGATTCCATTACACAAAAAAGGTGATGTAAACGTACCAAGCAACTACAGAGGCTTATCGCTTATTGACTCGGGTTGTAAAATTTTCAACTCTATTCTTTTGAATAGGATAACGAATTGGTTGTCAATGAATAGTATTTTGAATGAATTTCAGGCTGGCTTCAGAAAGGATTATTCTACGATTGACAACATTTTCAATTTAGTTAGCATTGTGAAGTTGAACCAGGCTAAAGGTAAGACCACTTATGCCTTTTTTGTTGATTTTTCCGCGGCTTTTGATCTTATCCCAAGAAACAGTCTGTTCTACAAACTCTCATCTTTAGGACTTTCAACGAAAATTGTATCGATAGTGACATTACTGTACAAGAATACTAAAAGCAGAGTATGGGATGGAAATACATACTCGGAATATTTTCCTGTAGAGTCGGGAGTGAAACAGGGATGTATTCTTAGCCCAGTTCTTTTTTCACTATATTTAAATGACTTACCCGATGCTCTAACTGGAGGAATAAATATCGCGAACACACACGTGAAGATACTACTCTATGCCGACGATATTGTGATCTTGTCTGATACACCTAAAGATTTACAGATTATGATTGACACTTTGCAGGAATATTGCAGTACATGGAGCTTAAAAGTAAACCTTACTAAGTCGAAAGTTATGGTTTTTAGAAAGAGTACTAGGATATCGTCCGGTCTTCGTTTCCGCTACAACGATGAAGATATAGAAATAGTTAACAGATATACTTATCTCGGTGTGGAAATCGCGTACAATTTGTCTTTCAAAGACCATTTAAAGAACAAATTATCGGCATCGAAAATTGCTATTAACTCCACGTGGTCGAAATATATAAATAACCCAAGAATCTCTCACGATAATAAATTAAAAATATTTGACTCTTGTTCAAAGTCTATCATGTGTTATGCTGCTCAAGTATGGGGTTACGAAAAATATGATGATGTTGAAAAGTTGTTTCGTTTTTTCATTAAAAAGATGTTTTACTTACCTAACAACACACCTAATTATATGTTGTATCTAGAATCCGGACTATACTCCTTATACTCCTCCACCCTTAAAACTCATTTTCTTTACATCAAGAGGGTACTTCAACTAGAAGTTAGTAGACTTCCTCGAATTCTAGCAGAGGAAATCCTTAAACTAAATATTTCCTGGGCAAAAGTGTGGTCGGAATTATGTCAGGATTTGAACTATCTGCCCGCCAACAATAGATTGCCCTTATGCGCCTATTGGAGGGAAATAATTGATGCCTTGAATGTAAAGGAACGATATAGTTTTGAATCGGCAGCCAGAAATTCTCAGTTTCACGATCTCTACCCACATCTTGATTATAATATGATCCCAACACTGACAGAGAATCTTTCTGCTCGTGCTACCAGCTTGATCATTAAAGCCAGAGGTGGATTGCTTGATCTGAATTCCAGGGCATTTCGAAGTAACACTACTGGCATATGTTCTATCTGTAACACAGATGAACCTGAAAATACTTTACATTTTATTGGAAAATGTCCTATTTTGAAAGAATTTAGGAAACTTTATTTTAACAAAATAAGTCTCGAAGAAAATGAAACATTAAACATACTAAATGGCACGAATCTTACCTCTCTGTACTCTTATTTAGAAAGCTGTATCAAATATAGAAAATTAATAATAAACTGTTTTGATGTTTGAAAATTATATAAATGATTAAATATTTTAACATGGCAAGCAGCATATGTGCTAAGCCATATATAGATTGTATGCTTAAGAATCAATATTATATACATGCATGTATTATTTTGTATTTCTTAATCAATCTATTAATAAATAATAATAATAATAATAATAATAAGTGAGTAGTTTGGAAGAACTGCTTTTAATTTTCGAACCGAGTAAATATTAAACATCCCAAACTTTGCCTTCGACCCATTAAAACCATCAATCTATAAAGCAGAAAATGCCGAAAGAGATTTAGTAGACGTAATGATGGACAAAATAGACGGAACGGAATATTATCGCCTAGAAAGAAGGTTACGGCGATAATAGAAAAAACAACCAACATCCATACGAACAGAAATTTCCTGCAGACTGAACATCCAATGGTTATTATAAATTTTGAAAACGAAAATCAAGAAAATATACAAATGCATTTTTCAATCCTGCCTTTCGATGTAGATTGCCCAAAGTAATTTTGACAATAGGCATACAAAACAGGTGCCTGATTAATACGGAATCATACCGCAAGCATTTTAAAACCTAATATTTTGAAGGAATTTTACTCCGAACAGAAATAAGAAAAACCTCTGATTTTTCACACCATAAACAGTTTTGATAAAATTGATTAAACAATACCAAAACAATTTGTTGCATCAGGTACATTAATAGAGAGTAAAAAATTTCGAAAATGAGAAATATATCGCTACTATTTGTCAAAACTTATTGGTCCCACTAAAAGCCAAAGAAATAAAATTAATTTCCAAGAAGTGATCGCATCATATATGACGAAATTTGCAATAACGAGAGCGTTGAGACGGAAAACATATCTAGTAGAATAAATCTCTTCAATTTAATAGAGAGGAAAATTATCATATCCGAAATATATTGACAGAATACAAAAATTTAATTTTAAAAAGATGGGGAAGAAAACACGGCAACAACTGAAATCTGTCATCAAATAACCACTGCTAATGACGCACCGATATATTCGAAAGCAAAAAGATTCCCTAAAATTCAAGAACAAGAAATAGAGGGCCAAATAAAATAAATGTTGGGAGAATAATTGTACGTATAATAGTCTCTAGTCGATTTTTCCGATGAAACTGGACAATTCCGGCATTACAAATGGCGATTGGTTATAGATTTTATATATGATTGATTTGGTGCTTATCCCCGTGATAAATGCCAGCAAAAAACAAATGACCTTGAACGCACTTAGACAACAATAAGCAATATGAAAAAACAGATCAACGAAAAAACAATAAAAACGGTTATGGAAAACTTACTGATAATACTATTGACGATAAATTTCGCATACCTTATCTATCAACTATACTGGACATGCTGGGAAAAGCTTAATATTTTAGTACAATAGATCTGGCCAAAGATCCTTATCAATGAAGAAGATAGAAAGAAGACTGCATTTTCCACACCAACTGGACATTACGAATTTCTTCGTATGCCATTCAGACTAAAGCTGATGCCTCCTAGCAAAGTATACTGGAAGAACATCAGTGCGCGGCTTAGGATATGGCTGACCGAAAGAGGAGGTTATAATTTTGGAATTGAATATACAAAACAAAAAATTAAATTTGTAGCAATAAATGTAGACGCTGGAGAGATAAACTTAATTGACGCGGATAATGTACCATGTTGTAGCAAATCATTGGATGGCAATACCTGACACTCTCAAGGCGAAAATTTTAACGATGATTTTCCATTCCTAGAGACTTTCGTGAGTAGATTCAGAACGCAGATTATTTTAATCGATCAGAAGACTAACATGTTTGTTGCCGTTGTTAAAAATAAAAGAATGTTTATTGTCAAATCACATTTAAATCAAGTTAATGAGGCAACAACGGTTAGGTTAGGTCAAAAAGCTCTAAATAATCTAAAATTGGGGTTAATAACGAAATTCGTGAAATCGCTTGATAAAAATGGACCAACATTCAAAAACCTTGAGCAGGTTTTCCACGAATAACGAGCGGCAAATTAAAATAATTTAAAATATATATCATATTATAAAGGGTGATTTTTTTGAGGTTAGGATTTTCATGCATTAGTATTTGACAGATCACGTGGGATTTCAGACATGGTGTCAAAGAGAAAGATGCTCAGTATGCTTTGACATTTCATCATGAATAGACTTACTAACGAGCAACGCTTGCAAATCATTGAATTTTATTACCAAAATCAGTGTTCGGTTCGAAATGTGTTCATTCACCGTAACGTTGCGTCCAACAGCATCTTTGAAAAAATACGGTCCAATGATTCCACCAGCGTACAAACCACACCAAACAGTGCATTTTTCGGGATGCATGGGCAGTTCTTGAACGGCTTCTGGTTGCTCTTCACTCCAAATGCGGCAATTTTGCTTATTTACGTAGCCATTCAACCAGAAATGAGCCTCATCGCTGAACAAAATTTGTCGATAAAAAAGCGGATTTTCTGCCAACTTTTCTAGGGCCCATTCACTGAAAATGATTTGCAAGCGTTGCTCGTTAGTAAGTCTATTCATGATGAAATGTCAAAGCATACTGAGCATCTTTCTCTTTGACACCATGTCTGAAATCCCACGTGATCTGTCAAATACTAATGCATGAAAATCCTAACCTCAAAAAAATCACCCTTTATAAAACATAAATCAAAAGCAATTTAATTTTAAATCAACATGTATCTTTATTGGTCCCCAAATATGGAAATTGGAAAAATATGACAAATTCATACAACAAATGAAACTTGAAGAGAAAAAGTCATGGAATGGTTTTGTGTTTAGTGTTCAAAAGTTTTCTTGGAAACACAAAAAGTGCAACTATGAGCAGAAAGCTTACAACATGTTGTCGGCTTGCCATGCAATTGGTTGCAAACTGTCAATAAAATTACACGATGTGCATGCTAATTTGGAAGGATTTCCATTAAGTTTAGGACAGCTGAGTGATGAGCAAGGTGAAAGATTTCACCAGGGAATATCTAAAATTGAACAACGTAATATAGCAAAAAAAATTAAATCGGTATATTTCTAACTGCTGCTGGTCCTTAAAGCGCAATACTTGCAGCAAAGTTCAAAAAACACAGAAATACTAAATATTTTTAATTTTTGTCCATATATCAGCCACTGTAACTTTGCGATTTTTAGCCGGTTCAAAGGAAATATAGCTTATTTGAAAGATATTGTTGTGACCTTCAAAAGAAGGTAAAAGTGAGAGAAATCCGATGTGAATCAAAAAAGTTATGTCCGTTTTAAACCGAAAATCTGCAAAAACGCATTTTTCTCTACACAAAAATCAATTAACGAAGTGACCCAAAAAAATTAAAGGTATTTTCGTTTTCCATGGACTTCATTAAAAAAGAATTGGTACATTAGAACCCCTGCATATTTTTGGTATAGCACAGTGTTATTGTTATAAAATATATTTGTAAAGAAAAATCCATAAATGTGAATGTTAATGAGAGAATTCAGGTTACTTCCTTATCAAATGGGGGAGGAGTTACGTGCCTCTACCCTAATATGAACTCTAACCAACCTAATATGCTTGATAAGGCTGACGTAATATAGAAATATTTAAAAAAGTAAATAGATAATAAAGGAATGAACAGCAAGAGCAACATAAGTATTGAAGTTGCTACCGTCGCTTTTCATGAAATGTTGTAAGAACCAAACAAACTGTTGAAAGATGACAAATCTATCTCAGGATTGCAGCAAAAGAATAAACACTTGAAAACTAAAATTCAGTGGTTTGTGTTATTTGTGGTAAGTTTATGATCATGGTAGAAATTTTACCATTTGTAGAATTAGCACAAAGCAGCAATGATGACTACACCTGACAGCATAATAAATAAAGCGAGAGTTTGACAGTGCTCGATGTTTTCTCCAGGAGCGCAAAATTTGATGTATTAGTTCGTTAGTTCATATTTTATTTGGGGGAAGTTACTAAAGGGTAATTTTTTAAGAACTATAGGAAAGTTTTTCAAAAAAAAAAAAACAAATAAAATTCAGAAAGATTCCGAATGCAAGAAATCTATATTTAAATCGATAGATAGGTCCATATAATTTAATGTTTGAAGACTATTTCATGCAAATGTTGACTGTGATTGTGCCTCAATGGTCCATCCGCTCAGTCAAATTTTGGCATACTCTTTCCAACATTTCGGCCGGTATCTCACGAATAAATGCTTCAATGTTGTCTTCCAATGCGTCAATTGAAGCGGGCTTGTCTGCAAATCGCACGACCTAAGCGGCTAATTGACCAGTCCCTTGTTAAAACCACATGTCATGCAATTCAAGCACTTGCATTTTGGGCAAAGTGAAGTTGAATATCATCTCACGAAAGCGCTCACCTTTCACATTTATGTAACGATTCACATCATCATTGGAGAAGAACAATGTTGCCACTAGCCCATAAACCGCACCAAACTGACTTTTGCTGGATGCATTGGTAGCTCTTGCACTCTTATCTTCACTCCAAAACCTACAATTCTGCTTAGTTACGTACCCATTGAGTCAAAACTGAGCATCGTAGTTGAACACAAAATTTGGATAAAAAACTTTCCAAGAGCCCAATGACCAAAAATTCTGCATTGCAGTAAGTCGTTCGGCTTCAATTCTTGCACCAGCTGTATTTTGAAAGGCTTCACACCTAAATCCTTTGCAAAATTTTCCACGTTGTTGAGTAACAGAGGCCGAATTGCTGCGAACAGCGACGAATCTATAATTGATGGTCATCATAAACACTGACCGATACAGCTGGAACATTGTAGTGGTTATAGGTTTAATGAAATGTAGTCACAATAGCCCGAATAGCCGTTTGAGTGGGTCGATTAAGTCGACCATAAAATGAAAGAAGCGCGCGAAGAATTTTTTTAACAGAGCACGCATTTTGATGATAAAATTCCAAAATTAGACAGCGTTGTTCCTCGTAACGAGCATATAATTCTTTGGCGCCATAGGAAGGTATATATTTCCCAAATTAAGTTCATTTTAACTACCGTGTAGATTCAATATTTTTTTTAGATTAGCATCCAAACAAATCCAAATCTTGTTATCCAAACGATTGTCATAGAATAACTCGTCAATATGAGTTTTGTCTTGACTTATTTAAGGGTTTTTGTTATGCTTTTCTATTCGAAAAAGAAACATATGCAAAAAAGCCCATTGGTTTTAGCTAGAAGTTGATCCAATAACAAAATGAAAGAATTTTGTGATTTTGTGGGTAGGTGGAAGCACGTAATCCTTTAGAGTGGAAACATGTAATCTTTTTGAATGTAATCTAATAGGAAATATCTGTGGAAAATTTCAAGTACCCAGCCTTACTCTTTTGAAAGTTAGCGTTCTTTCGAAAGACAGACAGATGGACCGACGGTTTGGGCTTAATCGCCTTAGAACGTCAAGACGATCCAGAATATATTTACTTTTTTGGGCCTCAAATCAATATTTCGATGTGTTACAAACGGAATGACGAAATTAGCATACCCCCATCGAATGGTGGTAGATATAAATATCAAGAATCCAGAAGCGATAATCCCCTCATTAATGCTGGCGACATTTGTGAGCTAGTCAGCCATGTTAAGTTTCTCAACAAAGAGACATTGTTTAGCAAGAAGACGTTCCGACACGTAAAAAATTACCCAATATCACTGATCTAAATAAAAGTCGACGAAATGCTTTTCGTTGTTTGTTGGGTTAATATGCATATAAGTATGCAGACACATTGTTTGTGGTAATGATAGTAATTATGTGATTTTTTCTTTTATTCTGCATCTTCGTCTCCATTTTGGTTATGATGTATTCATTACATTTAACAGCTTGTGGTAGGACTATGAGCGCATAACAACGCACTTCTTTCAATGTTACTAGCAACGAAGCAAGAGGACCTTTTGGTGAATAGAGCCTCACTTCCGCAATAATGGTCATCCCTACAGATGCCTATGGCAAAATACCCACACATTCATGGCCCATTATTCGCCCGTGCCTCCGTTTTGCCCTTTATGACTCACCAAAAGTGTGGAAAATAAATGTAAATCAACAAAAGGACATAAAAGCACTAAGAAACAAAAAAAAAAAAGGCGTAATAAAGACAACTGTGGAACAAACTGCAGCGCTGGCTAGAGCACGTCTTTAAAAAAAGGAACTTCTCTAAAGTAAACCATATAGTAACTGAGTGCAGACATGATGGGTTTGTTCGTTCAAGCATAGAAATTAAAAAATGTTGCATATAATGATTCGACATTTTTCAACACATCGACACAAATAGGAAAAATCCTTTTTTAACCTAAGCAGTTTCTCGGTGGAATTGTCAATATCCGACCGAGAGTGTTCTCAGGTGGTGTATAAGGAGAGGTGTTGAGCTGGTTACTCCACCTTATTTAAGGCTTGCATTTGCGGAAATGGAGTGTCACGCATACATCCTTGGGGAATTTTGAATTCGCCCTGGGCCAAAGTGGACAAAAAATAACCAAAAAAAAAAAAATCCTAGTACTGGAACATCAGGCAGTACAGGGAATGGAATTTTAATACAGCCTAACGAACAGGGACCCGACGATGGAACCATTGCCGACTTTATAAAGATTCGGAAGACTAGGATAAGCAAAGAACCTAATACGATGACATCAGGCAGTGCAGTGACAGGAAAGTCAATGCAGTCTAAAGAACAAGAAGCAAATGATGAGATCATCACCTACTCCCAAGATGCCCACTGATTCATCTTGCTTTAACTCTGGAGCCATGGACGACCCGTACAAAGTTTATAGACTGAATCATATTAACTACCAATTATTCTATGCTAACACTGGTACTCGGCTGAGGATCTGCGTAAGGTTAGGTATGAGTGGCAGTTCTCTTTACAGACTCACTTAGACAATAGTAAGCCCATTGTGATACCACAATAACGACAGACCAAGGTTTCTGGTGGGAATTGAACCCACGACCCCTGCACTGGTAATCCAAGCACGCTAACAACTCGGCTACCGGAGCGCCAGGACCTGCGTTGTTTGTCATAAAAATTTGAGTTATTATATTATATATTTTCCCCAGTGTTGTCAACGTCGGATGCAACATTGGCGAGAGAGGGATACGATGGAGCAAACCTAGCATCACATTATCTACCTTTTGACTCTGCGACACCGTCACCCACGTCGGAGCTGTAACGGCTAGCGAGGAAAGCAAAACAAACAGGAATTAAGATACTAATGGAATGCGATGCGAACTATCACCACATTTTGTGGTGAAGTACCAACATTAATGAGCGGGGCTAAGTCCTGACGTTCTTAAATACTAACGACCTATTAACACTTAATATTGGTAACACCGCTACCTTTGTTGATTGAATTAGGGAGGAGTTTTTAGATGTGACAATATATTCGGAAAATCTAATCGATGAGGATCAGGATTGGAGGGTCTCCATGGAACACTCTTTCTCTGACCATCGCTACATTAGGTTTAGAAAAGCGCCAACTTCTATAAGCTTCCGGAATAAGTTGAAAACCAACTGGACAAAATTCGGTATACTACTTAGAAGAAGACTTGGGCAAGATAATTTAGATTGTCCAAGCATAGGAGACATTGACGAAAATTTCAATAGGATTACGACTGCACTGGTGGGATCCTTCGAAAATAGTTGTCCTCTTCGGGAAAGAAAATCAGCCCAAGAAAGACCCTGGATGACCGGGGAAATTCGCAATATTGGGAACGAGGTACGCAGACTTAATAACAGAGCACGTCGTAAAAAAGCCGAAGATTATTGGGATGTGCACTACACATGGCTCAAGGAATACAATAAGATTACCAGAGCGGCAAAACGAGCGTCCTGGAAGCTTTTCTGCGGACATGTCGATAGCGTTAATGACGCCGCCTAGATAATAAAGTTTGTCTTAAAAACCCATGTCCAAACTGTAACTTTATTAGACGACATGGGAGTGAGAGCAGAGACTACGGAGTACATGTTAAGGCTTTTGATGAAAACGCATTTTCTACATGATACGACGGGATTCACGGTGACACTGAATCTTGGAATAATGATGTTGATCGAAGGATTATAATTACGGAATTTAAGGAGAAGGTATCCTTGAGGAGCTTTAAACCATTCACCTGGATATGATGGAATATTTCCGGCATTACTACAGAAGGAGGCAGACTATCTGGTGCCCCATCTGGCCAATATTCACGGCGTACCTGGGGCTTGCATATACTCCGAAATCCTGCCAGGAAGCAAGGGAAATCCTCCAGATCTATTTGCCTTCGTCCTTTCTACTCAAAACCATGGAACGTATTGTGGACTCCATGATAAAGAGTAGGGTATCCAGCGAACTGCTCAAATACAATCAGCATGCCTATGTCAAGGGAAGGTCGGTGGAGACTGCCCTTCACAAGGTTGTGCATAAAATGGAATAATCCTTCGATACCAAAACGTACACACTGACGGTATTCAATGACATCGAGGGGGCTTTTAACAATATGCGGACCGACATACTGATCCAATCCTTAGAGCAGTACCGGGTGCACCCGGTCCTTAGAGACTGGATAAACCACATGCTAAGGATAAGGTGGATAAATTGTGTATCCCAGTGCATAAATATGAGGAGAAAGTGGCACAAGGAACTAATGCTGACTACGGATGCTGACTGAGGAGGGATTTGAACCCGTCTGATCATCGCAGACGATGTTATAATACTTCTAAGGGGAAAGGATCCGAACCAGCTATACAGAAAGGTCGAAAGTGTCTCGCATATGGCATATGACTGGGCTAGACCCAGAGGTCTCAATTTTAACCCAGAAAAGACTGGAATATGCCTGTTCACGAGGAAGACAATTTGACGCACCACGTTTCCTCAATAAGACGATTTCGATATCTAAAAAGGTCAAATACTTAGGTGTGATCTTGGACAGGAAACTGAATTGGAAGTGTCCCACTCAGGAGCGTACTGAGAAGCTCACAGATGTTCGACACTATGTAGACTGACCGTAGGCTTGAAATTGGCGCCTGAATCCAAGAATATACCACTGGCTCTACAGGAGCGTGATAAGACCATTACTTACTTACGCCTCAGTAGTTTGGTGGACTGCTATGAAGAAATTGTGCAACATAAGGACCATACAACAGGTTCAGAGAACATGTTGTCCTGTCTTAGGCGGAATGAAAGCGCAGTCCACTGGCAGTGAAGGCATGAGAACTACCGTAAATAAACTTGGTTATCGCGAAGCGTTTCGTGTTGATGCAGTCCGAGTTGATGGCGTGGGCGATGAATGCGCATGCAACTCTGTGGAATCCTATGGGGTGATCCAGATCGTGAGAAGACTATGCTTTTAATGAAAGGAAGTAAGGAGGAGGTCAGTATAGGTATTGGATAAGGATAAGGATAATTATTTTGTAACTATCACGGAATTCCTAACTTAGATTTTCTTATTCGAGGTTACTTTTTAGTTTTTAGAGCACACCACAAGCCGATTACTGGCTTAGGTGTATGTCTATAATGGCATGGGGCGGATTAATATCTGCACCTTCTTTTTAACCTAACCTACAATGCAACTACAATTCCTGCATATGTGGGTGCCTTGGCACCTTTCGAGACTAATGGGTAGGGTGGCAGTCCGGGATGATTTGTAGTCCAACTAGCATTGATATCTTGCCTACGAAGTCTTCCGGAGACTTGTGGTTTCACGCGTGCAAGGAGTCCCTGGGACCTTGGTTCCAGCGTGAGATTGGTAAGGCACCATTCAACATCGTGGTGGCTGTGACTAAGACCCATGGATAGGAATAGGTGGATGAATTAAATGCCGCACTTCACAGGAGGGTATCTGAATGTATACCTAGAGAAGACTGAGATCTGCCTGTTTACGAAGAATATGAAGGCTATCTCTGTTGCCGAATCTTTTAAATATCCTGCACCATGAATCGCATGCATCGAGTTCTATGCGCGGTTTCTCTTTTTAGGCAAACAAAGAATATTGAATAAGAACTGTTATGCTATCGGAGCTATATCAAGTTATAGTCCGATTCGGACCAAAAATTAATGCAGAACATTGTAGAATGTGTAATATTTCAGTTCATTCGGATAAGAATTGCGCCTTGTAGGGGCTCAAGAAGCAAAATCGGGAGATAGGTTTATATGGGAGCTGTATCAAGCTATTGATCAATGCAGACCATAATAGACACTTATGTTGAAAGTCATGAAAGAAGCCAATGTACAAAATTTCTGCCAAATCGGAAAAGAATTGCGCCCTCTAGAGGCTCAAGATGTCAAGATCCCAGATCGATTTATATGGCAGCTATATCAGGTTATATACAGATTTACGCCATACTTAGCACAGTTATTGGAAGTCATAACAAAACACCTTATGCAAATTTCAGTTAAATCGGACGAGAATTGCGCCGTCAAGAGGCTCAAGAAGTCAAGACCCAAGATCGGTTTATATGGCAGCTATATCAAACCATAGACCGATTTGAACCATACTTAGCGCAGTTGTTGGAAGTGATACCGAGACACCACGTCCAAAATTTCGAGATTTGCGCCCTCTATAGGCTCTAGAAGTCAAGACCCAAGATCGGTTTATATGACAGCTATATCAAAACATGGACCGATTTGGCCTATTTACAATCCCATCTGATCTACCCTAATAAAAAGTATTTGTGCAAATATTCATAGATAGCATAAACAAAGGTGAAACGCTTTATAGAAATTTAAAACGTTAAAATCTAGACACGGCTAGCGAGTAGCTTTACTCCTTCGAAAGTTAGAGTGCTTTCGACAGACGGATGGACGGACAGACGGACGAACACGGCTAGATCGATTTAAAATGACGATCAAAAATATATATACTTTATGGGGTCTGAGAAGCATGTTTGGAGGTGTTACAAGCAGAATGACGAAATTAGTATACCCCCATCCTTTGGAGGAGGGTATAAAGAACCAAATAAAATTCAATTTGCATGTTGGCTCTTTTGGACTACGTCTAGTTCCACCAAAAACTAAATATTTTCCACATTTTTGGAAGCAAAAATGTTGCTAGGTAGGTAAGCTGTATTTTGTATCAAATGGTTATGTTGTTGTTGCAGCCACATTTTTGTTTGGAGGTGTCGATCCTCGATCCGATACAAAGGGCCGACCGCAGCGAGAACATGGTGGCCATTGCTTATTTTCAGGCGCCAATAAATAGCCTTGTCATATCGAGCATCATAGGCACTCAGTATTCGTGCAAGAGCCGGTGCCGCCTATCGTCTCACTAAGACTATCCGCTGATTGTCCGCGACTGCCGTTGCAGCCAATCCGTATGGAGCATTTCACTATCCGCGACTTGTGGACGCGCCCGGCAGCTCGTAGCAAAGCATCTTGTGGCAGCAAAGACCTCAACGTTCCAGTCTGTGTGGTGCTCACAGCTATCCCGTGTCTAGATTTTAACGTTTTAAGTTTCTTTGAAGCGTTTCACCTCTGTTTATGCTATCTATGAATACAGTATGTCATCATTCATACAAGAAAATGATAAACAAGTAAAAGCGTGCTAAATTCGGCCAGGCCGAATCTTACATACCCTCCACCATGGATCGCATTTGCCGAGTTCTTTTCCCGGCATCTCTCCTTAGGCAAAAAAGGATATAAGAAAATATTTGCTCTGCTATTATTATATTACTACATGTTGGAGACCTGTATAAAATGTCAGCAAATTCGAATAAGAATTGCGCCCTTTGGGGGCTCAAGAAGTAAAATAGAGAGATCGATTTATATGGGAGCTGTATCGGGCTATAGACCGATTCAGATCATAATAAACACGTATGTTGATGGTCATGAGAGGATTCGTAGTATATAGTTTCAGGCAAATCAGATAATAATTGCGATCTCTAGAGGCTCAAGAAGTCAAGATCCCAGATCGGTTTATATGGCAGCTATATGAGGTTATGAACCGATTTGTACTATACTCGGCAACGTTGTTGGATATCATAACAAAACACGTCGTGCAAAATTTCATCATAATCGGATAAGAATTGCGCACTCTAGAGGCTCAAGAAGTCAAGACCCAAGATCGGTTTATATGGCAGCTATATCAAAACATGGACCGATATGGCCCATTTACAATACCAACCGACCTACACTAATAAGAAGTATTTGTGCAAAATTTCAAGTGGCTAGCTATACTCCTTCGGAAGTTAGCGTGCTTTCGACAGACAGACGGACGGACGGACAGACGGACGGACAGACGGACGGACGGACAGACGGACGGACGGACGGACGGACAGACGGACGGACATGGCTAGATCGACATAAAATGTCGCGACGATCAAGAATATATATACTTTATGGGGTCTCAGACGAATATTTCGAGTAGTTACAAACAGAATGACGATATTAGTATACCCCCCATCTTATGGTGGAGGGTATAAAAACAAGCTCAATTGATTATAGAGCAACCAAAACCAAAACCACTTCCTTACTTTAATTAGCTATGACAGATCATTTGTTTCACCAGCCGAACATAGAAAAGCAAGTACCCATGCTTTAGAACCATATAACTACACTATACAAGCCACTGATACTACCCATGTTGTTATATGGTTCTGAAGCATGGGTATAAGTATATAAGCTGTATATCTTTTATATACACAATTTGTGTTTGTTTGTTCCGTATAGACTCAAAAACAGCTGAACCGATTACCTTGAAATTTTCACAGTTTGTGTAGTTTGGTCTGGAAGGAAACATAGGCTATTTAATTTTTGATATCGGGAGGGGGGCAGAACCTACCCCTTACCCATATTATATAATTTCAATACATATTAGACGTTAATTTCAATACGGGGTTCAAATGAAAGGTATTCGGGAGTAGATTTCGAATCTGGCATACAAAATCAGATCGAAGTATAGAGGGTCACGCCACCCCTCAAAAACGCCATTAGACCTATTATGACTATTGGATACTTGGCTGAACCGATTTTTTTAAAATTTTCGTAGATTGTGTACGTTTGTCTGGAAGAAAACATAGGCTATATAAATTTTAGATATCGGGTGGAGGGGGACCCTCCCCCTTACCCAAAAAACGCCACCCATATCCAAAAGTGGTCCGATGGGCACAATAAGGGTATTAAATGAAAAGTATTGGAGACAAGAAAACGAATATGGTATTAATATTTGGGTCCAATTACCCAGAGGGCCTACCCCTCCCCCCAACCCCAAAACTCCTCTAAACATATATATTCAAAGTTCATGTCAATATGGGTATTTGAGAGTAGAAAACGAATTTGATATCCAATTTTGGAGCCAAGTGTTTTGGGATACGCCCTAAAGCACCCCATAACTGAACATCATTTCTGTTTGGATGAAGAACGAATTTGTTATCTATTTTCAGAGCAAAGTGCCGGTGTCCGCCCCGCAAATGTCGCCAACATTAAAAGGGGATAAACACCGCTTTGTCCGATGTTCTCGCCAGGATTGGAATGAGTTCAGCGTTATAGGCTAAAATGGCACGAATTCGATATCCGCATTTAGGGCGAAGTGTCCCCACCATAAAAAGATATTAGAGTTAAAGAAGGCGCAGCGGAGCGGGTCCGGTTCAGCTAGTAAGTATATAAGTTTTGCTTTTGCAGCAGTAGTGCTGCAATTTCAGAGCAGCAAGGGAGGGGGGGATGGTAGAAGAAAAAAATACCTATGTAAATGTGTATCACACTAGATGTTTATAATTACCACTAAATGTAAACTTTCCACAATCTTTTTTCTTTAAATTTAAATACAAAGGTCATACCAGCCATGTACACATTAGTAGAGCAATAACAAAAATAGAAGCTAGCTCAGCCACGTTTCGATATATATCAGGTAGTTTCTTTATAGTAATATTCCACAAATTAAAATCATCTCTTCCAAAAAAATTTCCCAAAAAATCTAAACAAAAAAAAAAAGCTAAGATCAGTCGTGACGAATCTTGGGAACCCAAGACCATGCATTCAATCAAAATATGGGATCTACATCTGGTTATAGACCGATTTGAACCGTACTAATAGAACACCGAATGCTTGTAAGAGCTCAAAAAGTCAAATCGGGAGATCGGTTTATATGGAAGCTATATCAGGTTCTTCACCGATTTGGACCGTACTTAACATAATTGTTGGAAGTCATAACAGAACACTATAAGTAAAATTTCAGCCAAATTGGATGAAAACTGGGGCTTTCAGGGGCTCAGGAAGTCAAATCGGGAGATCGGTTTATATGGGATCTATTTATATCAGGTAATGCATGGATTTAAACCGTACTTGGCACAGTTGTTGGAAACCATAACGAAACACTATGTGCAAAATTTCAGCCAAATCGGACTGAGGCTTTCAGGGGCTCAGGTAGATAAATCGTTCGATCGGTTTATATGGGCGCTATATCACGTTACGGGCTTATTTAAACCGTACTTGACACAGTTGTTGCAAGTCATAACAAAACACTACGTATACCATTTCAGCCAAATCGGATGAAATATGAGGCTTCCAGGGGCTCAGGAAAAATCGGGAGATCGGGTTATATGGGAGCTATATCCGGTTCTCGACCGATTTGGGCCGTACTAGGCACAGCAAAATTTCTGTCAAATCGGACCAAAATTCCAGTGGCTCAAGAAGTTGAATCGGGAGATCGGTTTATATTGAATCTATATCCAAATTTGAACCGATATAGCCCACTTGTAGAGATGGGCGATGGGTTAATACCCAAATAGTATTTACCCGATAAATTGGGTAAATATTTTATATTTATAATATTGCAGATATATTGGGTATAAAAACATTTTTAAAAAAATTTTTGATGATTTCGTATTCTTTGTATATATACCTGACCATCGGATCCGCTAAAATCGTATTTTAGTCATATATAGCCGCTATATAGATTGATCGCCAGACTTAAACTCTTGAGGCAATAAATTGGTAATTTTTACGAAATCATCAAAAATTGTTTAGAAAATATTTTATTCCCAAGATATATGCAAAATTATAAATACCCAAATAAATTCCCAAAAAGGTAGTTATTGGGTATTTATTCAATAAATACCCAAGCGTTGGGTATTTACCCGGTAGAAACCCATATCTACCCATCTGCAATCCCTAACGACCTACATTAGTATTAAGTATCAGTCAAAAATTTCAAGCGGCTAGCTTTACGCGTTCAACCGCTACTGTGATTTTGACAGACGGACGAACGGAGTCAGAATGTCGAGACGATCAAGAATATATATACTTTATGGTGTCGTAGCTGAATATTTCGATACGGAATGACTTGGTTAGTATACCACCCATACTATGGTGGTGGATACAAAAATACCTAAAGTAATCAAAACAAATAACAGGCAACCATTAAAAATGCATGCAATTTTTTTCAGTAGACTTGAGTATTCGAAACAGATTAGAGGCCTAAGTTGCATCCTCAACGGAGCTACAGAATTCCACCCAGGATTCGTTCTGAGCTTTTCTCAGCTCGCCCTTACATTTTCTTAGCTCATCCCTATAGATGTCCCAATTGTGTGGTGCTCTTGTGGCTTTCGCCCTGTTTGAAGACTTTTATGCAGTCCCTCCTTTGACCAACCAACTCTGTGGTCCACCAAGGCGATCACTGTTTGCCCTTTGACTTGGCTCTAGGACATGCTGACACATTCACGGCCTTCGTGATCCGCTTGACCACTATATCTACATCCTCCGCAGTTGCCACTTCCTTTTCTGGTCTAGAAGGCATAGACGTGCAGAATTTGTGCCGAAATTTATTCCAATCGATCTTTTGTCTGTGGTTATCCAACGCTTTCCAGTCGCATATTCTTCCACTTATATCTTCCGATACAAAGGTAATATGTAGTACTTCCTGCCTGTTCCTGGTAGTAAAGGTCGGTTTATCCCCTTTATTACAAATCGCCAGATTCCAACTTATAATATACTAGCTGACCCGGGCCCGCTCCGCTGCGCCTTCTTTTATTTTATATGGAACAAAAGTTTCCTTGGAATATTTTTTTTCGACAATTAAAGAGCATTTAGTGAAATACCATGCTAAGAAAATGGTATATCGCTGGACTCAGTTTAACTATATAAGTGCCTTTATCTGAATCCCACATGATCATTTCAGCCCGATATTCTCTTGATGTCTAATTTAGTGGTGTTTTCGGGAGAGGTGGTCCCACAGATCCTTAGCGCTGAAAAAATATCAACATCGTGCTCTTTTTTCAAATATAATTTATTTAAACCCCATATTGCAATTTGTTTAGAGGGGTTTATATGATGAGGCGTCCCCCAAACACATGACCTCGAAAAAGGTTATCAAATTCGTTTTCTAATCTCAAATACCTTTCATTTAAGCCACATGGCATGGTCTAAAATTTTTTTCCTTTTGGGGGTGTTTTGGGAAAGGGGTGATGCCCTAAATACATGGTCCTATATTTGGATATCAAATTCTTATTCTACATTCAAATACCTTTTATTTAATCCCCATATTCCCAGAAACGTGGTCCCACATTTGAATATCACATTCGTATTCTACTTGGAACTACCTTTCATTTGAGTCCCATATTGCCATGGTCAGTAAATATGTCCGATTTAGGGGTGTTTTGGGGCTTGGGGTGGTCCCCCTAGCACTTGGTCCGACAATTGGATATCAGATACGTTTTCTTATCCAAAATACCTTTCATTTGAGTCCCATATTGTCGTGATTGGTGTAAATATATGTTTGGTAGGTTTTGGGTTAGGGCAGCCCCCTTAGGTACCCCATCCGAAATTTGGATACCAAATTTTTATTTTTAGGGTACTATATGAGGGCACACAAAATTTCGCTTAAATCGCACCACCCATTTCCGAGATCTGGCGTTTCTGAAAATTAGGGTAAGGGGGAGGGTCCGCCTTCCCTTCAGATATCAAAAAATGTAGTACCCTATTTTCACCACGGGGTCATTATGCACCATCTGTAAAAATTTCAAGAAAATCGGTTCAACCGTTTCTGAGTCTATAAGGAACACACAAGCAAATAAACAAACAAACACAATTTGATTTTTATATATAAGAAGTTTTGATAAGCACCTCACCCCTTTCGTTGACATCCGAACTTCCTCAAATCTTGTGATGTGCATTAGCATCACTTCATTTAGACTACTACTCAAGAACACAGGCTTTGTGTCTTCCATTCCCCGTACCCTAAAGAAGTTTAAATCCCAGAATTCTTAGTCCACGAAGCATTCCTCCACACATCCATGGTTCCAGGATAAGAAGCACGTCAAATCCCCCTGCCATCAGGAGAACTTTTACTGCCGTCGATGCGGCCTTTAAGGTATAGTATTTTGATTATTGAGATCTAAATGAAAAGAATGGAGGGTATGAGTTTCCTTATTTGCGAAAGTTTCCCAATGTGTTTCAGATCTTATTGTGAAAGAATTAGATAAACTTCACTAATTAACTAGTCTAGTATGAGGAGAATTGCGCCCTTTTGGGGTCCAAGAAATCATGTGGATGAATTGGTATATTTGGTTGCTATATTCAAATCTGAACCGACATGGTTCATTTGCAATATCCATTGACCAACATCAATAAAAAGTATCTGTATAAAGCTTCAAGCGAATATCATTAATCGTTCGACCGCTATCGTGATTTTGACAGACGGACGGACGTACACCGCTAAACCGACTTAAAATGTCAAAACAATATTTCCAAATGGCACAAACGGAATAACTATATTGGTTCAGTTGTAGGGCACGCACTCTAAGAAAGTAGAAGGGAAGAAGATGGCGAAAAAATTTATTAACATATACCACAGAACGATACAAGACATCAAATAAGGACAGAAAATCGAAAATATCGCATGAGAAAGAAAAAAATCACCTTCGAGAGTATGGTCCAGTCAACCAATTCAGGCCTCTACAGAATTCTAGGATGACAAGAGGTCTGAGGGACTCCAGGCTCGGAAAGAGGTATTCACCCATTATCCTGTGTTTTCTCCTCGTAATTGCGGGACAGTGTCACTACAGGTACTGCCTCTCCCTCGTCAGTCAGGACTCCTATTAGCAGTCCTAAGTCATGCTTTCGTAGCCCCTGGATAAGCGACGTTCTGTTTCTCGAAATATTCGGCCACGACTTCCAACCCATCAACAAGGAAAGACACTCCTGGTAATTGATCAGTCGCCCCGTAAATACAATAGCATGGTACTACGCGGTTGCCACACATACACGAAATAAATAGGTGCAAAGGCATACGATCGAGAGTGGTATTTAGCGCCTCTCTCGATGCATTTCTCCTTCCCATGGAGCTTAGGACTGCCGCGGTACCCTGTACCTTCTCGAGCATCCTGCAAGGGCACATTTGTCCTGAGCTTTGTGCCAAACCAAACAATCATAATTGAAAATTAGAGAAGTGGGTGGTCTTTCAAAGGGAGAATAAGGAAGAAGGAACCCTCCTGGTGGATGGCATTGATCAAGTCTCCATGACAAGTTTGGCTAAGACTAAAGGCGTGGTGTACTACAGGTTCATGGCGGTCTTTTTCAAGATTGCGAAGACTAGGATAGGCAAATATCCTCATCAAGAAGGCAGGGGCGAGAGATCCAACACAGCCTAACGAACAGGGACCCGACGACTGAGCCATCAACGACATACTCAAAATTTGCAAGACTAGTGTGGGCAAAGATCCTAATAATATTGGAACATCAGGCGGTGGGGCATGCTTGGCATTACGTTATCTGGCTTTCGACTCTCCGACACCGCCACCCACGTCGGAGCTGCAACGAATGATGAAGAAAGCAAAACTGATAGGAATTAAGATACTAATTGGGTGCGATGCGAACTCTCACCACATTTCGTGGAGTAGTAGCAACATTAATAAGCGGGGCCAAGCCCTGGCAGAATTCTTGAATACTAACGACCTAATAACACTTAATGTTGGTAACACCGCTACCTGTGTCAATAGGATTAGGGAGGAGGTTATAGATGAGACAATATGTTCGGAAAATCTAATCGATGAGGTTCAGGATTGGAGGGTCTCCAATGAACATTCATTCGCAGACCATCGCCACATTAGATTTAAAATAGCACTGCCTGCGCCGAATCCGATAAGTTTCCGTAATAAGTTGAAAACCAACTGATCAAAATTCAGAAGACTATTTAGAAGAAGACTTGGGCAAGTTAATTTAGATTGTCCAAGCATAGAAGACATTGACGACAATGTCCATAGGATTACGACTGTACTAATGGAGTCTTTCAAAGATATCTATATATTCAAAGGTATCATCTTCCAGAAAGAAAATCAGCCCAAGAAAAACCTTGGATGACCAGGGAGATTCGCAACAATGGGAAAGAGGTCCGCAGACTTTATAACAGAGCACAATAAGATTACCAGAGTGGAAAAACATGCCTCCCAGAAGCTTTTCTGCGAACAGGTCGAAAGCGTTAATGACGCCGCCAAGATGAAAATGTTTCCCTTATATACCCATGTCCAAACTGAAACATTAGTAGACGATATGGGAGTGAGAGCAGAGACAACGGAGGACATGTTAAGGCTTTTGATGAAGACGCATTTTTCACAAGATACGACGGAGACACCGGAATCTTAGAATAATGAAGTTGATCGAAGGCTTATTATAACGGAATTAATGGTCAAGGAAGATTTGAGGAGCTGGGGGTTTATATTGAAAACCCAGTGACTGAGATCTGCCTGACCAAATGCGGTCCTGCTGGCGAAGATCCGGGCGATCACGGAATGAGTGAAGTGGTGTGGTGCTAACGTGAGGACGTCGTATGTGAACATCTTTACTGACAGTAAAATTGCCATAAGTGTAAGAAAAAGACTAACGCCTTCTCTGAGGATGGGAAAATTCGCTTGGGTGACGGGCCATAACGGAGTAAGGGGAAATGAAAGGGCAGACGATTTGCCTGTGAAGGCAAGAGGACTGCCGTCAATAAACTTAGTTAACCCGAAGCCTTTCGGGTCGCCGAAGTCCGAGTTAAGGGTGTGGGCGACGAATGCGCATGCAACATTGTGGAACAGCGAAACGGTCGGTAGGACGGCAAGTCCTATGGGGGATCCAGATCGTGAGAAGACGAGGCTATTACTGAAGGGAAGCAAGAAGAAGGTCAGTATAGCTATTGGTATCATAATGGGACACATAGGATTACGAGCTCACTTATGTAAAATTGGTGCCGCAAGTGATAGCATGTGTAAGGCATGCGGGGAAGATGATGACACATTGGAGCATTTCCTTTGGTACTTAGGTGAAGACACAATATCAGACATGAACCAAGTTAGGGGAGTGGTATTGAAAACAATTAAGGATTTTGTAAGTAGCATGGAATTCCCAACTTTTTTTTGAGGTTACTTTATAGTTTTTAGAGCGCACAACAAGCCGATTACTATCTTAGGTGTATGTCCATAGCAGCATGGGCCGGATTAATATCTGCATCCTCTTTTCAAACTAACCTGATAGCACCAAACAAAATTACCACCATTTTTTCGTTAGAAATGTCATAGTTATTGTCGTTTTGATGCTTCGACTTAGCATTGATGCATTCTTATTGCATTCTTCTAAAATTTTACAATTGGGCTAACTTCTCTCCAATATTCTTGCTTGTTGATGAAACATCATCAATATCTTTTTCAAAACTATAGTTTCGGTAGGTTCTTGTCTCCTGGTTGGGACTGGCAGGTGCTTAGCCCTGACTCTTTGCCGAACTTCTATATATTCCTTGCGATTAGAACATCGTATATCATCGGCCTTGTAATTAGTAGTTGTGATCTCTTCCACATCCTATACAAGCAGGCATCCTATGACAATGAGTTGCACCATGTCCGTGCATATATATTTCGACCGTTGGGTAGGCCCCTTATTTCCCCGCAGAGGACTTCTCCATTTCACTGAAATGTCATAAAAATTATGTATTTTAAGTGCTTAGCGCTTCAAAATCTGGCTCCTGTTGAACTCCACGATAAATCATGCATCATTTGAGTTACTAGTGGCATTGTTTTTTTTTTAGAAACAGGTTCAATGTTCGATTGTCTTTTTCAAGATGAATAATGAACGTATATTTCTTTGTTAACAGCAACTTTACAGTGTTGTCGAAGTCTGCTATAGCGTTTACGCTTTTGATTCATTGAAAATTAATCAACTAACAAATACAAATTCCAAAAACTTTATTAAATTGATAAGCCAACCAATTTTTGCAAAAAACGTCTGTTTGCTTGAAATGGCAGCATGCGACACGATATAGCTCATCTAAGAGCTTAACCTGCCTACATGAAAAAAATGATCCCATGGTTCAGCTAAAATGAACTAATTTTCAATAAATTTGAACTTCATATAGGATTTATGTTGTTGTTAAAAAAAGCGATATCATAAGAACTCCTGACAGGTTTAACGATAACTTGATCCAATTAATTGTTTCTTCGCTCTATACAACCATTTGTACAGAATGAAAAATCGTGTATGACAATTTAACCTCATATAAAATGTTTGAAATTTTTACTATAAGTAAATTAAAATATTTTGCGAAACCCGGTTTCCTATTTGGGACAATTTTAAATAAATTACGAGAAATAATATTTTATTTCAAGCATATGACAAATGTAAGACAATTTTAACTTATTTGAAAGTCATTGTTGGAATGCAATATTTTAAATATTTATATTATAAATAAATGTTAACAAACATATTGCAAAACGGTATTATACTTTATTTGTATATTAGGATTCTACTATACAATGCTTAATATATAATTTGCTATTCAATTCTCATTTGATTTAGACAAATGTTGGAATTTGTGAAGCAAGTTGGTTAAGATTTTACAGGTCCACACTATTTTCCAGATGTAAAATTGTATTAATACTATTTATTTTCAGTTTTAAACATACTAACCGACAAGATAGGTGTTCGACTTTTATTACTTGTAGAAATTCCATTCGTCAAGCATAAGTATTCTATACATTTGCCCATAATTTACAATTGTGGTATCTTATATATAACAAGTAAAAGCGTGCTAAGTTCGGCCGGGCCGAATCTTATATACCCTCCACCATGGATCGCATTTGTCGAGTTCTTTTCCCGGCATCTCTTCTTAGGCAAAAAAAGGATATAAGGTTATGAATCGAATTGTACTATATTTGATATAGTTGTTGAAAGTAACAATAAAAAACGTCTTGCGAAATTTCAGCCAAATCGGATAGAAATTGAGCACTCTAGAAGTTCAAGAAGTCAAGTCCCCAGATCTGTTTATATGACAGCTACATCAGGTTATGAACCGATTTTAACCATATTTGTCACAGTTGTTGGATATCATAACAAAATACTACGTGCCAAAATTCATTCAAATTGGATAAGAATTGCGCCCTCTAGAAGCTCAAGAAGTCAAGACCCAAGATCGGTTTATATGACAGCTATATAAGGTTATGGACCGATTTGAACCATACTTGGCACAGTTGTTGGATATCGTAACAAAACACGTCGTGCAAAATTTCATTCCAATCGGATAAGAATTGCGCACTCTAGAGGCTCAAGAATTCAAGACCCAAGATCGGTTTATATGGCAGCTATATCAAAACATGGACCGATATGGCCCATTTACAATACCAACCGACCTACACTAATAAGAAGTATTTGTGCAAAATTTCAAGCGGCTAGCTTTACTCCTTCGGAAGTTAGCGTGCTTTCGACAGACAGACGGACGGACGGACGGACAGACGGACGGACATGGCTAGATCGACATAAAATTTCACGACGATCAAGAATATATATACTTTCTGGGGTCTAAGACGAATATTTCGAGTAGTTACAATCAGAATGACGAAATTAGTATACCCCCCATCTTATGGTGGAGGGTATAAAAAACGTCTTGCGAAATTTCAGCCAAATCGGATAGAAATTGAGCCCTCTAGAAGTTCAAGAAGTCAAGTCCCCAGATCTGTTTATATGACAGCTATATCAGGTTATGAACCGATTTGAACCATATTTAACACAGTTGTTGGATATCATAACAAAATACTACGTGCCAAAATTTATTCAAATTGGATAAGAATTGCGCCCTCTAGAGGCTCAAGAAGTCAAGACACAAGATCGGTTTATATGACAGCTATATAAGGTTATGGACCGATTTGAACCATACTTGGCACAGTTGTTGGATATCGTAACAAAACTCGTCGTGCAAAATTTCATTCCAATCGGATAAGAATTGCGCCCTCTAGAGGCGCAAGAAGTCAAGACCCCAGATCGGTTTATATGGCAGCTATATCTGGTTATGAACCGATTTGAACCATACTTGACACAGTTATTGGATATAATAACAAAACACGTCGTGCAAAATTTCATTCCAATCGGATAAGAATTGCGCACTCTAGAGGCTCAAGAAGTCAAGACCCAAGATCGGTTTATATGGCAGCTATATCAGGTTAATGACCGATTTGAACCATACCTGGCACAGTTTTTGGATATCATAACAAAACACGTCGTGCAAAATTTCATCCCAATAGGATAAGAATTGCGCACTCTAGAGGCTCAAGAAGTCAAGACCCAAGATCGGTTTATATGGCAGCTATATCAAAACATGGACCGATATGGCCCATTTACAATACCAACCGACCTACACTAATAAGAAGTATTTGTGCAAAATTTCAAGCGACTAGCTTTACTCCTTCGGAAGTTAGCGTGCTTTCGACAGACAGACGGACGGACGGACGGACAGACGGACGGGCATGGCTAGATCGACATAAAATTTCACGACGATCAAGAATATATATACTCTATGGGGTCTAAGACGAATATTTCTAGTAGTTACAATCAGAATGACGAAATTAGTATACCCCCCATCTTATGGTGGAGGGTATACAAATCAATTTGTGTTTGTTTGTAGGTTTGTTTGTTTGTTTGTGTGTTCCTTATAGACTCAGAAACGGTTGAACCGATTTTCTTGAAATTTTCAAAGATGGTGCATAATGATCCCGTGGTGAAAATAGGGTACCACATTTTTTGATATCTGAAGGGGGGCGGACCCTCCCCCTTATCCTAATTTTCAGAAACGCCAGATCTCGGAAATGGGTGGTGCGATTTAAGCGAAATTTTGTGTGCTCTCATACAGTACCCTAAAAATAAAAATTTGGTATCCAAACTTTGGATGGGGTACCTAGGGGGGCTGCCCCACCCTAAAACCTAGCAAACATATATTTAGACCAATCATGACAATATGGGACTCAAATGAAAGGTATTTAGGATAAGAAAACGTATCTAATATCCAATTGTCTGTCCAGTTGCTAGGGGACCACCCCAACCCACCCCTAAATCGGACATATTTATCGACCATGGCAATATGGGACTCAAATGAAAGGTAGTTGCGAGTAGAATACGATTGTGATATCCAAATGTGGGACCACGTTTCTGGGGGTCCACCCCTTTCCCAAAACATTCCCCAAAAAGAACTTATTTACTGACCATGGGAATATGGGGCTTAAATAAAAGGTATTTGAATGTAGAATACGAATCTGATATCCAAATATGGGACCAAGTGTTCTGGGGGCCGCCTCTCACCAAAAACACCTCCCAAAGGGGACAAATTTACGACCATAGTAATATGGGGCTCAAATGAAAGGGAGTAAAGCACGAATTTGATATCAATATTCACGAAAAGTGTCTATGGGACCACCCCACCCCCACAACACCACCCAAATAGGAAGTATTTTCTGACTATTGCAGTATGAGGCTCAAATAAGAGGGTTTTTAAAGTGGAACACGAATCCGATATATATTTTCAAGGCCAACTCACTGAGTGGCCACCTATCCCCCAAAACACCCCCAAGCCGGTCATGTTTGCCGACTATGGAAATATGGGGCTCACATTAAAGGTATGTGGGAGTAGACCACGTATCTGATATCAACATTAGGGACCAACTGTCTAGCGGACGTCCCACCACCATAACAACCCCCAAAGAGGACGTATTTGCTCACCAAGACAATTTGGGTCTTAAAGAGAGTGGAACTAAATATTCATAGTTTTTAGGGCCAATACCCCAAATCAGACATATTTGCTGACTTTTGCAATAAGAAGTTTAAATGAGATTAGAAAACGAATTTGATATCCAATTTTGAGGGCAATGGCAATATGGGGTTCAAATAAATGATATATGCGAATAGAGTACGTTGCTGATATATTTTCCGAGCTTAGCGTTTGGGGAACCACACCAATCACCAAAACACCCCTAAATCGGGCATATATACCGACCATGTCAATGTGGAGCTTAAATGAAAGGTATTGGGGGGTAGAGCAAGAATTGACAGCCATTTTCGGGACCAATTTTCTGGGGGTCTACCCTTTCCCAAAATACCCCACAAATAGCAATTTTTTAGTGACCATCGCAATATGGGGTTTAATTTAAGGTATTTGGGAGTAGAATTTGATATCCCAATCTAGGACCATGTATTTAGGAAATCACCCCTTTCCCAAAAACACCCGCAAAGGGAAAAATATTTTCGACCATGCCAATATGTAGCTCAAATAAAAGGTATTTGAGATTAGAAAACGAATTTGATAACCTATTTTGAGGTCATGTGTTTGGGGGACGCCTCATCGTATAAACTCGCCTAAACAAATCGCAATATGGGGTTTTAATAAATAATATTTGAAAGAAGAGTACGATGCTGATATTTTTTCAGGGACAAGTATCTGGGGGACCACCCCTCCTCCGAAAACACCACTAAATCAGACATCATGAGAATATCGGGCTGAAATGAAGTATTTTAAGAATGGAGTACACCTTACATCCAAACTTAAATTCGTAGACCAATAAAGATCATATGGGATTCAGATAAAGGCACTTATATTGTTAAACTGTTAGTCAAGTTAGCATGGTATTTGACTAAAAGCTCTTTAATTGTCGAAAATAAATATTCCAAGGAAACTTTTATTCCATATAAAGCAAAAGAAGGCGCAGCGGAGCGGGCCCGGGTCAGCTAGTATTAAATATATTACAATAAAATAGGGTCAATAGTAAACCGTTCAGTGTGAACAAAGGACATCAACAATCTCTCTCCACCAACTTCCATCGTTGGCCAAAGCCTTGGGTTAATTAATGAGTGCATTTCATCTCTGTTTTCGTGCAGCCGATCGATGTGTTTTTCGGGAGTCCCCTTGAAACCAGCATTTCCCTCGAAATCAGTATTCTATTAGTGCATCAAAAATTATTTTCCACTTCTATTTTAAAAATTTGAAAAAATACACCGGACCATGTCGTATCCTATATCCAGTTTTTATCTAATTCTTTTCTAGGATAAATGAAAAAACTTCGGAATATAAGGCAAAATTTTATTTACCTCCTGTTTACTTTAAATAATTCGATTTCAAAAAGTGATTTGAAATATTGTTCAACTATTCACTTGCACTTACAATTAAAAAATTTACTTCCGTTCACTTTTGAGATCAGAACTGAAATAATTATTGTTAGTTGCAGAAGTATAATAAATAGCGTAATGGGTCAAAAAGTCAACAACAGGTGATTGTTTATCTTTTTTTTAAATAATTCGAAATTAACTTAAACTGATTCTTTAACATATTGTTCACTTCATTTCACGGTAAATAAAAGTTGCCACTGTTACAAAAATTCTAATTATTTATTGGAAAATAGACACTTTTATGTTAGGCAGTCTGTAGAAACCCGTTTTAGGCATTTGTTTCTTTTTATCAATTTACATTCAACTATTTATTCGTCATTCTGTTTGTAACTACTCGAAATATTCGTCTGAGACCCCACAAAGTATATATATTCTTGATCGTCGCGACATTTAATGACGATCTAGCCATGTCCGTCCGTCCGTCCGTCTGTCTGTCGAAAGCACGCTAACTTCCGAAGGAGTAATGCTAGCCACTTGAAATTTCGCACAAATACTTTTTATAAGTGTAGGTCGGTTGGTATTGTGAATGGGCCAAATTGGTCCATGTTTTTATATAGCTGCCATATAAACCGATCTTGGGTCTTGACTTCTTGAGCCTTTTAGAGGACGCAATTCTGGTTCGATTTAACTGAAATTTTGCACGTGTTGTTTTGGTATCACTGCGCCAACAACTGCGCTAAGTATGGTTTAAATCGGTTTATGTTTTGATATAGCTGCCATATAAACCGATCTTGGGTCTTGACTTCTTGAGCCTCTAGAGTGCGCAATTCTTATCCAATTGGAATGAAATTTCGCACGACGTGTTTTGTTATGATATCCAACAACTGTGCCAAGTATGGTTCAATGAGGTCCTTAACCTGATATAGCTGCCATATAAACCGATCTTGGGTCTTGACTTCTTGAGTCTCTAGAGGGAGCAATTCTTATCCGATTTGAATGAATTTTTGCACGAAGTATTTTGTTATGATATGCAACTACTGTGCTAAGTATGGTTCAAATCGGTTCATAACCTGATATAGCCGTCATATTAACAGGTCTAGGGACTTGACTTCTTGAGCTTCTAGAGGGCGCAATTCCTATCCGATTTCAATGAAATTTTGCATGACGTACTTTATTTTTACTTTCAACAACTGTGTCAAATAAGGTTTAAATCCGTCCATAACCTATTCTATTTAATGAACAAGTAAAAACGAGCTAAGTTCGGCCGGGCCGAATCTTATATACCCTCCACCATGGATCACATTTGTCGAGTTCTTTTCCCGGCATCTCTTCTTAGGCAAAAAAGGATATAAGAAACGAGTTGCTCTGCTATTAAAACGATATCAAGATATGGTCCGGTTCGGACCACAATTAAATTATATGTTGGAGACCTGTGTAAAATTTCAGCCAATTCGTATAAGAATTGCGCCCATTGGGGCTCACGAAGTAAAATAGAGAGAACGATTTATATGGGATCTGTATCGGGCTATAGACCGATTCAGACCATAATAAACAACGTTTGTTGATGGTCATGAGAGGATCCATCGTACAAAATTTCAGGCATATCGGATAATAATTGCGACCTCTAGGGGCCAAGAACTCAAGATCCCAGATCGGTTTATATGGCAGCTATATCAGGTTATGAACCGATTTGAACCTTATTTGACACAGTTGTTGAAAGTAAAAATAAAATACGTCATGCAAAATTTCAGCCAAATCGGAAAGGAATTGCGCCCTCTAGAAGCTCAAGAAATCAAATCCCCAGATCTGTTTATATGACAGCTATATCAGGTTATGAACCGATTTGAACCACACTTGGCACAGTTGTTGGATATCATAACGAAATACTTCGTGCAAAAATTAATTCAAATCGGATAAGAATTGTGCCCTCTAGAGGGTCAAGAAGTCAAGACCCAAGATCGGTTTATATGGTAGCTATATCAGGTTATGGACCGATTTGAACCATACTTGGCACAGTTGTTGGGTATCATAACAAAATATGTCGTGCGAAATTTAATTCCAATCGGATAAGAATTGCGCCCTCTAGAGGGTCAAGAAGTCAAGACCCAAGATCGGTTTATATGGTAGCTATATCAGGTTATGGACCGATTTAAACCATACTTGGCACACTTGTTGCATATCATAACAAAACACGTCGTGCAAAATTTCATCCCAATCGGATAAGAATTACGCACTCTAGAGGCCCAAGAACTCAAGACCCAAGATCGGTTTATATGGCAGCTATATCAGGTTATAGACCGATTTGGACAATACTTAGCACAGTTGTTGGATATCATAGCAAAACACGTCGTGCAAAATTTCATTCCAATCGGTTAAGAATTGCGCACTTTAGAGGCTCAAGAAGTCAAGACCCAAGATCGGTTTATATCAGCTATATCAAAATATGGACCGATATGGCCCATTTACAATACCAACCGACCTACACTAATAAGAAGTATTTGTGCAAAATTTCAAGCGGCTAGCTTTACTCCTTCGGAAGTTAGCGTGCTTTCGACAGACAGACGGGCGGACGGACGGACGGTCGGACGGACGGACGGACAGACGGACGGACATGGCTAGATCGACATAAAATGTCACGACGATCAAGAATATATATACTCTATGGGGTCTCAGACGAATATTTCGAGTAGTTACAAACAGAATGACGAAATTAGTATACCCCCCATCTTATGGTGGAGGGTATAAAAAGGAGCACAGCTTTCCAAATTTCTTTTCTTTAAAAAACTTTTCTTTAAAAAACTTCGTTAAAAAAACATACATTATGTGAATTATTTTCTAAAACGAGTTAAGAGTGAACACGAAGTTTTAAGATCATTAAATTTCCTTGCTATTAACATGTTATTTTGTATAAACTATTCTTCATTTGCCTAAATATTTTGCAGTAAAAAAGGTAATAAGTACGTGATCCGATTTTCGCTTCATTTATTCATATCATTGAATAGATACTGACTAATGTTGAACGAATACGCAAAACAACTGTATCATTATTATTAACATCTCTAATTGTGGCAATTGGTAAAAGATACAGAAAAAGAATTGCAAAAGTATCTCTAAGAAATAAGGTATATTCTTCGAGGCGATGATCATTGAGTTGTAGTTGGTATAAACAGAAGAATCTCGGCACAACTTTTTAGCTGTGAAATGACAGTTAAGTGCACTCAAATATATATACGAAAAATTTCCACCTACTGAAAGTTTTTTTGCAGCACATGTCAAATTTGTTGAAAATTCACAATATAAACAAGCTGATTTTGCTGTGTAAATGACAACTCATTTTAGGAGTATATAAATATCAATTCCCTTCTCTTATTTCAAGTCATAAGCCAAACTTTCAAGGTTTTTCTTAAAATTTTAAGATTTCGACCGAGAGAACATTCCATGAATGCTCTAAAAACGTATATAGTTTGTGGAAATAGTAAATGACTTCTTGAAAACAAATTAAGCATTGTTTTCAACAGATTACGTAAATAAATGTTCTTAACAAATTAAGAAAAAATTTTAAGTGCTTAAAAACATGTTTCCACTAGATCCCCTTGATTTGAGATAAACTCCAAAACCCGTTTCCACTACGATTTATGCGGTTTTCATTTGTCAACTGTAACATTTCTGACAGAGTTTTTATTGTGATTAGCATTTTTATTGTGTTCAGCATACACATTGCAGTCAGCAATTAAGTTTTTGAAACAATTTTATTAAATTACTACTAAATTTTATAATTTCAATAAGAAATTGTCAGATGTTCGGAAAAAGTGCTGCCCAAAAATCCCAATAATAACGGATATCCATTGCACACACAGAGTTGCATTTGAATTTTGAAGGAGGTTTGCTGCTAATCTCCTCAAATAAGTAGATTTGCTCCCATTGAAAAAGTAGGGGGAACCTCGTTGCAAAACACGAGATTTCCCAAATATCGTCGCAAATCTAGATTTGCTCAAAGTGGAAACATGGTATAAGACAATTTAATTAGGAAATTTTTAATTACATTAAGCAAATCATGTCACTTCTGGAAGGTTTTTGTTTTCGCTTAGTTAAGTTAAAAATTCTTTCAAACCGACCCATTGACATGCAGATTAGGTATGAGGCAGCCACTGCGGCTTTGAGACTTAAAGCGATGGGAGAATGGATTGAGTGTGTGAGCAGCTCATACCATCGCGGTATAATCGAGGCGACAATAGGAAACCTGGAAGGAAGGGAAGAGGTTTCCGATCGGATACCTGAGATGAACCTTGAAGTCGAGTGCAACGCACTGTTGCAATCGGCACAGTCTTGGATTGACGGAACCCTAGTATTGCCATCTGGAAGATCATGTTAAACGGATGGATCAAAGCTAGAGAATAGAGTGGGCCTGGGGGTTTACATTGAGAATCCAGGGACTGAGATCTGTTTTAGACTGCCTTACCATAATACGGTCCTGCAGGCGGAGATCCGGGCGATCACGGAATGCGTGAAGTGGTGTGGTGCTAACGTGAGGACGTCGATTGTGAACATCTTTACTGACAGTAAAATTGCCATAAGGTCAATAACAACCAGGACGGTAAGGTCACGAACAGTTTTGCAGTGTAAGAAGGAGATTAACGTCTTCTCTGAGGATGGGAAAATCCGCATCGTTTGGGTGCCTGGCCATAACGGAGTAAGGGGAAATGAAAGTTTAGACGATTTGGCGGTGAAGGTCAGAGGACTGCTGTCAATTAACTTGGTTAACCCGAAACCTTTCGGGTCGACGCAGTCCGAGTTAAGGGAGTGGGTGGGCGACGAATGCGTATGCAACATTGCGGAAAAGCGAAACGGTCGGTAGGACGGCGAAAATGCTATGGGGGGATCCAGATCGTGAGAAGACGAGGCTATTACTAAATAGCCTATTATTGGTATCATAACGGGACACATAGGATTACGAGTTCACTTATGTAAAGTCGGTGCAACAAGTGATAGCATGTGTAGGGCATGCGGGGAAGATGATGAGACGGCTTTGGAAGTAAAGCAAGAATCTGATATCAATTTTCGGGAAAAGTGTCTATGGGACCACCCCACATCCACAACACCGCCCAAATAAGAAGTATTTGCTGACCATTGCAATATGAGGCTCAAGTAACAGGTATTTTAGAGTAAAACAGGAGACTTCCTACCACCATAACAACCCACAAATAGGACGTATTTGCTCATCAAGCCGGACAAACCGGACATATTTTCTGGCTTTTGGGGTTCAAATAAATGATATATGTATATATATATACATATATATATATATATATATATATATATATATATATATATATATATATATATATATATATATATTATATATTATATATATATATATATATATATATATATATATATATATATATATATATATATATATATATGATAATAGAGCACGTTGCTGATATATTTTCAGGACTTTGTGTTTGGGGGACTACCCCATTCCCCAAAACACCCCTAAATCGGCATATTTACTGACCATGCTAATGTGGGGTTTAAATGAAAAAATGGTATTGGGGGGTAGAGCAAGAATCGATACACACTTTCGGGATCAATTTTTTGGGGGCCTACCCCTTTCCCAAAATACTCCAGAAACAGCAATTTTTTACTGAGCATCGCAATATGGGGCTCAAATTAAGGTTTTTAAATGTAGGACCATGTATTTAGTGAATCACCTCTTCTCCAAACACCCCCCAAAGGGTAAAAATTTTTCGACCATATCAATATGTGGCTCAAATGAAAGGTATTTGAGATTAGAAAACGAATTTGATAAAAAATTTTGGGGCCATGTGTTTGGAGACGGCTCATCCTGTAAAATACCCTCAAACCAATGGCAATATAGGGTTTAAATAAATGACATTTGAGAGAAGAGCACGATGCTGATATTTTTGCAGGGCCAAGTGTCTGGGGCACCACCTCACCCCCGAAAACACCCCTAATCAGACATCATGAGAAAATCGGGCTAAAATAAAGTATTTTAAGAATGGAGTACACCTTACATCCAAACTTAATTTCGTAGACCAATAAAGACCATATGGGATTCAGATAAAGGCACTTATATTGTTAAACTGTCAGTCAAGCGATATACTATTTTCGTAGCATGATATTTAACTAAAAGATCTTTAATTATCGAAAATAAATGTTCAAAGGAAAAGTTTGTTCCTTATGAAGAAAAGAAGGCGCAACGGAGCGAGCCCGGTTGAGTTAGTAATACAATATAATACAGTTTCCTCAAACGGCAAGGAAAAGTGTCTGTTGCTTTCTAACTGAAGCCAAATCGCAGATCGCCAATGGTACGTTAAAAGTCACTGCGCTTGCTGTTGTTTTTGTCCTTTTCTTGTTTTGTTTGGTATTATTTAAAATTATTTCAGGTTAATTTCACATTCGGCACCCCGCAAAGATCCACAGCCGTAGTACAACGGCAGTTAAAAAAAAAAATGGGAGCGAAGCAACAAACAAAGGAAAGTGCCTCCATATAGACGCGTAATAAACTTCAGAAGCTGTTTTGTGACTTTGACGATGGCGGCAACCGAGATTTAAGGCATCATTCAGAATATCTTGTCGAATTATGCAGACACAAAAGAACTGCGACCCACAAGCTGCAACTTATCTCAGCAGTCACATAAAAAGGAGCACATACATTCTGCAAATGAATCCTTGGAGTAAAGTGAAAATGTCCTTAAAACAACAATAGCCACAAATCTAATAATAAACGCTCAAACACAAATACAAAAGGGCACGTGTGGTGTGTTTTTGTTCGTGTCTATGCCTATTTGGGAGTGTGTGTGTGTTTCCTGAGGTCGGCCGGCAAAGGGCAAATTGGGGGAGCTTCATGGGATGCCGCCCCGCATAGCATTGCCATAATTCAGCTAATTTATTATTTATAAAAGTAAATTTTTCAGAAAACGACTTTTTATAAATAATTCTTATTTGTTTACCTTACTCTCTGTAATGCTTGTCGCTGTTGCTCCTGAGTTTCTGACGCTGTCAGGGTGAACGGTGGCGGCCTTGTGGTTGCCTTAGTGCCGTGCATCCTTAAATGATGTTTTTGTTTCCTTTTTGGGTTACCGTTTATCTGGAAGGCTTTGTAGCTTAAGGGGATTTTGTTTTTCGTTTCACTTTGAGTTAATAAATTGTCAATTACTTTTCATGTGAATATTCTTATATTTTATGAGTTGCACGAAGTAAGCGCTGAGCAACCATCCAAGTTACAACAAATAACCGAAAACAGCAAAGTTTTTCATTATATTCCCATTGGTTTACTATCGCGCCTCAAACCAAAACAAAATTCAAAAAATCGGATGCAAACGCAACGAACGTTCCCAGGGCTCTAGCCTCACGAATTGGCTCAGTCTTCAGATAAAAATGTGTAACATCCTGTTTGATGGCTTTCTGTGGTTACCTTAAGGGGCATTTTTTCTTCCGTTTTGCCCTTGCTTCAATTGTGTTTACATTTTATGTTAATGAATTTTTAATTTAATATAAAAAAGTCTTTGTGGGCAAATTCACAGAGCAGTAGTTCAAAAATTTTGGAGAACAACATGGAAAAACAGCAGAGCTGCTTATCGTTCGTCGGAACTATTGCCAAAGAACGTATGTTACCTGTACTTCTATGCCAGTTATTTTTTCAATATGGCTTAAGGTGCAAAAAAGAAAAAAAAACAAAACTGATAGTTGACGTCGATGGGGACCAACCAACCGCAGTTTTTGAGAGCCTTTAATGTACCAAAACTTAAAAACACGATATTTCCCTTGATAGAGCAAAAGGGCAGGATTGATTCGCTGCCAGTGTACATACCAGCATTGTTTTTCGTTGAGTTGAACACAAAACAATTAACTACGGACTAAAGTCGGGAAAAGCCGATACCAGAGTGGATATAAATTTAAAGGATATAAAAAGAAAAATATTTCTATGAAGAAAGTTTGGGATCTATAATAAATCTGAACCCATCTCCAAATTATTTTATTAGTATATGGAGATTCTTTACAAACTCCCTGTGACAAATTTCTCCAATACAAGTCATAAACGCACGGAGCATAATGCCGCACATTGATTTAGCAATTGAAGTTTACTGTTGCCAGCAAGCAGTCATCAAATAATTTCTCATCACCGATTTAAAAGAGTTTTGTTTCACTGGTGGTTAAAACTAAGGTCTCAAATATCGACGATGTAGCAAGGGGGGCGCACAGGGAGCCCAAACACAATTCCGATGAACATTTTTTGAAAAAATGAAATTTTATTCAGGGATGTCAGAAGGAACGCGGATGATCGAGGCGTTTAAAACAAATGTTCTGTAACAGCCAATTAAAGCAATGTATAGGTGTCAATTTATTACAATTGCAAAATTCAATTACCTTTTTGCTAAAAAATAAATTTCAATTAAATGTTCTTTAGAGGGAAATTTTTATATCTTTAATTTGCATTAATTTCACTAAAATTTCTTAAAAACATTTTTTTATGCATTTTTTTTTTCTAAAAAACAAAATCAAAATGACGACATATTTTCTAAAGGTCCCTTATCATTGATCCGCAATTTGTATCAGGCAGCACTTTTTGATATGAGAGAAGTATACCCACTGTTTGTTAATGGAGTGTTCATGGGTCATTAAGTCATGAAACCACTTTTTTCCAAATCGTAATATTCTAAAAATCTCTCAGCAAATGTGAAATATATAAAGATAATTAAAATTTTCTTACAAAAAATGTGGTTGCTACTGTGCTCGATTCTGACTCTTCGGCGGTGACATTTGGTCGTGAAGTTT